>NC_079509.1:17798262-18140445 GCF_030052815.1 Hevea brasiliensis | reverse complement strand
AATGGGGTCACAGGTTTCTATTGCAAATGTTCCTTGTCAGTTGTATCCTGGTGCTTCGGCATAGCGAGCCGATCGATTCGATGTACAGTGAGGACAAGGAGGACGTTGATTTGGAGGCAGGTTAGCAGGTAGAAGTCAATTTCAGGGTTCTGCAATGCAGGGTAGGGGTCAAGCTTGGGTTTTCACCTTGACCCACTAGGATGCTCAGGCTTCTAATGCAGTTGTGGCAGGTATTCTTCTAGTCTATTCCTATGAAGCTTGTGTTTTGATAGATCCAGGTGCTACACACTCATTTGTCTCCCCAATTTTTGCCATAAGACTGGGTAGGAACCCTACAACTTTAGAATGCCCTTTGTCTATAGCTACCCCGCTTAGTGATAACATAGATATGGATATGATTTTTCCGAGTAGCCCAGTAGTAGTGGATGGAAGGATCCTCCAAGCAGACTCGGTTCCTCTACCAGTAATGGATTTCGATGTAATTTTGGGAATGGATTGATTGGCAACTCATTATGCCACTTTAGACAACAGGAATAAAAAGGTGTATTTTCACACACCTGGTGTGGAAGAGTTTAGCTTTGATGGTGACAGAAGCGTGGCTCCATATAATTTGGTGTCAGCAATTAGTGCTAGAAAAATGTTAAGGCGTGGATGTCAAGGGTATTTGGCATTAGTGAGAGATACATCTGTAGAAGGTGTTAACATGAAAAATGTTCCTGTTGTCAGAGAATTCATGGATGTCTTCCCTGACGAACTTCCAGGGTTTCCACTACGAAGGGAAATAGAATTCTGCATTGATGTTATGCCAGGTACAAACCCCCTATCAATGCCACCTTACAAGATGACACTAGCAGAATTGAAAGAGCTAAAGGAGCAATTATAAGAGCTTTTGGACAAGGGTTTCATACGTTCGAGCACTTCACCCTAGGGCACTCTTGTTCTATTTGTGAGAAAGAAAGATGGGCCCTTGAGGTTGTGTGTTGATTATAGACAGCTGAACAAGGTGACTGTGAAGAACAAGTATGCACTTCCTCGGATCGATGATCTGTTTGATCAGCTCCAAAGGGCTAGATTCTTTTCCAAAATAGACCTACGATCAGGCTACCATCAGTTGAGAATTGGGAATGAGGATGTGTCCATGATAGCATTCAGGACAAGATATGGTCATTATGAGTTCTTGATAATGTCTTTTGGACTCACTAATGCACCAGCGGCCTTCATGGACTTGATGAACAGGGTGTTCAGGCCATTCCTGGATCGTTTTGTCATTGTATTCATAAATGATATTTTGGTATACTCTCAGACCGAGGAAGAACACGTGTGACATTTGAAGATAGTGTTGCAGACTTTGAGGGAGCACCAGCAATATGCCAAATTTTCAAACTGTGAATTTTGGCTAGAAAGCATCTCATTCTTGGGACACGTGGTTTCTAGTGAAGGTATTCAAGTGGATCCTAAGAAAATTGAAGCTGTAACTAATTGGCTTAGGCCTACAATAATCACTGAGGTGTGAAGTTTTCTAGGCCTAGCTGGCTACTATAGGCATTTTGTGCAGGATTTTTCCAGGATAGCAGCTCCCCTAACTAAGTTAACTCGAAAGAATGTTCCATTCATTTGGACAGATGATTGTGAGGAGAGTTTCTAGAAGCTTAAGGAGTGTCTAACCACCACCCCTATGATGACATTACCGATGAGTGGTGAAGGATATACCGTGTACTATGATGTCTCCAGAGTTGGCTTAGGGTGTGTTTTAATGCAGAATGGAAAAGTAGTGGCTTATGCTTCAAGGCAACTAAAGAGGCATGAGCAGAACTACCCCATGCATGATTTGGAAATGGCGGCTGTAGTCTTTGCACTAAAGATCTGGATACACTACCTGTATGGTAAAGTGTGCAAGATATACACTGACCATAAGAGTTTGAAGTACATCTTTCAACAGAGGGATTTAAATTTAAGACAGAGGAGATGGATGGACCTTCTGAAGGACTATGATTGTACCATCTAGTACCACCCTGGGAAGGCCAATGTAGTAGTAGATGCTTTAAGCAAAAATTCTTCTGACAGCTTGGCACACATATTAGCGGAGGAGAGATCGTTGATTCAGCAAGTACATGAGCTGATGGATCAAGGTCTGATCTTAGATCTTTCAAATGAGGGGATATTATTAGCCCATTTTTCAGTAAGACCATACCTGCGAGATAGAGTCAGAGTTTCCCAGTACAGAGACCAGCAATTGATGAAGATCATAGAAAGAGTACAGCAGGGTGAAGGTGGTGAGTTTGGATTTGCCAATGATAGCGCCCTAATGCAAGGTTCCAGGATATGTGTGCCCGACGTGGATAATCTCAGAAATGAAATCATGTGAGAGGCACATTATACATTGTATAATGTCCACCCAGGCTCTACCAAGATGTACCATGATGTAAAAGATAGCTATTGGTGGAATGGCATGAAGAGGGATATAGCAGACTTTGTGTCCAAGTACTTGACTTGTCAGAAGGTGAAGTTTGAACACCAGAGGCTATCAGAGAAGCTGCTAGAGCTCCCTATCCCAGAATGGAAGTGGGAAATGATCACTATGGATTTTGTAACTGGGTTGCCTCGTACCACGTGGGGATATGATTTGATATGGGTAATTGTAGATCGTCTCACCAAATCAGCTTATTTCTTACCTGTGAAAACTACATATTTTGTTGCACAGTATGCCTGGCTCTATGTTCGAGAAATAGTCAGGTTGCATAGAATTTCTGCTTCCACAATATCTAACAAAGGGCCCCAGTTCACTTCTAGATTTTGGAGGAAATTCCAGGAGGAACTTGGCACACAGTTGAACTTTAGTACTGCCTTCCAACCTCAGACAGATGGGCAATCCAAAAGGACAATCCAAATACTGGAAGACATGCTTCGAATGTGTGTTTTGGATTTTGGAGGTCAATGAGAAGACCAGCTACCCTTGATGGAGTTTGCCTACAACAACAGTTATTATTCCAGTATAGGGATGGCACCCTATGAGGCGCTATATGGCAGAAAGTGTAGGTCTCCTCTGTGTTGGACAGAAATGGGAGAAGCAAAGGTGCATAATGTAGACCTAGTGCAGTACACTTAAGATATAGTTCCTTTAATCAGGGAATGATTGAAAACAACTTTCAGTAGGCAGAAGAGTTATGCAGATCCCAGACGGAGGGATATAGAGTTTGCAGTAGGCAATTACGTATTCCTGAAGGTTTCTCCGATGAAGGGGGTCATGAGATTTGGAAAGAAGGGCAAGTTGACACCTCGATATATTGGACCTTTTGAGGTAACTGATAGAGTTGGAGCAGTTACCTATCTGTTGGAGTTACCACCCAACCTTTCTCATGTTCATCCTATATTTCACATCTCCATGCTCAGGAAATACATACTTGATCCTTCTCATGTGTTGCAGCCGGATGTAGTAGAGCTGAAAGAAGACTTAACGTTTGAGAAGCAACCTGTAGCCATAGTGGACTACCAAGTGAGGTAGCTAAGATCAAAACAGATCCCTATGGTTAAGGTTTTATGGAGGAGCCAGTCATTGGAAGATTGCACCTAGGAGTCAGAGCAGAACATGCGTAGCAAGTACCCTTATCTATTTAATGAGTAATTCTGTACTTTATTCTGCCTTATGTAAAATTCGATGACAAATTTTCTGTAAGGAGAAAAAATGTAACACCCCTAATATTTAAATTTATTAATTTATTGGTAAATATTAATATTTTATTTTATTTAAATTTTAGAAAATTATTTAAAATTTTTCAGATTTTAGAAATCGGGTTCGATTTTCTGAAAATATAAAATTTTGATGATTTTTAAAAATTAATTTAAAGACCATGTGGTAAACCTAAAAATATATTTGGACTCTATGAATTTTTCTGAGTTTTTTAGAATTTTTTCAGAATTTTTGGGCCTCATTTTCGGTCCCAAGACAGAGTAAAAATTCAAAATTTTATATCCTGAATTAGACCGACAGAATCGAACCGGATCGAGTCAAACTGGTTGAATCAGATCGGCCCTCTTTCCCTTCTCTTTTTCTCCCCCCCCCCGCTCCCTGACACCCCCACTTCTCTTTCCTTGTTCTCTCTCCTCCCTCCACCCCTCACCGGCTAGCCACTGCCCCAGCCTCCCCCACATACCGGAGCACCTCTAGGCCACCTCCCCTCTGCCGACCGATGCTCCAGGCAGTCGAAAAAGTCGCGTGAAGTCTCCCTTACGCGCGCGCGTCATTTTGCCTTCCTGACCAAAATCTGGCCCATCCGGACACCAATCAAACCGGGTCTTGTGTCAAAACCCATCTATACCTCGAGAGCTTTTCATAGACACCAAGAACACCAAAATCTATCAAGCGGTTTGCCCAATTTTTTTTCGAAAAGTTTTGGCCCATTTCGATTTTTAGGCTCAATTTCTCGCAAACCGTGAACTCCACGAGAAAACCGAGAGTACCGAAGTGCTCCACTCGTCGAGAGCTTCACCGAAATACCAATTTCAAAATTTTTCGATGCCGTTTTTTGGTAGGTCCCGTGAAACTTGGTAGTATTTTTTTGAGTACTAAATGAGCTTAGAAAATTTCGTAAAAATTATGTACTAACCTCCGTGTTATAGGCTTTATATAGGCACCTTCAATTCACGGAAATTCAACGGTTGTCGGGGTCTATAAATTTTGGGCCAAGTAGACAGGCTGTCGAAAAAGTCTTGAAATTGGGCCGAGATTTTAGCTACCTCACTGTTGTCAGACATCCCGAGTGCGTTCCCAGGGTAGGAATCGGCGTAGGTAAACCCGAACCTTATTTTTTTCTTAATTATCTAGCGCTTGACTTTGATTAAAAATCTATAAAATATTTGTGGTAGCTTAGAAAATTATAATTCCTTTTGCATTAGCTTAGTAATAAAGCTAAGGACCGCGGGGCAAAGGTTTAGAATTTTTAGAGTTTATTTGGGTAGTTTTTGCAAAAAGAGTTAATTATAAGGACTAAACTGTAATTTTTCACATTATGATTGTTGACTGTTTGGATGGGCCCAGGAGGGGCTATGTGATGTGATTGAGTTGTGAATGTGTGATTTGTGGATATAGAAATGCATTTTGAGCCCTTTTGTAGGTTGGGTAGCTCCTAGGTATAGAGGAGACTCTGCCAGATTTTCGGCACGACTTAAGACATCTTTGGCCTTTGCTTAGTTTGTATTAAGTCAAATGTATTAAATAATTGTAATAAAGTTATCAGTTGAGCCGGGACAGCCTTCCTCCTTCGCCCAGCTACCACAGTGACCTCAATTTAAGTATGTAAGTAAAATATTAATTTTAATTGTAATTTCGATATTATTATATGTTTAAGCATGCCCATACATCACTTATAAATATATATCTATGTAGTTAAATATTAGGAATAATTTATGTTGCATTTTAAATTGATGAAGTGTTATGGATGTTGTTTGTGGTAATTTGGAGCAGTGTGTGTGCGTTGGCGTGCGTGTGGTATGGTATTAGATATGGGCAGGATGGGTAAACACGGCTTGAGAGACACTCGCTGGGACCCTGTCCTTTATGGATAAGTCGGGGTAAACACGGCTTGAGAGACACTCGCTGGGACCCCGCACTTGGTTTATTAAGCGAAAGTCTGGCTTGAGAGACATTCACTGGCAGAAGTTGGATTAAGAGGGCTGTATAGGGGATCAGCTCCTATATATGTATTGCTTGACAATGTTAGGTGTGTGAGTGCTCCAAATTGCTTTTTTGCTGTTATGATATGAATTGTATGAAAATTATGACAATGTTGCATTTCACTCCACAGGGTGTATTAGCTTTATAAAGTTATAGAGATTATGATTAAAATTGGTATTTTACTCTCTGAGTCGAACGCTCACTCCTATTCATCTATTTTTCCAGGCTACAGGATGATTATTTATTGTGGCTAACCTACTCTTCTTCTTCGCAAGTCCATTAATAGTATTTAATATATTTTGTACAATTGAGTTAAATTTTAGACTCCGCATGTGTTAGAAGCACTTATTTTTATTTTGGGCCTGTATTATAAAAGTTATGTTGGACCTGTAAAATTATTAATTGTATGCATGATGGGATTGGATGAGAGAGCTGAGCTCCCATTTGAGTTATGACATTTCGATTATGTGGAAGGTGAGCTGAGCTCCCCAATTTATTGTATATTATGTTTACAGGTTAGGCGAGTTAAAAACTCCTCGTTAAATGGTCCATTTTATGGCCGGACTCTGTCCGATTGAATTCTTGAAATTGGGCCCAAATGGGCCTTAGAGTTACTGGGTTGAGGAATAGTTAGGCTTACTACGGGCCTCGGAGGCTTTAAGCTGGCCCAGATCCTAGTGCCGATCCGACCCATAGGTTGGGTCGTGACAACATTCCTACATCTACTAGAACATCAGCTGTAAATTTTCTTTAACTGATAATAGTGCCATGTTCTGATCTAGCCACTTCCAACCCCAAGAAATACTTCATGTAGCCTAGATCTTGAATAGTGAACTTAGAATAAAGGGCCTCTTTAACTACCGTGATCTCATCAATAGAAGTGCTAGTCAAAATCACATCGTCAACATATATAAGCAAGGCTAAAAAGAAAGTTGAAGTAGGCTTAGTGAAAAGACAATATTCATGTTGAGACTACTGAAATCCCAAACCTTTGAGAAATGTTGTGAATTCCAGATTCCACTGTCTTAAAGCTTGTTTGAGTCCATACAAGGACCTTTTCAACAAACATACTTGACCTGGTTGTGCTTTTTTATAGCCTTGCAGAGGAAGCATGTAAACTTCCTCATCTAAATAGCCATGCAAGAATGCATTATTAATATTTAATTGAAAATTGGCCATCTCTTTGCTATTGCTAAGGCAATAAAAATTCTCACTGTAGTTAACTTTGCAACAGGTGAGAATCTATCTTTGTAATCCAAACCCTCAACCTGATTGTAACCTTTTGCTACCAAACAGGCTTTAAATCTGTCTACCTCTCCATTGGGCTTACATTTAACCTTATAAACCCACTTAGATCGTATTGCTTTTTTCCCTTTAGGTAACATAGTCGACTCCCAGGTGTTATTTTTTTCCAAAGCTAATAACTCTTGCTACATAGCTTCAATCCAGTTTGCATTTGTTGATGCTTGAGCATATGCAGAAGGTTCATGAATTATAGACACATTACACATATAAGTGTGGTAGGAAGGGGTAAACTGTATAAGAAAAACAATACCTGAATTAGAATGTGATGTAATGATTGAAGATGTAGAAGCAAGTGGACTAGAAGAGGAAGCTGATGTAGCTAAATTAACAAATTCTATAAGCCAACTAGGTTTATATACTTTCCTAGAAGACCTTCTAAGAGGAACAAAAGTAACATCTTCAAGGGAAGAATGTGCTGGTGATTCAAAGGATGGCGAAGAAGAATTAATAGAATTATGTTCTAGGAAGAATTAATAGAATTATGTTCTAGGACTGACTCATTAACTGGAGAGGAAATATTTGGAGAATTGACAGGAGAATTAGTAGAGGAAGAAGAATCAAAGACAGAAACATGAATAGAAACTGACTCAGAAGAGAAAGTATCTTTAAAGGGGAAAATTGTTTCAAAGAAAATAACATGTCTACTCACAAATATATCCCCAGTGTTAAGATTATATAACCTATATCCCTTATGGCTCCCTAAATAACCAAGAAATACAGACCTAATAGACCTTTCTACAAACTTATCCTTATAAGGTGAAAGATTAGTTGCATAACATAAACACCCAACAACTCTTAAGTGATCATATTTAGGAGGCCTACCATATAATCTCTCATAAGGACAAACCCATTGAAATTGTTAAACAGGCAATCTATTGATCAAATATGTAACACTAAGCACACATTCAGACTAGAATTTTTTTGGTAATTTTGCTTGAAGTCTTAAAGATCTAGTAGTGTCCAACAGATGTCTATGTTTTCTCTCCACTACCCCATTTTGTTGTGGAGTATAAGGACAAGATTTCTGATGTAAAATACCATTAGCACTCATCAATTGAACACAAGCTTTACTTAAAAACTCAGCACCATTATCTGTCCTAAGAGTCTTAACAGTAACACCAAATTGAGTTCAGACCATGTTAATGAAATTGGATAAAATTGTAGCACATTGAGATTTGTGATGCATCATAAAAGTTCAAGTTGCTATAGTAAAGTCATCCACAATTGTAACAAAATATTTGGCCCCTGTAACTAATTATATTGGATAAGGTTCCCAAATATCAACATGAATGAGAGAAAAAGCATGTTCTAGTTTGATATGACTAGAATAGAAAGGCAACCTATACTATTTTGCTAGAGGACATATCAAACAAGTGAAATTGTCATCAGATTCTATTGACAATCCTTGTAAATATTGCATTTTCCCAAGAGAAGCATGCCCTAATCTAGAATGTAATAAAGAAAATAAAAGTTTAGAACCATTGATTTTATTCTGAGAAGTGGAACAGGAAATTCTCTCTTTATTACCTTGATGCTTAGAGATCATGGTATTTACAAAGGGACTCAATTTAGTGAAATGTTGAGAAATAGTAAGTAAAACCTGTTCTATAGTATGAGAAGAAAAACTCAGTTTATTAATTTTGTTAAGACTTGCTTCCTCCTTTCCAACTATAGCAACATCTTTAGTCAGTTGGTCCTGAAATAAACAAGTTGGAAAGAAAATGAGTTTCAAATTTGTGGTTTTAAGAACTTTGCTAACTGACAATCGGTTATACTGGAAATTTGGTATATAAAGAACATCTTGAAGTGGTAATATGGAATGTAAAGAAATGTGACCAGCTTACCATCAGCTAAATGTACTACAAGTGGTTGTGTAAGGTGATGAATTGTGTGGAAAATGTGTTTAGATGGTGTCATATGATCTGTGGCACCAGTATCTATTATCCACTCGCTATCTACATATAGTTTAACACAACAAGTACGCACTAAACCAAACTTACTAGCAAAAGTAATTAAATTTGAATAGAAGAACTTCCTTTTTGTGACATGAAAGATGGCCCTAGCCCTGTTCCTGCCACCAATGCAGTTTTCCCTTTCACCAGCTTATGAATTTCTTGTTGAAGAGAATTCAACACAGTATTAATCTCTTCAATTTTGGAGTTATCATAAAAAATTTCTAGAGGAGTATCCAGATTACAGACACTCTCAGCTATAGCAACCATTCTATTTCCATATGAACCTTTATATTGCTAACCAGACAGTGAATTGCCCTTGTTTCTACCCTTAAACGAGTCAGGATACCCTATCAACTTGAAGTAGCCTTCCCTGGTATGACCATCCGTATCATAATATGTACAATGCCCTTTCCTCAGATTATATTTCCTCTGATCCTTCCTAGCACCTTGTGATTGTGGTTGTGATTTATTAAAGAGGGCTAAAGAGTCAGTAGACTCAGAAACACTAGACAATACTTGTTTCTGTGATTCAAACTTAAGCACTGCAGAGTATGCCTTATTAATGGAAGGCAAAGGATTCGTCACCAACACTTGATTCCTTACTTGATCAAATTCATCATTAAGCCCCATTAGGAATTGCATTACCTTATTCCTATTGTTAATTTCATCAATAAGCTTTGAAACACCACAAGTACATAGAGGTAGAATATCAATAGACCCTAACTCATCCCAAAGCTTCTTCAGTCTAGTGAAATAAACCAAGACAGAATTATTATCTTGCGAAATTGAAGCTATTTTCCTCTGTAATTGGTAGATTAAAGGGTCGTTACTCTCCCCATATCTCTCAGTAATATCTAACCAAAACTCTCTGGAAGAGGTCGTGTAGATAAACGCCTCAACAAATTCTCTAGATATTGAACTCAATATCCATGATGTGACCATGTAATCACATCGTTTCCATTGTTCATATGTCTCAAAACCCTCATTTGAAACTGACACTATACCTTCAATAAACCCTTACTTCTGCTTGGCTCCAAGAGCAATCTTCATTGCTCTACTCCAAGATCGAAAGTTACTACGAACCAGAGGTGCAGAGACTAGTATCATACCTGGATGGTTTGAGTTTTGTAGATTCAACGAATCGTCAAAATTCTGAACTCTATGATCTTCTTTTCCAGTTGATCCTCAAGCAGTTTGCTCTCCATTGTTCTGGCAATATCCCATTCTCGCAATCGAACAAGGCTTCTCTCCCTTCTCAAGTCTAGTTTTACAGAGAAAATGTCACCCAAGATCTACCCGCTCTGATACCATATACAATTTAGGAAAGCAGAAGAGAAAAATGCCATTTCACTAAAATAAATCCACTGTATAGAAGTTTTTATAGTCTCACTAATACATGCACTACTAAGCCTAACAATACTAAGCCCAACATCAATGTTACAGCCCATTAACAATACATCAGCAACTATACCCTACAATACTCTGCAAGCAATTAACCGCTAGTAGTCTCGTCTTGGGTTACGCTCTGTTGAAGCCTGCTTGCTGTGATTAACAAGCCATTACCGAATTCAAGTATTCAGTCCTTTTAACTGCATTGCAATACTTGACCTCTGCGTTGGGCGTGTGGGTTTTTGGCAAATTAGGATTTTTGCGTAATGATGCCTTCACATAAGAAACTGCCAAGAAGTTTTTACCTGCTGCAATTGTTTTCTACCTTGCAATCTTTACAAATACCAATCTTTTGCGCCATGCCAATGTGGATACTTTTATAGTGTTCAGATCCTTGACACCCCTTTTTGGTTGCTGTTGCTGATACTGTGTTTTGAAACCAGCCGATCCCATCGAATCTTATTTTCTTGTCGTTGTTTATCATTTTGGGTGGTGCTGTTGAGTATGTGGCCACCGATTCTGCTTTTACTTTGACAGCCTACTCTTGGGCATTTGCTTTTTTAGTCACCATCACTTCGGTGATGGTTTATATCAAGCACATTGTGTCAAACGTCGGGTTGAACACATTGGGTCTTGTGTTGTACAACAATTTATTGGCATTGATGATGGCTCCGATGTTTTGGATTCTCACAGGAAAGTATAATGAGGTGTTTGCTTCTTTGGGATCAAAAGCTGGGAATTGGTTCCAATTTGATGCATTTTTTGCAGTTTCTTTGTCCTGTGTGTTATTAGTTTCTTTGGCTTTGAGGCGAGAAGGGCGATATCTGCAACAGCATTCACTGTGACTGGTGCAGTGCATAAGTTTCTTAAAGTTGTTATCAATGTTCTCATTTGGGATAAGCATGCCAGTCCATTTGGTTTGCTCTGCCTACTCTTCACGCTTGCTGGAGGTGTTCTCTATCAGCAGTCAGTTACTAGACCTGGAGCTGAGTCCGTTCCAAAGCAGACAAAAAGTGAAAATGATGGCCATGGAGAGAGTCAACTTGTCAAAATAACTGATGGTGATGAGGAGAAATAAGGTAGAGCATATCTAGTAAACAAGCTTTTGCATTAAAACTATTATTTCATTTGTTTTCTTAATCTATTTAGCTTGGATGATGAATTAAAGGGGCTTATTGTGATGTATGGTCGTTTTATGAGTTATGCTTTACTGACTGGATAAATCATCAAATCTTTGTAAGATATGACCAATATCGGATGTGGATATAACTTGGAATATATTACTGGTCCTTGCCTTTTTTGAGTTGCATCTACTTCCAATTTATCTGTCTTTGCCATTTTTATGCTTTAAGCCTTTAACAGAAGTTGTTACTCTATTGAACACCTGATGGTTATTTTCATCAGAACTACTTTGGCGGCCTGGATTAGAGGTTGCCCTTTTAATTTTATGGTTCTATTTCCTTTCCGTTTCTCCAAGCATTGCGCATGATTAAAATTTGGTCTTGCGTCAGTAAGAGAGCACCATGTTTTCATGCAGGTCTAGCCGTCCATTTATTAATTTCTATTCTGTTTGAACAATGATATAAATCAAGCTGAACTTCGTAGTTCTTTTCAATTGCCAATTGGCATAAGAGTTTTGCAGTTTGATCCGCCATTCAATAAAACCTTTTGTTGTGTGGAAAAGTTTTAGCCTTTCATTTTCTCTTTGTTGCATGATGGGGAGCTTGCTTGATATGCAGGAGGCAAAGAGATGCGCTTTTTCCTTACCTATCCAGTTTTGCCAAAAAGTAGTGCTTTAGCTTGCAGATTTGAGTTCTGTGGGAAATTACTTGAGAATTATCGATTTTATTTCCATGAATTTCCTTGATACTTTGCAACTCTATGAACAGTGGAATTACCCATGTATCTGAATTATTTCCTATATTCTTTTATTGTGTGGAAGATGATTAATTTGCCTTGTTTTGGACCTACCCAGAACACAGGTGGTCCTTTTAATCCAGGAGCATACAACTTTTTGTTTAGTAAATCTCTGCATTTTAATCAAACTATACAAAAAGCGAGAATTTTGTGAATGTAGTGCTGAAAAAATTTGTTAATTTTGAACTATATCAGAACAATCTATTGTTTCTTATGTCACCAGAAATCCTTGCATGAACAAAATCCATCTTTAAAATGGTGAAACCGACTCCTGTCCCTCACAATTATCTCTCGATTGTAGAGTTTTGATATGAGCTTTGTGGCTGTGTGGCAATCACTGCACACGCGAAGGTTTTTCACAACTCGGAGTGGCATCCCAGGACTTGTGTTTAAGAGGCCAAATGCAATTGCCAGTTTCTCACTGTGAAGGCTGAGTGCAGTCTCCTTTTCCTCTTCATCCATGTCAAATAACACTTCTGCTTTATTAGGAACATAACCAGCTTTCTTTAAGCGGCTAATCATGTCCTCCAGCATTTTATGGATCTCTAAGGATTGAGAGTGGGATGAATCACCCTTTACAAATTCATGGACAACTCCATCAACCTCAATCAGGCTGCATCCTGGGGGTTTTCTCATGCCTCTTTTCACCATCAGTTCCCTGATTCTTTTAGCTTCTTCCCACCTCCTTGATGATTTATAAATGTTAGATAAGAGTACATATGCTCCACAATTTTCCGGGTCCTGCTCCAAAAGCCGTTTGGCTGCTCTCTCTGCAGCTTCAAGATTTCTATGGATTCTGCAGGCACCAAGAAGACCCCCTAAAACGTAATGATCTGGTGCCATTGGCATTTTCTTTATCAACTCCTCTGCTTCAGCTATCCGACCAGCTCGGCCTAATATATCGACCAAACCACCATAGTGCTCAATCGTAGGCTGAATGCCATAGGTATCAGCCATTGATTTGAAGTGTGCGATCCCTTCATCCACAAGTCCAGCATGACTACACGCAGCCAGAACCCCCACAAATGTGATTGCATCAGGCTTAATTCCGTTACCCTGCATCTCATGGAAATACTCCAGAGCCATCTCCCCTTGCCCAGACATAGCAAGACCAACAATCAAGGCTGTCCAAGTCATAACATCTTTCTTAGGCAGCTCCTGAAACACGCATAATGCTCTTTCTATGCTTCCACACTTCGCATACATGTCTACCATTGCTGTTCCTAGGGCAACATCCACGTTGATTTTTCGCTTCTTGATATAGGCATGTAACCACTTACCAAGGTCAAGAGCACCCAAATGGATGCAAGCAAGCAATAAACTCACCATGGTGACCTCATCCGCTTGGACACCCTGAACTTGCATTTGACGAAAGAGTAGCAAAGCCTCTTCATAATCACTATCCTCTACGCACCCATTAATCATGATATTCCAACAAAACAAGTTCTTTTCCTGCATCTTGTCAAATAGATCTCTTGCCAGTGATACACAACCACATTTGCAATAAGCATCCATGAGAGCCGTTTTGAGGACCTCATGGGATCCAAAACCATTTTCATCAATGTACTCATGAATCGTCTTCAACAATGCCAAATCTTTTGCTCTTGCACAAGCAGTCAGGAGATTGACCAACGTAACCTCGTTCGGACTCGCATTTTCACTCTCCATTCTCTCAAAAAGCTTCAATGCTTCGTGGGGTTGTTCCCATTGCGCATAAGCACCAATCATTGTTGCCCATGAAACCACATTCTTTTCCACCATTTTATCAAATACCTTTTTAGCTGACACCAAACAACCGCAATTCGAATACATATTCATCAAAGTGTTCTGGATATAGGAATCTGATGCGAAACCGAATTTTGTGGAGTGACAATGAAGCTGTTTCCCCTCGGATAAATTTCCACATGACTTGAACAACGAAGGATATGTAAATCTATCCGGTATCTGTCCTTCAACTATCATCTCTTGATAGAAAAAAAGTGCGTCTCTATGTAAGTTCTGGTTTGTGTATCCTCGGATTATAGAATTATAAGTATAAGGTGTGGGATTGTGGATTTGAGAGAAGACGAGACGAGCATAATGGAGGCTTCCAGAGTCTTGGAGGGCGCAAAAGCCCACAAGTTTGCCGGCTTCAAAGGGTTCGAAGAAGAGGCCGGTCCTGAGCATTTGGGCATGGATTTGCTTGAGCTCGGACATGCTGGAGCATTTTTCCAGTGAAACAAGACATGGGTGCGGTTGATTTGGACAGTTGGTGCTGTTCTGGGCGGTCATTGGAATAGTGATGGTGGGATTTCTAAGCAAGGTATTGTCTAAGGATAAGGGTGGTCTATTGTGGCAGTGGAGAGAGAGTGAAGCAGCCATTGCTGCTCTGCTTGTTTGTCAGCATCAGTCAGCTAAAAATATCTGGTGCTAGAATTTTATGATTTTCTGCATTTCCCAGGCTGAGCTAAAAGCAATGAGACCTTTGCAGGCTGCCCATAAACCAGTCCATCAGGCACAAATTTGTTGGGCCAGTACCCATCAACTCTGTTCTCTTGATCCAGTACCCAAGTCATTTTGGTTTCACTTTTTTTCTTTCTTTTCTTTTCCTTTCCTATTTTTTTGCCGTTAATGGGATCCAGCACGTCCTCCATAAGACTACAGAGAAACAGGCTTTAAAAAATAAATTATAAATTACACTCTGATGCATATAAAAAATTACATATCAGTTTATTTTTTTAATTTGTAATAATTTAATTTCTCAAATTTAATTTTATTAATAAATTAATTTTTATAATTTAAATAAATTAATTAAAAATATATTTAAGCTTGAATTTTTAATGAAAAGTTAATTTATTTTGTAAATTAAATTTGAATTAATTTACCTATTTAATTTAAATAATTGTATTAATTGAACACAATTTTATCCGGTTAGCATAGTAATATAAATGGTAAAGCATATCCCACCTCTTAAACTTTTCCTGGAAGTCTCTAAACTTGAGTTTAAATCAATTTTGCTTATGAATGATAATAGATAAGGTATTCTAGAAAAATATTGAAATTGAGCTCAAGTTTGATTCATATTTTTCAATACTTGAATTCGTAGTAAACTCAATTAAAATTTATTATTAATTATTTAAATTAATCCTAAATTCAATTATTATTATTTAAAAAATATTTAAATTTATTTAATTTTATATATTTTAATTAATAATTTACATAAAAAATATTTTTATTAATAATTTATATTTTAAAAACCTTAATAATTTTATCAAATATTTAAATTTTATTTTATTTAAAATAAAATATGTAAAAATTAATAAATATTATTATAAATAAATATATTTTTATTTAATTAATTATTTATATAAATAGATTCAAGTAACAAATACACAACATGTAAAACATAAACCTGATCTAAATCCCCCATAAATATTATTTTTTAAAATCAAATTCATCTCAAGTCTTATTATATATTACCAAACCCGTCCTGATAAGATTTGGTCCAATCAAATACCTGCAAATCCCTATTCGTTACCATTCCTAATTTTACTCCCTTTAATTTTAAAAATTACATAAATTGAATATAAAGTTGCTGGTGAATTGCTCTCAAATTAATTTTTGTTATCAAATTAATTAATATGTAATTGCTTTTTAAAAAAAATTTAGATTTTTAATTAAAATTTTAACTAATAATATTTAATTATTTGTAACAAAAAATAATTAAAATTAAATTTTTTTTAATATAATAAAATTAAGTTAATAGATTAATATAATAAATTATTGAATTATTAAGTGGGTATTAATATAATATAATATAATATAAATTAATAAAGGAAATTTTTTTGTATGGTTTTTAATTTGATTGAATTTAACACACACAGATAGATATAGTAAAAGGTTACGTAAAATTTTGTGAGGCTAAATTGGTTCTTTGGCGCAACTTGCAGCTAATTTTACAATATTCTTTTACTCAATAGATCAGCCGGTTTTCAGTTGGAAAACTGGTTCAAATCCGGCCGAATTATCAGTTCACTGGCCGATTTAAAATACTTCGCTCCGGTTTTCTACTAATCAGGGTTTAATGATTGAGCTAAATAGAACTTTGGTTTCTAGTTAAATTGGTCTGGTTCTAATGACCATGATATTATTATCTAATTAACTATATTTACTATTTTATATTTACAAAATATTAATTATAAAAAATATTTAATATTTTTTAAATTATATAATTATTTAAATATAAAATTCAAATATAAAATTTATTTTATTAATAAAACAAAACTCCATGACTAAATTATTTCAAATTTTATTAAAATTAATGAAGTTAATGGTGAATTTAAATGGTAGAGACTAATATGAAATCAAACCTCAGACATTAAATTATTATAAATTAAAAAATAGGAATTGATTTGTAATTTTTCACATACTTTAGAGATTACTTTATAAATTATATAAAAAAAAAAATTCATTTATTAATATCCCATTTCCTTTCCTAGCCTCTGGTGGTTGAAGGGCATTTGACTCTTCCGAAGCACAAAGGACAGCAGCAAACTGAGCAGAGCTTCCACATATTCAGAAATTTATTGAACACAAGGAATTGAATATTAGGCTGCTAAATGTTATGTCTTCAAAGGAGCATAATCCAACAATTAAATTTTCGCATTTTTGGCTCTCACTTCATAGTTTAATACTTTTTCCCTCTAGAGCCACTTGTGTACAATCCACTAAAATGTGCATTTGTATTTTCTTTACTCATGAAAGATAAGGAAAATTTATAATTTTACCTCTAAATTTTGTTTTATATTATATTTTGGTACCTAAAATTTAAGAAATTAATTATTTAGTCTTTAAATTTTATATTATATTATACTTTAATATTTATAATTTTAATATATATAATAATTTAATCTTTCAATTAATTAATGAAATTATTTTAAACAATAAAATTATAGAGACTAAACTGTTCAATATATTAAAATTAAAAAGATTAAATAATTAATTTTTTAAATTTTTTAAATTAAATTATAATATAACGTAAAATTTATGAATTAAATAATTAATTTTTTAAAATTTAAAAATTAAAATATAATACAAAATAAAATTCATCAACTAAATTATAAATTTCTCAAAAGGATAATTTAAAGAAAAGCAAAACCTACAAGATATATATTCATTTGACAAAAGTTAAACTACACTCTCCTAATTTTCCCTACTAAATAATAATAAAAAAAAAAAAAGAAAAAACCTTCCACTGCCATTAAAGAAGGTCCACATCAGGTGTCCCTCTCATCAGCCCACCAACATGACTCATCCCTCTTCAATTAAAATAACCATAAGCATTGCCTTGCTTTGTCTAGCGTTGGCGTTTTAAAGGCCACACCACTGTCACCACTAGGACCTAATAATTCTTTAGTTTACACGTACATAAATATATATATATATATATATATATATATATATATATATATATATTTTTTTTTTTTTTTTTTTTTTTACTTTAAAAATTCTCCTTAATCATTTAATTTAATATTATATATATAATCCAACAAAATTAGTCCAATTACTCAAAATAAAAACTTACTTATCATCGATTAAATTATCAATTTTTATATTTATATAAAAGTCAACCTTTACGTAAAAACAAAATGCAATGTCTCAATTGCCTCCCACCGTCCTTTCCCCTGACCACTATGACAAGTCCCATGCATGGCCTGCTTTGTTGGATAATTTGTCCTTTAATTGCATAATTTAATAAGTTTAATTCATTAACCCAATAATATAATCACATATGAATTATATATTCATTAATGAATCCACCTGCATTGCCTCTGCATTACCACTCCCACATCTCAAACCTCTAACCCAACCCTCTATGGAAAATCCTCGAAATTTGTCAACAAATTCTATTGGATTTTGCCTTCTTCCTTCGGAACTCATACACCGCATACTCCTCAATCTCCTTATACCTGAAATTCTTTGTCTCAAATCTCTCAACAAATCATTATCTGATTTAATCTCTGATCAACATTTTGTACGCTATTACAATTCGCGATCGAAGTCTACCACCTGGCTCTTCGTCTACAAGAAACGCTGGCATCGCGACGCTGTGCTTCACGGCTTTTCCAATCAGTCCGATCGGTGGTTCAAGCTACAAATTGTCAATTTGCTGAAACCTTTGATCTCTCCAGGTGAGAGCATTTACTTTCTGACAGCAAGCGGCGACGTTTTCCTTTTTTCCTCTAACACTCGTAAGGCAGTTATTGCTGTTAATTTGTCTGCGAAGACAGTTAAAAGGATTCCTCCAAGCCCACTGGGTCCACGTGGCACGTCTTCTTGGCGAAGATCTGGGATGAAATTGGTTTCCGGATCGAATAGTTTTCGTTTTTTGTTCGCGGAGTTAGTGGAGAATCGACCAGTTTTATTTGTGTACACGTCAGAAACTGACAAGTGGCTTTCTATGGAAGCAAGGGAAAATTTTGCTGGATTGCCACGTGGCTTCCAAAGAGAGGATGATTACATATTTCTCAATGTTGTCAATGGACCCTATGAAAGCGTAGTAATGATGGCTGGATTTGAATCTGATGATGCTCCAGTAGTTGTGCGGCCAAGATTTGAAGGCGGAGGAGATGATGAGCAGCAATTAACCGTTGGATATAGCTGGGGGAATGTGATTGATCGGTTATACGTGCACGGTGATGGGCACATGTTGATCATAAAATCCAACGGTGTGGGTGATGCGGATACAGGAGCGAGGATGTTAAATGGTATAGAATTGTGGGCCTTGGGGTCAAGCGGTGGGCAGTGGGAGCGTAATTCAAAAGTTCCAAGCAGAATAATGGAGGAAATTATGAAGCCGTATAGGGTAATAATGGGGTGCTTAGAGCGAAGAGATGGGGTAATTAGGGCAGTGTTGTTGTCTAATTGTGAGGTTTTATGGGATATAATCTGGCTATCTTATGATATAAATAGGTGCTATTGGACTTTGATTCCAGTCCCTAATTGCAACATGAAAGGCCTAAACATGGCTGGGATTGCCTTTTCCTCCGGCCTTACTCTGTAAAAGAAATGGAGACTAAATCTTGAAGTTTTACTCGAATTGAAATATACAATTTATCAATGAGAAGCTTGTAATGCATGAAGATTACTTATTTGCATTGTTTTGTATTTGAGATGCTTGAAAAATTTGTGAACCAAAAATATTTTATGATTAAAAAATATGTATGATTAACTACTTGAACATTGTATATTAAAAAAATAAATAAATAAGTAATGGTGATGAATGATTTGGTAGAAGAAAAATGAATTATTTCATCTATAACATGCATGTTTAATCTATTTTTTTAGTTAAATTAATTTAAAACTTTAATTTAAGTTTAATTTAATCATGTAATCATCTAGTAAAACTTACCTGTTGAATATAATATTTAATTTGTCCTTGTATTTATTGAGCATGCTCAATATGATTTATTTTCATCTAAGTAAATAAATTAATTAATTAAATATTTTTTATAAAATTAATTAAAATTAAATAATTAATTAAAATTAAATAATTAATTAAAATTAAATAAACTAAAATAAATATTCAAATTATCAACCAATGATTTAAAAATATTCAAATTATCAACCAATGATTTAAAATTAACTATAATTAATTTAAATTAAAAATATAAAATATTATTTTTATAATTTTCATATAATTGATTATAAATAAATATTTAAATAAATTATAACTAAAATATGAAAATATGATTTCATATTTTCATATAATTAATTAAATTAGAATATTATACTTTTAATAATTAAAAATTATTTTTAAGTAATTTTTATTTTAATTAAAATCAGATTAAATTGAACATGCAACTTATGCATCGTGTACATTGTGATTCTATTTTAAGCCAAATAGAGATTAAGTTGAAATTTATAAAACAATTTGATTAAAAATAAAAAAATAGACTAAATTAAACATACGTTATTATTTTTTTTAATCATTTAACTATTTGTATAAAAAACTAAAAAATAGATAACAGAATTTTTTTAACGTGCAAATTAAATAGCCTTCGCACTTGCATATTATATCCTCCTTTTATCTTTGACTGCAGATTGTTATTTGTAAAGCTTAACCTTGGATATGAATATTTATTTTGAAAATTTATTATTTAGTGCATAAATTTTTAGCATTAATAACATTTGTGTCTTGTATTTTAGAAATTAAACTTTTAGAAGGTGTTTAACCTAACTACTTAATTTTTATTGTATTTTTTAACTTATAAATTAATTTAAAAATAATTAATTAATTGTTTAGTAAAACTATTTAAAATTAATTTTTAAATAATTCAAGTGTTTGATTAAAAGTGCTTAAAAGTAATTTAATTTATTAAAATGACCAAAATAGAATATCTGATTGCTAAAATGGGATAGTATTGATATTTAAAAAATTATTAGGATAATACAGTATTTTATTTTATCAAAACAAAATTTTAAAATAAGTAAATAAATCATAAATAAGGAATACCTTACTTATGACTTCTGATTATTTAAAATAATTTTTTAACTTATAAGTAAAATTAAATACTGATATTAGATAAATAAATATGTATTCGGATAAATGACACATATAAGTATTTAAAGTATTCGTACATATGCTATCAAAGAAATTGGTGAGCATGATGTGGAGGTGCATATGTTCCTAGAAGGAGTCAAATATCTTCAAGATACAAACATATGAGCCATCAGATAAACAGGGCCTCGTCTCAAATGAATCTGGATTCTCCTTAAACCTAATAAAATAGAAACCTACTCAACAACACCCTTATCTTTGTCTCATTGTCACCCACAACCCTGAATCAAAGAAGGACGCTTGGCCAACTTTCACATCAAAGCAGTCGTATAGTTCTCATAATGAAAACTCTAGATGATTGACGACCTCGTTAGATGAATTCACCATGACAAACACTAACCCCATTGCAGTTAATGTCATCAAAATAACATAACCAACATGCCGGAAACTATACGGACAATGGAATTAACATCTGTCATTATGTTGACAACACCACAATCTGCTTATAAGAAACAAGGATTGGAGATTTGAAGCTACACAGGCCTAGTTCCAGTAATATTTAACTTATTTAAACTCGAGAACCTTTTTCATTTATAAGACTAATGTGTGCACTTGATTGGGTGAACTAGTCAGATGAGGAGTCTAATATGCTTGCCTGACTAGTTATCGTGTGTCTTTGTTGGCCCTATTGTATCAGGACCATTATTACAAAAGACAGTCTGATGGGACCTCTTAAGCAGATTCTGTTATTAAGATAGCCCACTTGTAATGACTTTACACGTGTCAAATGAGCATTGGCATGTTAGTTCTATAAATAAAGATCCCTCAATGGTTAAATGATAAGATTCTCGAGGCCATACCATGACCATGCATGAATCAACCCTTGTAAGTAGCCGTAACTGCTTAGCAAAGAGTCGTATGAGTCCTAAAGACACCCTCAATATTATCCAAATTCACCTCAGCTATGTGACGCATGCTAGATACGATCTGAATCTTCAATTATCAATTGGCTCCATATGTGGGAACCGAAGCAAGTCTTGCTGAAGTTCCCTAAAAACTAATATTCATACATGATATGCCCATTGAGACCCACATGGCCAACGAAGAAAATCCTTTTTCTAACCTAGTCACAATTGGCCAAAGTATTAACCCTATAGATATCCCTCCATCGATACAACCCCTGTCAGCCATTCCTAATCTTTGGGCCTCCCTACTTGGGACCCCACCTGTTAACAACCTTAACACAATATCCTCCTCTAACCCTTCTTACCATGCCTCAACAATTTCTGCTTTACTTGCAATAATTCACCCTTTTGCTATTGAATATGGGCATTCAGACCCTTCTGAGTCTGTGCCAATTCCCCTCTAGTCTTGTGCAGGTCTGCGTTGAGTTCCTCATAAGCAATATCCCACTGAGCAATAATTCTCTCAACCTGTGAGCAATGCTCCTCTACTTCTTTTAGCTTCTGTTCATACTATAGCCTCATACTGTCAAGATCCCTCTGTAGCTGCATATTCTAAGACCCTAAAAGGATGTTCTGTGATTAGTGACTTATTCTGAGAGTTCAGTTTCCTCAATTTCTCGAAGTCAGTGCATACTTTTGATACATTTCTTCCCTGTGCTTCTCTTTAGCTTCCTCACAGGCCTTGGCAATAGCCATATCATGATTGAGAGTGAACTCCTCAGTATAGTGTTCTATTCCTAAGACATTCGTAAAAGCTTGCAAATTGAGAATAAGAAATTAGAATTTATAGCAATAAATATATGATATAGATTATGAGATAGAACATTGAAAACAAAAATAACAATACCTGGAGAAGCTATCTTTCATGTTGCCAAATAGAGAAGAAGGCGAAACTACTAAAAAACCCTAAGCCAACATAGTGAACTTTAAAAAATAGCACATTAAGGACATGAACTTAGGGTCTTTAGTTTTGCATACTCACCAAAAACCTAGTTCATCACAGGCTCGATGACCAAAGAAGGAGGTGCATCTGTAGCAAAAGTCGAATCTAGCAACCCTGTAGATTGTTCCACCTTTGAGTCAAGAGCTGCCTACACATCGAAACACTTTGATCTGAGCTTTTTGCTCTTGGCGGGCACTTGTTTAGGGATGGCGACCTGAAAAGCTTTTCCCTATCCTCGTCCATCAGGCTGAGACCTCTTCCTCTTAGGATGAGCCGCTTCTAGCTCCCCAAAGCCATCTTCACTTTCACACCTCATTTCATTAGAGTCCTTTTTCTTTTGCAGAGGATTGTCAAGAGTAGCTGTGGGAGCAGGGAGAGGAACCACTGAGAGAGGGAGAACCACTAGAGGATGAGAAGATTTGGAACCTATAAACTGAGGAGGGCTTGAAGGCATTACCAAAAGCAAAGGACTTTCTAAGATTTTAATTATATCCAATGCTATTTGGGCAACCACTCGTCCTTCAGCTAATTACTTCAAAATGAGGGACCTCTATTCCTTCATAAGAATAAAATGTTCAGGGCAGCTAACCCACTTAATGTCATGAGCCACTAAAATAGAGTCAGAAAGTTAAAAGTTAACACTAAAAAAGGGAAGGACAGATGAAGACAGAGAATAACAATCAAGGTAAAATGAAAGGGATCACTTACAGGTCACTTTGACATCGATACTGAGTGGCATTCGTTTGCACTTGTTCACATCTAGATTGTACTGAGTTCAAACACATAAAAAATAATTCTTCCAAAGGGGCAAGGTAAGGCATGTCATCAAGCTTGGATGAGATTTCTGACCACTCTAACTTCAAACCCTAACTAGACCACTTGGGTTTCATCTTCAACTTGACAATCATGAATTGTTTGTTTTAACCATGAATCGAATCAATGTAAACCATGAACAAAAACATATTTGGCTATTGCCAAATGCATAAAACTCATTCACTTTTCTAACAGCTCGAAAGAAAGTCCTAAAGAGGGAGACGGTAGGGTGAAAGCCCCACAAGTTACAAATGTTCTCGAAACTGCTCAAGAACTGGATCGAATTAGGCACCAACATCCTTGGAGAAAAACCAAAGTAATTGAAGACATCAGAGAAAAATTCTGCGGGTGGGAGCGATAACCCGTATTCTAATTGTTTCAGATAAATAACCATTGATTCTGCTGTTAACTAGGGCTGTGCACGGTTCCTAGGGATTCCTAACCGAACTGAAAAATCGTACTGAACCGAACCGAAATCGAAAAAGAACCGTTACTATAGGAATTGAAAAATACCGAACCAAACTTAATTTAATGTTTTGGTTTGATTCTAGTTTTTTATGAAGAACCGTATTGGAATCGAAGAACCAATTATATATATATATATATATATATATATATATATATATATAACATAATTTATGAAGTGACTTAAAATTACATTAGCTATCTTAGTTTTAATTTTATTTTAATTATAAAAACTATTTCATAACTATCTTAACTTTTTTCTCATCTCATGATTATCTTATAAATAGAATGATATGTTAAATTATAATATTTTTTATTGATTAAGAAATAAAAATAGTATAATCTTTGTTTAATTAAAAATAATTTAGAATTCAATTTTTTAAATAATTAAGATAAATTAAACCATTTTAATCTAAAAATAATTTAAAAACTTTTCATATTAAATTTTTTACATTATAATATAAATACCCATATTTACATATATATATATATATATATATATATATATATATATATATATATATATATATATATAACCTAATTTATGAAGTGACTTAAAATTACATTAGCTATCTTAGTTTTAATTTTATTTTAATTATAAAAACTCTATCATAACTATCTTAACCTTTTTCTTATCTCATGATTATCTTACAAATAGAATGATATGTTAAATTATAATATTTTTATTGATTAAGAAATAAAAATAGTATAATCTTTGTTTAATTAAAAATAATTTAGAATTCAATTTTTTAAATAATTAAGATAAATTAAACCATATTAATCTAAAAATAATTTAAAAACTTTTCATATTAAATTTTTTACATTATAATATAAATACCCATATTTACATTGAAATATAAAAAGCTTTAGGTTTATAATAAGAAGTTTTTATATAATAATTTAAAAAGATTTCTATTGTAAAAATAGCATTTTATACATATTTTACCTTATTAGTAAATCTACATTGTATTGAGAACTCATGATTCACAAATAAACCTAAAACTATCTATCTTATTCTCTTCTCTCACAACCTCTTTCTTCAACAGCCACCTTCCATTTGTGTTTCGAAGATTCCACAAAGACTTACATCAGTCTCTCTACTAAGTCTCAACCTCAACCTCCCATCTTAGATCTTACGCTACTCAACCCATAAGTGATAACCTCTGTGTCATCACCACTTGGCTAGCCGAGTGTCTCCATTTATCTCATGGCCCTCAACTCGCAAGGTCTCTGTCATTGCCACTTGCTAGCCTAGTATCACAAGTGAGTTAAGGAAATCTATTCCATCAAGTGGGGGATTTTTTTGTCGGCAAAATTAATTGAAGGATTTAAGAAAATTTAGAACTGTTTGTATGCAATTTTTATGTCAAAAGCTCATTAGATGATTGGTAATGCATGCCATCTATTTATGAGTAACCATAATATTGTCCTTCACGATCTATTATTTATGGCTTAATGAAATTCCCATCTTAGGGGAAAAAAAAATGTATGCCTTCTATTTTGGTTTGTGGTGGCCACTGTACATATTATGGTTGTCAATTTATGAGTATCCTATAGTAAATATTGTTTGTAATCACTATCAGTACATGACATATTACTTGATCTGTTCATGTTTTGGTTCAAAGCTAAGTTTTGGTTATATATATATATATATATATATATATATATATATATATATATATGGGTTTGTGGTGGCCACTGTACATATTATGGTTGTCAATTTATGAGTATCCTATAGTAAATATTGTTTGTAATCACTATCAGTACATGACATATTACTTGATCTGTTCATGTTTTGGTTATATATATATATGAAGAAACGAAAGCGTGAAAAACACAAGTTTATACCATTGAATTCAAAATTTTTTACCTAGGGTCACATGCATCATGCAAGATTTATTTTTATCTATTTGATTTCAATGATAAACAACATATTAAAACTCTTTTAATATGTTTTTGGATCTATACTTGCCATTTAAGATTTTAAAATTAATCAGATTAATTTTAGAACCTTAGATTAAATCAAGAATGATTACACTAACCTCTTGATGCAATCGCAGTGTCCGCCTTTGAGATTCGTCTTCAGGACACCAGATGTTGTCCCTCTAGCTTGTCCACACCAAGAACACCTATGGCAGCCCTTGAACAGCTTCTAAAGCTTTTTCTATTAATTAGAAATTCAAGTTCTGCCTTTTAAGATATTAGAGATGTAAACAGGATACTAGAAATAATTTCTAGTGTTCTTAATTCAAGAGATTGATTGCTAATCTCTTTGAATTGATGAGAGATGAAGAAGAATAGATGAAAAGCCTCAAAATGGCGTGACAAAGGAGAGGAGTGGCTGCTGGTTGTTTTTCTTTTTATAACAACACTTAAATAGCTAGGTTAACACATTAAACCCTTGCCACATATCACCCTTTGATTAGCTCTAGGTTTAAGTGACCCAATCACATTGTGCCAAGTGTCAAACCTATATTTAATCTTGATTTTAATCATCTTACATGATTAAAAACATTTGGCAAGCTTATGTGTAATCCCATGTGTCACCATCTCATGGTGCCACGTGTCACACTGTGAAATTACCAAAATGCCCCTGTTTCTTAATTTTGAGTTCTCAACCCAAAATAATTATTTCTCTTCTTCTAATTAATTTATATCAAATATAAATTAATTAATTAATCTCTATTAATTAATTTTTCATTAATTAAATTCATATTTAAACACTTTAAATATAAATTTAACTTATATTATACATCCAATAATCTAGATTTGGTTTCAAGTCATGCTAGGAACTTTGCAATTTAATTGCAAACTAAACCTATTTAATTAATCAATTAAACTCTTTAATTAATTAATTAAATCATATTTAAATAGGTGATAACTTGTGTATGTGTGTGACTTACTAGGCTCATCACTAATTGGCAATGAGACATGATATCAACTCTTAATATCATCAGAACTCTTTCTTACCATAAATGATTTCTCTAAATCATTTTATGCACCTCATAGACCATGGTTAACAGCTAGCATAGCATGCCATGGACACCCAATTAGTAATAAGGTTTACCTTAAATGAACCTATAATCATATGTTACCATGCACTAGAATCTCTTTGTTACAAAATCCCAACTCAAGCTGGAGTCATGGTTTATGTCAAACTCCATTTGCTATGAATATTATGTTCTCTTTTAATTCCAGTTCTTGATTAAAAAGATTTTCTCATCATAAACTCTTTTCTGAATAAATCTATCTGTCCTGGCCAGGAACTTGAAACATCAAGAACAATTAAATGAACATAGGATTTTATCTCTATTTACTTAGAGGAACAGATTCCATCTTGATCAACACCTACCTCCATATATAACTAGTAGGAGCCAACAGATACCCATATACCCATACACAGTACAAGTATGAAAGCAGTATCAAACTCAAACTACCTATATATAAGATAACTGTGCTATCTCAGGTCTAAAGATTATCTGCACTGATATGATTTATGAAAAAACATTGACAAGAGTAAGCTCCATGTGCTTGTTATAAGTGTCACTGGTTTGGCCTACTTATCATTTATAAGTGCCTATCATGTTTGTTATATGGCATGAGACTCACCATTCCATCTTATTTATATCTCATATAAATAACTTGGGAACAAACATGAATACAATCTTTCTGGATAAGTCATGTCCTTATTATGAAGTATCCTCAATTGTGAACCTATTTATGATACTTTGTGCTAGAAATATTGTCACTCATATTCTTAACAACTTAAGAATAATATTTCTAACAAAATATCAATGGACCTTTTCTATTACACATAAATATATTATGTAAATGGAAAAGTAGAAATGCCTTTTTATTAATAAAAATATGTACAAGATACATACTAAATGATATGCTCTAGGGCATACTACTAACAATATATATATATATATTTCAACCCTATTTTTTAATCATTTAATCATTAATATTCTAAATTTGACAACAAGAGTTGAACTTGTATAATTTGATGATATTTGCATTTTGGCATTTGAATCATATGCTTGTGCTACCTCAATTTTTTTTTTAATAATAATTATTAGATTAACTGATTTTGAAATAATAAAGACAAGTTGTCCTTAAGAAAATGATTTTGAAATAAAAGAAACAACCATACAGGAGAATGTTTTACTTATGATAACTTGTATAATTTGATGATCTTTGCATTTTGGCATTTGAATCATATGCTTGTGCTACCTCAATTTTTTTTTTAATAATAATTATTAGATTAACTGATTTTGAAATAATAAAGACAAGTTGTCCTTAAGAAAATGATTTTGAAATAAAAGAAACAACCATACAGGAGAATGTTTTACTTATGATATCTCTTTGGACTTAATATTATTAAACTAAAATTTTAAAAGTATTATAGATGTAACATAATTTCAATTATTATACATAATCATTACTATGAATGAAGAAGGAATGACATGAACTTCTTTAAATTATTTGGAATTCAATCTTCAGATGTCCTGTTCATATTAATATATTTAGTATTATGTTTACTGAACACTGAATTTAAAAATAATTGATTTTCCACTTTTTAGCTTTTCCTTAGAAAAATGAAAGGAAACTATTCTAAAAAATTGAAAAGAGCTGCTAGTTCATCCTTGGATGGAGACACTGAAAGTACGGATCTACGTCAAGCTCCCATGCCTGCCTCAACTTCAAGTACTGGCAAGTCCTTATCCAAGGATTCTCAATGTGCATTTTATGCATCAAGCAAGCCACCAATGGTTCCATCTCAAACTCCATTGGATGTGGATGAAAATATGCAATAACCAAATGCTAATGAAACTAATGAAGGTAACATAACACAATCTACTGCACATCTTAAGTTGAAATCTAGGAATGGGGTTTGGGTTCACTTTGAGAAATTGATTAATTTTGAGGGTAGGGCTCGATGTGCGTGGTGTAAAAAAGAACTAAACTATAAGAGTGAAAGTGGCACTTTGGGAATGTGGAAGCATTTGAGAGAATCTTGTAAAAAGTACCCATATACAAAAGATTTAAATAAAAAAAAGTCTTAAAGAATCTTATCTTTTCATAAGGGTTCTGGGGGTGAGGATGTTAAGTTAACTTCCTGGCAATTAGATCAAGATGCTTGTAGAAAGGCTTTAGTTAAGGTGATAATCAAAGATGAACTTCCTTTTAGGTTTGTTGAGAAGGAAGGGTTTATAGAGTTCTTACAAGTTGCTATGCCACAATTCAAAAATTCCATCTAGACATACAATAGCCAGAGATTGCTATCTGTTGTTTATTTCTGAGAAGAAGAAGTTGTCTACATTCATTGCATCTCAATGTCAAAGGGTTTCTTTAACCATAGACACATGAACTAGTATTCAAAACTTATCTGTCTTATGTTTGACTACGCATTTTATTGATTTTGAATGGAAAATGCAAAAATGCATCATAAATTTCACTATTAATAAGAGTCATAAATGGGTCAATATTGGTAATGCCATTGATTTTTGCGTAGAGGAGTGGGGTTTGTCTAAGGTTATATGCATCACTGTTGATAATGCATCTTCTAATGATTTTTCTATTTCATAATTAAAGAAAAAGCTACTTAAGAAAAATGCATTTGTATTGGGTGGGGATGCATTTCATATGAGATTTTGTGCTCATATCATTCAATTAGTTGTGCAGGATGAATTTGATGTTGTGCAAGGTTCTATTAAAAGGATTAGGGATGTGGTGAAACATATAAGGAGCAATCCACAACGCTCTGAAATGTTTGAGAAGTGTTGTCAATTGGCAGGACTCAAGTTTAAATGCTCTTCACAATAGATTGTCCAACTAGATGGAATTCGACATATTTAATGTTGGAATCTGCACTGACATATTAGAAATCCTTTTATAGATTATAGGATATAGATAATCAATTTCAAGTTGAATTTAGGGATGAGTTGCCTAGTGAATTTGATTGGCATAATGATAGGATTCTTTGCAAATTCCTTAAGAAATTCTATAATGTCACTTTTAAGTTGTCTAGGTGTTTGTATTCCACATCTAGCATTTACTTCCCTGAGATCATGAAACATAATTGTGAAGATATTGGAGATGAGAGAATAGTTGAAATGGGCAAGCAAATGAAGGCAAAGTTTGATAAATATTGAGGTTCATTAAATAAGATCAATGTGATGCTATTTGCAGTAATTGTCCTAGACCCTAGATACAAGTTAAATTACATCAAAGCCAAATACGGTATTTATTATTCTGAAAGTGAGGCCAAACTCTTGGTTGATAGAGTGGTAAATGCTTTAAAAGAAATGCTGAATAAATATACGAGTTCAAATGATCAAACATTTGGGTGATCGTGGTTCTGGTCAAAATGCTAATGTTGAAAAATGTGATAATGCAATGATAGAAGAAGATGAAGAGAATGATGATTACTTTATTCAAATGAAGGAGCAAAAGTTGGCTTCTGAATCTGAGTTGGATGTGTATTTGGAAGAACTTCCTGAGAAGTTCACTTTGGATTTTGATTTATTATGGAAGGTGAATTCAGTGAAGTATCCAGTTTTATCCAAGGTTGCCAAGGATGTTCTGGCTATTCAATGTTCGACTATAGCTTCTGAATCTGTATTTAGCACTAGAGGGAGGACTTTGGATCAATTTAGGAGTTCTTTGCTTCCAACTACTACAGGAGTCTTGATTTGCTACCAAGATTGGTTGAGAAGTGAAAACAAACCCATCTAGCTTGAAGAATCCATTGAAGAGCTTGAAAGTTGGGAGTCAGGTATAACTATTGCAATAAATATTATATGATCTTAATTATTCAATGTTTGCAAATTTTTTTCTTTTGACTTACTTTCTTTTTCATGCAATGAAATTCAGAGATTACTCAAGATCCTGAAGTTATGGAGATTATTATTCCAAGAACTAGAGTCGATTGCTAGATATTATGACTTGTGAATTGACTTGATATTTTTTTGACCTTCAATTAATTCAAATTATTCATCTATTAACATATTTATTGTGTGAAAATGAAGTTGACATCATATTGGAGGAAGGCTTGAAGGAGTTCTTTTTATGTGGAAAATATAGCTATACGGAATGTGGAGGCTAGTTGTTGTTGTTTTTTTTTTTTTTTTCTGCAAAATGTGAGAGTGAAACTTTATATTATAGTTTTTTTTTTTTGATATTGATTTGCTGTTATTTTATAATTTGGAACATGGAAATATTAATGGGACTTATTATAGATATTTGATATTATTATGTATTTTTATGTGAGAATTATTAATTCAATTTTATGTTACTTTATTGATATTTTATTTGAATATTAGTATTGTTATTTTAAGATTAATATTATTATTTTTATTGATGCTTTGATGCAATTATTTTTAAATATAATAATTTGAATGTAGGAACCGGAATTGGAACTAGAACCAGAATCAGAACATAAATTGAAATTAGAATCGAGAATATAATCAAACTAGAACTGAATGCACTAAGAACCGAACCGAAATGGGAACCGAAATTTGGTTCCAGTTCTAATATTTTAAATTAAAAAAAAAAGTCATGTGTTTATTGGATTACTCTCTTTTTATATTCAGTTTATTATAGACTAAGACACAAAAGGTAATATAGAGAATGTTAAGTTTAGTTATTTACTTTTAATTTTTAACTTAAAATATATTTTTTAATTTATAAGCTAATTTAAAAATAAGTAATTAATTGTTTGATAAAAATATTTAAAATTAACTTTTAAATTGTTTAAGTATTTGGTTAAAAGTCACTTAAATTTAACTTAATTTGTTAAAATGATCAAAAAAATATAGCATGGAGTGTTATGAAAGTTAAAACGAGGATAGTATTGATATTTTAAAAAATTATTAAAATAATATAGTATTTTACTTGATCAAAATATAATTTTAAAATAAATAGATAAGTTATAAGTAAAAAGTACTTTACATAACTTCTAACTTATTTTAAGTAATTTTTTAACTTATAAGTAAACCAAACCCTAAACTTATAAGTAAACCAAACACTAGAGGACATGGACCTCCCTCAAAAGAAAGATGATGGTGGAATGAGGAAGTACAAAAGGCAGTGAAGAAAAAGAGGGAATGATATAAGAAATTACCTAAGTGTGATAATAATGAGGCATATGAACAGTACAAGATAGCAAAAAAAGAGGCAAAAAAGGCAGTTAGTCAAGCAAGAGCATATACCTTTGAAAGTTATATGAGAAACTTGGAACTAAAAAGGGGGAGAAAGATATTTATAGATTAGCAAGGAAGAGAGAAAAGAAATATCAAGATCTCAATCAAGTTAGGTGCATTAAGGATAAAGAAGGAAAAGTGTTAGTGAAATATGAGAATATTAAATAAAGATAGAGAAATTATTTTGATGATCTCTTTAATAATAGTTAAAGTGGTAATAGCGTGAATATAGACTACAGAGCAATAGAAAAGAATATGAATTATACTAGAAGGATTAGATCTTTAGAAATAAAGAAAGCACTTAAGAGAATGAAAGTGGATAAAGCCTGTAGACCTGATGGAATACCAATTGAAGTGTGGAAGTGTTTGAGAGATATGGGAGTGGCATGGTTAACTAAATTGTTTAATAAGATTCTAAACTCAAAGAAAATGCCTAATAAATGGAGGAAGAGTATTTTAGTACCTATTTTTAAAAATAAGGGAGACATACAGAGTTGCTCCAACTATAGGAGAATTAAAATGAGCCATACTATGAAGTTGTGGGAGAGAATTGTGGAACATTGACTACGTCATGACACTTCTATCTCTCCCAATCAATTTGGCTTCATGCCCGGTCATTCAACTATAGAAGCGATCTTTCTCATTAGAAGCTTGATGGAGAAATATAGAGATGTGAAGAAAGATCTACACATGATTTTTATCGATTTGGAGAAGGCTTATGATAATGTTCCAAGAAATGTCTTATGGAGAGTGTTAAAACAAAAGAGGGTATCTATTAGGTACATATAAGTATTGAAAGATATGTATGAAGGAACAACTACTATTGTGCTCATAGTGGGAGGGGGCACAAGAGATTTTCCTATCTCAATTGGATTACACCAAGGTTCAACTGTAAGTCCTTACCTTTTTATATTAGTTTTAGATGAATTGATGAAACATATACAAGAGAGTATCCCTTAGTGCATGATGTTTGCAGATGATATAGTTTTGATAGATGAGACGCGAGAAGGAGTCAATAGAAAGCTAGATCTTTGGAGAAGTACTCTAGAGTCAAAGGATTTTAAGTTAAGTAGAACGAAGATAGAATACATGCATTGCAATTTCAGTGAAGGCCAAACTGGAGATAGGGAAAGAGTTAGTTTAGATAGAGTGGTACTGCCCCAAAGTAATCACTTTAAATATCTCGGCTCAATCCATCAAGTAGATGGGGGATATGAGGAGGATGTTAGTCATAGCATTAAAGCCGGATTGTTGAAGTGGAGAAGTGCCCCAGGATTTTTATGTGATCGCAAGATTCCCAATAAGTTGAAAGGAAAATTTTACCATACAGTCATACGACCGGTCATGTCATATGGTAGTGAGTGTTGGGCACTGAAGGAGTCGTATGTGTCTAAGATAAAAATTGCAGAGATGAGAATGTTAAGGTGGATGAGTGGTCATACTATACTAGATAAAGTCCGTAATAAGAGTATTAGAGAAAAGGTAGGAGTTGTACCAATTGAGGATAAGTTGAGAGAAGGGAGATTGAGCTGGTTTGGTCATGTGAAGCATAGATGTAACATCCCTAATTTTCAAATAATTATTTTATATGTAAATATTTTATTCTAACCCTGGTATTGTGGATTTCGCGTAAGTACTTTCGTTTCGTGAAAATTCGATCGTCGCTCAGATCTACAATTTCGAGCCGAGCAGATAAGTTACTGGAACCATTTTGGAACCGAGTTAAAATTATAGGCTACCCCACCATTTACAGATGCCCCGGACGCATTTCAAGTGTTAGAATTGGCATATGTAAATCTAAACCCAAAGTTTCTTCAGTTATTTAGTGTCGGGTTTAGAATAAAAATCCATAACATATTTGGGGGTTACTAGAAAATTATAATTCTTTTTGCAATAGCATTATAATATTGTTGAGGACCACGGGGCAAAGTTTTAAAATTTTTAGAGTTTATTTGAGTGATTTTTGCATAATATCCATTTTAGGGGCTAAAATGTACTTTTTTAAATTTGTGACTATTGCCTGGTTTTGAGAGCCCAGAATGGGCCATATGGTATTGATGAGATATGGGTTGAGATGTGTGATTCTAGAAGTGTTATTTGAACCATTGTGCAGGTTGGGTAAGTCCTAGGTATAGAAGAAACTTTGCTAGATTTTCGGCATGACTTACGGTGTCTTTGGTTCTTTTTAAGCTTGTATTGAGTCAATTATATTAAATAATTATAATGAAATTGTCAGGTGAGTCAGGACAGCCTTCCTCCTCCGCTCAGTGGCCATAGTGACCTCGGTTCACATCTGTGAGTAAAATATTGATTTTAATTATAATTTTAGTATTATTATATGTTCAGGCATGCCCATACATCACTTATAAATATATATCTATGTAGTTAAACAATAGGCACGTTTTATATTGCATTCTTAATTGATGAAGTGCCATGAATATTATTTTATGGTAATTTGGAACAGTGTGCATGTGGTATATGGTATTGGATATGGATAGGACGGGTAGACATGGCTAAAACTTGACTCACTGGGACCCGATCATTTTATGGATAAGTCGGAGTAGGCACGGCTCAGGATGATCTCGCTAGCCCCCGCATTTGGTCTATTAAGCGAAAGTTCGGCTTAAGATGTTCTCTCTAGCATAAGTTATATTAAGAGAGCTGTATAGGGGATCAGCTCCCATATATGTACTGTTTAAATATTATATGGGTGCGTGAGTGCTCCAAATTACCTTTTTGCTATGATGATGTGATTTGTATGAAAATTATGAAGGTATTACATTTCACTCTTTAGGATGCATTAGCTTTAAATAGCTATAGAAATTGTGCTTAAAATCGGTATTTTACTCTCTGAGTCGAACGCTTACTCCTGTTTACCTTATTTTTTTAGGATACAAGAGAGTTCTCGTTGAGTTTTAACCTGCCTCTCTCCTTCACAGGTTATTTAGTAATGCCTGTTATGTTTTGTATTATTTTACTAAATTCTAGAACTTCGCATGTGTTAGAAGTATTTTATTTGATTTGAGTCTGTATTATAATACCATGTTGGATCTGTAAATCTATTAAATGAATGTATGATTGGATTGGATGAGGGAGCTGAGCTCTCATTTGATTTTATGACATTATGAGTATGTGGAGGGTGAGTTGAGCTTCCCAAATTGTTATATATATTATGCTTACAAAACGGGTGAGTCAAAAAACTCCCCGTTGTATGGTCCATGTTATGGCCAAATTCTGTCCGGTTGAATTCTCGAAATTGGGCTTCAAATGGGCCTTAGGATTGAGTTAAGAAATAGCTAGGCTTATTACGGGCATCGAGAGTTTTAAACCGGTCTAGGTCCTAGTGCCGGTCCGGCCCATGGAATCGAGTCGTGACAGTAGACATACGGAGGCTCCTTCAAGTTAGTGTATAAAACGGGTGAGTCAAAAAACTCCCCGTTATATAGTCCATGTTATGGCCAAATTTTATCCGGTTGAATTCTCGAAATTGGGCTTCAAATGGGCCTTAGGATTGAGTTAAGAAATAGCTAGGCTTATTACGGGCATCGAGAGTTTTAAGCAGGCCTAGGTCCTAGTGCCGGTCCTGCTCATGGAATCGAGTCGTGACAGTAGACATACGGAGGCTCTAGTTAGATAAGTAGAGCACATTAGGCTAGAGGATAGAAAAAAAAAAAGAGTAGACCTACACTAACTTGAAGGAGAGTAATACAACATGACCTAAAAGCATTATACATTTTTAAGGATTTAACCCCAACTCGTTTAGAATGGAGAAAGAGTATCCATATAACCGACTTCAAATTCTTGGGATAAAAGCTTAGTTGAGTTATATAAATAGATTTAATTAACTTATAAATTAGACCAAACATCCTTATAAACTTGGATAAGCAGGCGGGTGAACATATTTTTATGATGACGAAACCTGCTCTAATGATAATCATCTATAATTAGCACTAGTGCGTGCAGTATAAAACATTATCGTGACGACCAATTATGCTCAAATAAATATAACTGAGAACTCTGCATTTCATTACCACTGAGCAGGTGGTCAAAATTTTTAGTGGAAATCTCTACAATATAAGGTAAGAATACTCATGTACAAATGGCTATAATCTCATATTACTCTCTTTTGTTCTTCCTTATTCTCTGTACTTAGTCATTTTTCATTGCTTTCCCTCTTAGCAGTAAAACATTACATTCTTCACCTTCTCTTTCAATGCAGGCAATGGGCGGACGCATGATCCATTGGCAGTCCGTGTGCAACGCATTTTAGGATTCTCCGGTGCATCAGGTTCCATGTAAAACCGAGCTCGATAAGCTGCCAGATGAGCATAATATGCAGGAGGAACTGCATATATAACACAACATAGCATCTGAGACTTTCATGATCTTGAGATGAAGGATTAATAAGAAAAAAAAATATCTAGATTGGAAATTATTAGAGATTACCTACAGAAACTGAGCGTGTGCACCTTGCATACCTGCCACAAAATGATCGAAATAATTAATCTTGCATGACTCAAAATATTTTTGAGGCAGATATATCATGATAGCAGCATAGGAATTGAATTTCTTACGTATAGCAGAGATTATTTGTCAGAGATTGAATCTCATCTGCAGTGAAGTTGTTCTCATCCCAGAGCACATGATAATGAGCAGGCCGGCTGGTGCCCTGTCAATTTTTCAATTCCAATGTAGACAAATCTTTATTTTATTTGACTCTCAATTTTTTGTAATCTGAGACTGTTAAGCTTCAGAGTGTGTGTATATATAAACATAATCAACAGCATACCTGGATTCCAGCATGACTACATAAATAAAAGTCGAATTCTGTCGGATGGCATATTTTAGAATCCACCACAGTGCCTACATTGACGAAATAAAAGATTATAGCATCTATAATCTCTAATTTATCAATCTTGTAAGGAATCTTCTGTTCTAATAGGGCATCTGATGACTTCAACTTCTAAGAAAGCTAGCCACCTTATCAACAGAGTTCAAAAGAACTTTCATGGAAAAAATGCTTTCTTGTTTTCTTTAGTACTTCGATGATTCGGGTACAAATTTCACTATTTGGGTGTTGGTTGGCTATTTTCCTTGATTAAAGGCTAATTAGTTGGAAATTAAGAGAATTAATTACCAGGTAAAATATTTCCACTCTTGTCAGTGCTATTTCTGTCGTTGTGATTGCTTGCGAAGAGTCTAGTATGGTGCCGCTTTTGGACAACCACAAATGTTACTGGAGGTTGGTAACTGGGTTCCAGGGATGCACAAGCCTGTACATAGCTAAACCATAAGCTCAAGAAAAACCAAACTTGATAAAATCATCGACACTTGGCAGTTCACCAACCTTTCGAATTGCGTCGAGTTCATACAACAAAACCTGGTAGAACTGGCCTTCACTCACACCATCCCTGCAGTTATTAGAGAAGGCATTGATAAGAAATTAACTTAATGAACTTTTTAGACTTAGTCATTCCTCAATTTGAATAATTAACTTCTTGATTCAACTAAATGAAGAGAAGCATCATCCTACCAGTACCTGTAAAATATTATCCTCAATGGCTTTTGCCCAGTGGCTTTCTTGAATGAAAGTAAGAGCTCCCTGCATAGTCCATAATTACATCTCTGAAGAAAGGGTAAATAAATTACAGTCCATGTCTTTAATATAATCATTTACCTGATCATGCCTCCAGCAACAGTTCCCTGTTGAGGTTCCTGCCATGTTTTGAATAAATCTTGAATAAGTTCTTGCCGATGAGGCTGAGCACATACTAACCCGGCATATTTTGTAACTTCTGGCCAGTCTTGAGAGGCTACAACCTGCACAAAATGCATCAGAACTAAGCTGCAGTTTCAACTGTAAGCTTTCAAGATACAAAATTTGATTGGCTTACAGCAGCTATTGATGGACTAGTGTCCTCTCCTGACTCTGGATGTGTTACATCAGCCCCAAAAATTATGGTTGGGATATCGCTAACCAAAGGAATTCTCCAACTCAAAGCATCCAAAAGCACAGTATTTCTTCCTCCCATCTAAAAGATGTTGACATAAGAGAGAATTGATCAATGTTAGTCAGAGTTTTCAAAGTCTGTTTTCTAAAGCCACCAAAAAAAAAATTACATAATTATGACATACCTTAACATTGATTTTGAGTGACACATTTGCCAAGTATTGTCTGTTAATCTTGAATACATGTTTGGTAAGGCAGCACTGGGAAATCAACCCCAGATCAGTTTCACAAATTCTTTTTAGATCACCTGAAACGCAAAGCATCCACTTATTGTAAGAATACATCTTTCTCATCAATTCTCCAAATTACAGAAACATGTTCATTTTCCTTTCTTCTTTGAAAAAAAAAATGGTCCATCTAATATTTAACTTCATGTACTAGAATGGACGCAGAATGAACAAATAGTAGGACCAATCACATACCATACAATGGGCCATTGTTGTCGGGAAGAATTGCAATAAGCAACTCCAATTCTTTCCCTTCGAGTTTCTTTGCAGCAGCATGATACACATATTTCAAGGCCTTCTTTACCTGATCAGGTCTTGCTGAATATATTGGAATTACAGGTTCGCAGTTAAAATCCTGGAATGACAGGCCACTAACATCAAATTGTACACATAGGCATTCATTTAAAACAATCACGAGCAATAAATAATGATCAATAGTTATATGCAAAAAACTCCAATCTGCCGTTACAGAAACATCATGAATTTTTTACCATGCCGGAGATTTGGCACATCTGAACCAACTGTTGGCAAAAACCTCGAGCTGTGGTTTCTTGGACACTTCGCGAGAAGTTGATGCAAGCCCAATATCTTACAGTGCTTCCATTTATCACTTTCTGCATTAAAACAACGAGAAGTTATTATTCCTGTTATCACTAGTAAACAGCATCTTCAGCAAAAGATGCTAATTTACTTTATGCATTTGTGATGCATTAACTAACCTTGTTCATCATATTCCACTGACCAACTTGAGGAAGATATTCTTTTACTTTTCCAGTATCATTGTACTTCAGCTATTAGTGGAGGAAGAGATGAAATGAATAAGCTGTAACAGCATGATCTATGTAAGATGTGAATGATAAAATAACAGTACCCATGGAGCTGGTAGAACTCGAGCCTCAATTGATGCAAGCTTGCTGTCTATGCTGATGCCAAACTCTTTTGCATACGGATCTTGGTCATACCCGTTTTGTTGAATTGTCTGAAGACATTGGAGGAACTTCAGGTTATTGGAGTGAACAAAAAAAATATATTTTTCAACACCCGTCATTAATTTGTACAATTAACAATCTCGAGATTTAGTGAGACTAATTTATCTTTGAATGCAAGAACATCAATTACCAACATGGTATCTTTCAATGCAAGAACATAAATTACCAACATAGCTCTTGGAGCAGAGTCAGTAACTATGTGAACCAAGGACAGGCATAAGACAATAGGACAACATAACAACGTAATTAATTATGTTTTCTGTTTATCAATAAAGTGGCAAACAATTAAGAGGATTGATGAAGTAGACCTGTAAAATGTCTGATTCTTGATCACGGGGTCTTTGACACGAAACTTTTAGCAAAGAAGTGATCTGCTTCTCATTTAGCCCTTTTGTATATCTTTGTCCCTCGACTATCTTGCAAGCCTGGAAATATGTATGTGTAAATTGGCTCATACAAACTTCGCAATAGGTGAAGAAGTATTATGTTTGGGTGAACAAGTATTATGTTACAACGTACCTCCATCGGTAAATAGTTCACCTTCCGCTGGTTTCCTACTTGAAGGCAAGGTAGATGGGGATACTGAATGGTATAGCCATACATCTCTTGAAAGTACTCAACAACTGATTTCATGTTCATGTGCCCATCGAGAGGGAAGCTGTTAAATAGGGTAAGAAAAGCAAAAGATAATTTCTAATTTCACAAAATGTTTGACAAGCTTAAAAGAATAAATGCACATGAGAAGATAAAGAAAGAGGATAAATGTATATCTTTTGTACATTAGCTCTCTTGTAGGCTGCGTTGTCAACCCAGAAATTCGGTATTTTCTTCGTACATTTCCTCTGTGGGTGACTTCTACTTTGACACCTCTAAGGGCTTTCTTGACCTGCAATATTAACACAAAATATTTGCATCAGGCAAGTATAAATTAAACATTTGTTGCCACCGTGCAATTATTTTCAAATCATAGTACTCATAAAGTAACAGGGAACCACAAATGATGATGATTGTGAAAGTACGAGGGGAGAAAATTGATCATTTGCTTTCGGCACTATATTCGTGTAATACCTTAACGCGATCTGCATCTGATAATGGCCTTTTACACACATCTTTGCACAAAATTTGAGCAACAAAATCAATAACAAGGAGTGGTTCAATGAAAGCCGTAGCCGACATATCTGGTTAATAGAAAACAGGTACATAAAGAAGCATTTAGATTTGGACTTTCAACCTTTTCCACGCAAATATTATTCACTTGAATGGATAAAAGTCTAAATAAAGTAGCTAGAGCAAAACCCATATACCAATATTCAGTGACAATCCCATTTGAGTAGGCCTTATACTTTGGTAGAAGCCCCGCCATGATTCTAAACCCCCATCCATCTGCTGTGGTTTCTTGATATCAGGAGAATAGAAGGACCTTCCAATTGATACGTACCTATACAAACACATATTGCAAGGATCACTAGCAATTCCCAACCTTGCATTTGGCAGTAAGCCAAATTAAAACCCACAAAAAAAAAAATTTCAACCTTTGAGCTGCAAATTCCCTTAGTACAATGTCAATAATAGTAATCGCTTCTTGAGGGGTATCGACTGGTTTTCCGGAAAAAAGCTCCCTTAATTGCAGCATACTAGCAAGAGCTTCAAACTTTATTGTCACTTTAAATTCTCTTTTCCTAGTACAATTAACCAAACTAGTCATCAGTAGGTTGTTAAAAAAAATGTAATATAACTCAAATCGCTTATTAAAAAAAATAAAGTTCAAACCGATTACTTGAGATTGCCTGTTGCCTCCTCTTCGTGAACCAAAGTTACAGTGAAGTCTTTGGAGAAAAAAGGCAGTGATCTTGCCGTGTAAAGGTTTCTTCCTCCATCATAAACAGGTAGCCTCATTCCTAAGTCAGTTTCTCTGTGCAGTTTTACCAACTGGGTCATGATAGCCTTGCTCAGTTTACGAGACGTAACTTCTGGGGTTATTTCTACCTGCACCAGGTGCCCAAAATCCATAATCACACAAGCTCTCAAGGACGAGTTAATTAAAAGGGTAATTCAACAAGAAGGGTTTATAAAACTTACACTATAGTGACTCAAGTCTGCGTCGGGTATCTCAGCGAGAAAATGGTTGGCTTTAACCATGCACTTGGTCCCCAGCTGGCCATAGCCAGGCCTGCGATGAAACATGAAAAGGCTTTTGCATGAAGCAGGAGGAGTCCCCATAGTTGAATCAAACTTAGCATCTGATAATAACATCTTCTTGGATTCCATTATGAGTCCTTTTCCTCCTCGTCTCCTTCCATTTCTCCTCCTGGCTATGCTCTCTTTTGCAGTATCCAAGGTTTGAAGAATAGGTTGAACAGACGAAACCACATGGTTCTCCTCAGGATCCTTGATTTGCATGTGAGGCATATCTGAAGAACAAGTAAAACTTTCGCATGTGGGTGTTTCAAGAAAATACATGTTAAATATTCACACTTGTGTAACCTCTTGAATAATAGCAATTATTAAGACCATTACAAGATGGATAGAGAGGTGACAGAAAAGAAAAGAAAAGACCAGCAGAGTGATGATAAAGGCAATGGTTTAACTTTTTCCACGTTTCTCTGAAGAACTTATGTGGTAAAGTTGAATGATAATAAGGTTGACACGAAGCATTGTAACGGCTGCAAGCTTAAAAGAAGCAAAAAGGATGCAGAGGACAATAGCATCCGATCTTGACAGTGTTTTACTTCACAGCGCTGTATATTCTCTGAAAAGTATTCATCAAAGGAGACGTGCATACATGCAGAAAAGTAATAAGAATACACTGCCCTGACACATTCACAAAAAGTCCAACCCTAACCCCAACTCCAATGTTTTCTTATTATCCAATATGTAAGTTTTACCTACCACAAAGTAAATGCTAGCTGCAGATAAAGAAAAAACAAGAACTAGTAATTAATTATAAAGCAGAGTGATTTATTTGCCAATGCAAAAGCTGCTGATATAGTAACAAGAACGTCCAAGTCCAACACACACCCCCTTAACGCCAAAAATTAAAAAACTTATGGCAGGGAAGAGGGAAGTAGCGAGGACCACTGAATTTTTTGTGGGCTTATCAGAAGATCCATTACACAATTGGGCTTGTGGTCCCAAAGGGTAAATAAGATTACTCCAACTTTAGTTTGCAATTGCAGGACATCTTGTAAGGCAGCAAATGTACGCCCTCTTTTCAGCGAACAATGAGGAGCTTTAACTCATCCCAAAACCACCCCCCTCCCCTCCCCCTACGTATCAACAGTGACAAAACACAGAGGCACTAGTAGACAATACTCAACAGATAGGCAACAGATGCATTAACAATTAGGCTAAAAAGTTTGTAGATGTTGATAACTCATGGGACTTTGCTTTCGAGGATTAGGATTTACAGTAAATTTGGTTTCTCTTGTTCTCTATGAACCGGACATGGTGTAATGAAGTTTGGTTTTGTGTGCAGATGTCAGGTGTACCCTTTATTTTCTACCCAGAGCCAGTGGGTATTTGTAGTATTTATACATGAGGGTTATGTAATATAGAGATCATATCCGTGGGATTATTACATGAAACCAAGAATGATCAGGTCATGTGCAATGTCCCATTCCAAATGCCGTGCCCTTTTAGATCATCACCATTTTAACACTAGGGTTTCCACTGAAAAGCCACTAAACAAAAGAAAGATATTTTATTTTTCTTTTTTTTCTCTTGTGGGTAAAGGTCGAACGGAATAACCTGACCGTACCCCAAGCCCGAAGGAGACATGTCTGATCTCTCTCTGACTGTATGGTTTTAGAGCGTGACGATTTGTACGAAAACGAAACACAATCCCAAAGTTCTCCCACATGACCTCACATTAAAAGATTCAATTATACACGCAATTATTATTGATATGATAATTATTGTCCATACACGGTAAGTCTTACCGGTTGGAGTTGTTTTGTTGTTGTTATTGTCGTCAGGAGTAATAGAATTTATGAAATAGACGAAAGAAAATTAATTGAAATCAGTGTAAAGACGTGTAAATGAAAAGAACATTTTTTGATAGATTTTTCTTATTTTTACCGTCAATTTAATATATAAAATATATAATAAAATTTATTAATTAAATATATATAAATTCCATATGCTTACTTATTTTTTAGGTTTACCATGAACTGAATCTACGTAAAAATTTTCCTTCTTTGATATATGAACATTTTTTAAGAAAATAACCGTTGGAATTTGCGAATATCACAAGGATTAGTTGAAGTAGTAATTAATTAGATTTGTTTTCAGTGTTTTGGTTGATCTTGTTGTCAATATCTAAAGAATAATTACTAAAAGCTGATATATGAACACCATTTCTTGTAACTTTTATACATATAAACCTACCAATATAATATAAAACCTAGAACACAATAACATTTTAAAAAAGGTCCATTCAGCAATCAGATTTGTTTTGCTAGAAGAAAATTAATTGATCCAAAGTGCAAACTCATTATAATAAGGAAGGGGTAAAAAAGAAAAACTTCAAAATATATATATATATATATATATATATATATATATATATATATATATATATATATATGAGACATCTCAATCTCAAAGCAGAAACAAAACCATGAATCACAAAAATGGAAAATGGAATAAAAAGGCAAAGTAAGCAAAGGAACTCATCAAATAAAAAAACATCACACGCATGCATGCATACACTAATTTCTAGTCACCTAAGGCGTCTTGATGAAAGCAATGTAACAAAGAAGAATATCGTTAATTCTCTGCCCACAAGACGTGAAAGTGTATATATGTTGTTCAAAACCAAACTATATATAGTTGATCGAGCAGCAAATAATTTTATTGGTTTGATTCAAAAAGCTCTCATGACCTGTTCAGAAAATGTCAAAAGACAATTTGAGAAACGAACCTCTTGCTTTTACGTTTCCTTTATGACATTTAATGCAGCCTGTTCTTTGCCTCTCCCATTAACTGTATCTGAAGCTCATCACCAAATCTTCCAGACTCTGCACAGAATAATATATTATATACACAAAAATCGCAGCCTTAGATATGTGCAACAACTGCGGCTACTGAATAAATAAATAAATGTATATTTATATGCCAAATCCTCACTGTAAATGCGGCTTAAGGGACTCAGATATCAGTGAATATGAATGCACGTATGGTAAGAGAACTGATGGGGGAGAGAGAAGCTAGGGTAGTTTTGTGGGTATTATATGTTAGCTGGCTAGACAATAGAAGCTAAAGGAAGTAGGTGTGTTTATAGAGAGAAAATTGGACAAGACCAAATGGTGAAATGTACGAGGATCGTATTTAAGGAGAGGAGATCTAAGGGAAAAAGGGTTCAAAGATCTGGCGATATTTAAAGTAAAACTGTCTGTGGGAGAGAGAACATTAAAGCATAACAGGTTAAAATACAGTTAGACCATAAATACAGTTCTGGAGAAGTAGTAGCCTAGCTGCTTCAATACTTGCTTTGAGATATTAAATTACAGGAACAAGATCTCCAAAGAACGGGAGAAACTGTTCAGAAAGCACTAGAAAACAAGAAACAAATAGGTGGTAATTGATGACACTAGCAAGTGGAACACTTCGAATCAAGTAAGAAAAATAAAGCTTGGAAAAATCTAGCTAGCTACTAAACAAACCTCATAAAATCCTAGAGCTTTTCTTTTTCTTTATGCAAGTAAGAAAGCTCCTATAAACGAGTCCTGAAAGAGTCGTAAAGCTTGAAAATTTCTTGATGGAAAGCAAGAATGTGTATAGAAACGGAGCAGGATTTACTATAGCAGGAAGGAAATTAAGCTGGCTGAAAAGCTAGAAAACTAGAAAAGAAAATTGGGAGTGGAGTATCTCGGGGAACAGTTCCTTTCTTCTTCATCTTCCTCTTTTATTTTATCATAATGATCATCCCTATCCATCATCAAGAAACAGTCACTGCCTTTAAGAAAAGAAAAGGAGCTTTAAACGAGGAGAAAGAGTGTGTGTTATAACTTTGTGAGGTGGTGTTCTTTTAAGCATGAAACGAAAGCGTGCTTTTGATAAAACAACTAAACTTTTGCAAACTAAACATGAAAAGAATGGATTCTATTGAATAAAGTAGATAACCCAATAAATAAAAGAAATAAATAAATAAAAACCTGAGAGATTCCATACTCTGGCGAGAGAGAGGGGGGGGGTGGGGGAAGGGGTAGATGAAGCGTGTGACTGTCACCCTGCAAAGCTTTCAGTGCATTCCAAGCTGGTTCTTGCTTTTGATCTAATACTAACGCACGTTAGACCAAGATTGTTGAAAATTACTGGGGAAAAAAAAAAGTGCGTCACGTTCTAGACGGAAAAGTGGCCGGCACTTGAGATTTGATTCCGTTGGGGAATTTACATGACGTTGGAGAGGGACGAGGGGGGAGAGGAATGCTTGTTTGAGGGAGAGAGATGGATGAAGTTAAAGGGCGAAGGAAAGCAGGCTTTAGCAAGGGGAGTGGAGGCGGACACAGCCTTCGAGGTACCCAGAGCTGTCCGTCTCGTGTACCCTACTACTTGTATCATTTGCTTATATAGCCTGTTCTTTTATTGACCAATTTTGAATTCATCTATTCATTAAATAATATTTTCATGCGAAAACATATATATATATAAAGGATTCCCACCACCTTCAATTTTTTTTTTCTAAATAAAGAAAAGAAAAATTAAATAGAAAAATAATTAATATATTAAATTAATTTTTAATATTTTTATAATTAACGTATTTAATTTATGAATATATAAGTGGAAGTGACTAATGCAATGAAAATGACTGCTAAACTTCATGAAAGAAAAAAAAATACATGAAACAAATAAAATTACCAATTATCGTGGCAATTCAAATGTCTATACAATCCGTCTCTACTATTACTGTGGTGGACAAAACAAGCGTAATATTTTTCTTTTTAAGAGCACATCTTCTCTCAAAATATTCTTGACTTTTTTATCTGTTAAAGAGAAAAATTTTCAATGAAAATATATCAATTATTGATTATAATAATTTTATAATATATTTGTTGTCCCAAAATATTTTTTAAATTTAAAAGATGCTCTAGTATACTTTTCTAGTGCACATGCTCTACATTAAAATTCATTTTCATAATTAATCTTAGGAAGACCATTAACAAGTTCTTTCTTAGATAATTTTGAGAGTGTATACATGCTTGCATGACCTAATCTTCTATGCCACAAATAACTAGAGTTATCAAGAGATACTAGACATGTACCATGATTAGTTTTAAAATTATTCATGTCAAGCAAGTAAACATTATTAGATCTATTTGCAATGAACAATGTGTCATTATCTAAGTTATTGATTGTACATAGAGAAGAAGTAAACTTTACCTCAAAACCTTTATCACACAGTTGGCTTACACTTAGCAAGTTGTATTTCAAACCTTCAACAAGCGATACATCTTCAATACAAGGTTTGATTCCAATTGTGCCATTTTCAATTATTTTTCCTTTCCCTTTATCTCCAAATTTTACATATCCTCCATCTTTCATTGTGATTTTTGAAAACTTGTCCTTTTTATCAGCCATGTGCTTTGAACAACCACTATCTATATACCATTTTTCACTTTCCTTCATCCCTTTGAAATATACCTGAAATTTAATCATTAAGCTTTAGGTACCCAAGCAACTTTGGGTCCTTGGGAGCTAGTGACCTTAGGTAAGGTTCCCTTTGGTACCCATACCTTCTTTACCTTAAAAAGACCTTTCCTAAATGCACAATAACTAATCATATGACCTCTTTTGTTGCAATAATAACATGTAACATTAGGCAAAGAGGATGTAGATGCTTTAATGAAGTAATTCTTGTACTTGTCATAGTTCATGAAACCATCAAAACCAATTCCATATTTCTTATTTGAAATTCTTTGGTTTCCAATAAGTACATCTAGAGTTTCTTTTCCTTTTGTAAATTTTGCCAAATCATTTGTCAAAGACTCTACTTTAGCTTCAAGAACTTTATTTTTCTCGATGAGCATTTCACATGTTTCTTTTGAGATTTTCAACTCTAAATCTAGTTCTTTAAACAAGGCAATTTGTCCTTTGTAAAATTCATTTTCTTTATACACATTGGACATGACAATATTTTGTGATCTCAATGATTCAATCTCTAAATTCATTTTAGTGCATTTTCTCTTGTAATTTCTATACTCATCATATACTCTAGCAAATGCAAGTTCAAGTTCTTCTACATTAGGAGATTCATAAGAATTTACCTCATTGTCACTTTCTTCTTCCTTCTGTGAACTCTCGACTTTCTCTTCAAGTGCCATCATACAAAGAAGAGCAGTTTCTTTGTCACTTGATTCATTATTTGAAGATTCTTCACTGTTGCTCCATACTACTTTCATAGCTTTCTTGCTCCTATCTTCTTTTCCTTTCTTCTTTTTGAGTAATGGGCATTTGGGCTTGATATGTCCAGGTTTGTGACACTCATAACATACAATTTCTTATTTTGAATCCCTGAAGTGTTTATCCTTGGGAGTATACTTTTTCAAGAATTTCTTGTATTTACTTCCTCCCTTCTTGAAAGCTCTTTTAAATTTTCTTGCAAGCATAACCATTTCATCATTATCATCACTAGAAGCACTTGAGTTGTCACTTGAGTCAACTTTGAATGCAACTCCTTTCTTCTTATCTTCATCCTTATTTGACTTGAGAGCAATGCTTTTCTTCTTCTTTTGCTCATTTTCAACTTTATCTTTCTTGCATACCATCTCATGTGCAATGAGAGATCCAATGAGTTCATCATAAGTGAATGTTTTAAAATCCTTGGTATCTTGAATAACTGTAGTCTTTGCTTCCCAAGATTTTGGAAGTGATCTAAGAATTTTCTTCACAAGTTCAGCTTCCTCAAATCTTTTACCAAGCGCTTTGAGAAGATTTACAAGATCAGTAAACCTTGTGCTCATATCCGCAATTGATTCTCCTGGCTTCATTTCAAATAGCTCATAATCTCGAATAAGAAGGTTAGCTTTGGACTCTTTGACGACATCAGTTCCTTCATAAGTGACTTTAAGCTTATCCCAAATTTCCTTAGCAGATTGACATCCTGAAACACGATTGTATTCATTAAGGTCAAGTGAGCAATGCAAAATATTGATAGCTTTAGCATTTATAAAAATTTTCTTCCAATCATTGTCATCATATTCATCTTCATGTTTTGGAACTTTTGTAGTTCCTGGACCATTCTTTTGAGGAACATATGGACCATTTTTAATAATTCTCCATGCATCAATATCTACAGATTGTATGAAATTTCTCATTCTTACTTTCTAAAATGAATAATTAGTGCCATTGAAGAGTGGTGGTCTAGTGATTGAGTAGCCTTCAGCTAATGGTGCGGGTATACCAGCAGTATTGCTAGATGAACCAGCCATTATGGATCACTCTAAGGTTGTAACACCCTAAGCAAGAGAGACAAGCTCTGATACCAATTTGTTGTCCCAAAATAGTCCAAGAGGGGGGTGAATTGGACTTTAACAATTTTTCGGCTCTTGCTTTTAGCCTAATGAAAAATTGTGGCTTTGTTCAACTAGGTGTTTTTCTATATAAAATGAAAGTAATATGTGCTTCAACAATGTGTTCCTAAGTTGCAATTCAAGCCTCAATCAACGTATATGGCAATATCTAACAAAGCATGCATTATACAATTTACAATTAATTTCTCAAGTCACTCAATAAGTCCACAAGTTTATCAATTCACTTTATTCAACCAACATTCAATATCATGTATAAGAAGTAAAATTTAAATTGCACAAAAATAAGGAGGTCAAGGTTAGAGAGATCAAACATAACGATTTTTATAGTGGTTCGGCTTAACTAGCCTACATCCACTCTCTCAAAGAACCCTCTTTGAGTCTTCTCTCCACTATTTGCTCTTTTGAAGGCAAGAGACCAAAAGCCCTTTACAACTTTTCAACACCAAGGTAGCTTGAAACCTTCACAAGTGCTATCACAAGCACTTACTCTCTCAAGCTTCAATAGGTGCTTGTACAACCTCTCTTAAATGCAATTTAATGTTTCAACACTCACTCTTACTCAATACAAATCAAACTATAAAGAGGAGATGAGTTGATTTGCCAATGGTAGCTCAAAGACTTTAAAGCTCTTGAATGAAAGTAATAAATAAAAAATCAAGATTAGAGTTCAAATGTAAGCTTTCATCAAGTGTAAATGAAGTAAAGAATGTGTATTTATAGTCCCAAATCATTTTAGACCGTTTGAAACCCTTTTGGAACGTTATACACACTGCCCAAGACAAAATGGCCGTTATTTTGTCCTTTTGTGCTAAGTTGAGCAGCTCTGATCAATTAGCAAACTAATGAAGTTTTGGTAGTAGTCAGTAAACTGGTTAGTAAACTAATGTTTTTAGCAAACACATTAGCAGACTAAAAAGTTTGACAGACCAGTTAGCAAACTAAGTCAACAGCTGCATGTCTCAACTTGCAATGTAAAATGATTTAGACCTTAAAAAAATGTTTCAATAGTAGTATCCAAGGTCATGATGAGAAAAAGTAATCAGAAAATAAAATTTCATTTTTGAGCTCCATTCGACTAAATTCTCATCTATTCTTTTCGCAAAAGACCTAAGACTCAATCTTTAATACTATGCCTTTCATACCTTTTCTTTGAGTCTTGGCTTCCATAGTCTTGTTCTTTTCTCATTTTGGATTTGTCTTGAAATGCCTTTGAGTATTCTTTCTCCTTAGATACAACTTGAAAGGTTCTTTATGCATAAGACAAAGAATCTACACATCGCTTTAAAGTTAAGTTAGATAGATTCTGTTTGAATTTTGTTATCATTAAAATCAATGCTCATTTTGAGCTACACGGAGTCAACAATATTTAATATTATATTAATTAAATTTTAATTTAATTTCAATTCAACTTTCAATTTTTAATTTTTTGCCTTTCACTCAGTTTAAATCATTCCTATCGCCTCTATGGCATGACACATATATCCCAACGATCATGAAGTCACTGCCATATAAGTGGTAGTGACTGACAAAAGCAATTTTTAAATATATTAATTAAATGATATTAAAAATAATTTAAAATTAAATTTGATAAATTTTAATTATTAAAATAATAAAATAATGAAATATTTTTTTAATTATTAAAATTTAATAATTAATTTATAAAATTAAATTAAATTCGATCTTTTTTTTTAATAAAAAATATGATTGGCAGCACATAGATAATTATTTTTTATGTATTTATGCTTTATGGAGATAACCGAGGGCTCCATGCCCACATATGCATTGATTTTCCTTTGGGTTTTGCATAATTTTAGGATATGCACTAGTTTAGCATTTTATCTTTTGGACTATAATCTTAAAAGGAGCTAAAAAGATAAAAATCATAGGCACTCATGTTTGCTTTTATGAAGTGTTCTACATCAAATTAACATAAACTATATAAATGATATCAACAAAAGAAGATGATGCACGTGGGTGGAATATTATCTTCTCATCAAATCATGCATATAAAAGTGCCTTTAGCTAGGTTGCACTTGGGCCATGCTCGAGGTGCTAATAAACTGGCAAAAACCATTTTGTGTTACAATTTCTTGTTGGAAATCTTGGGTGCTTAGTGTCCATTTAAGAAAACATATCCTTGATATTGATTAAAAGTTTGATCGACACCAAACCAATACTGTGGATTAAAAGATTTCACTTTTTATGAGCATGATTTGTGATTAGACCTAGTGGTTTGACATCTAATTTGTCCATCATAATGGAAAAGGACTAGTCCTAGTAAGTGACTGGTAAAAACAATTTTACACCCTTATCATAAAGTACTTTTTTCTCAACTTTTTTTTTTTTTTCACTTCTTTTTAACTGACATTCTTTTTGCTATCAAAGAAATGTGGGTTATGCTAATGGTGATGATTGATGATAGGGGGGTGAGATTTTTTGTCACCATTAGATAGTGGAGACAAGCGAACCCGAAAGACAGAGCAACTTCATGTTATGCGCTTGCTGCTCCTCTTTTGTTTGCTTGTGGGTGTTGATCGATCATGGAGCCCTCAGCCCTAGAAATTGCACCGACCATTAATTGGGTGTTTGTGGTCGACGAACCATTTTCTGAGTAGGTGTTATTTTCCGAGATACATATTTTTCAACTTTGAATCATTCAAAATTGACCTATTGGACTCTTTAAATTATTAGAATTTATTATATCTCTTAACTTTACAATAATTATTTCTCCCCATCAAACCAAGTCAGTAAAAGGCATGTTAAAATTAAAAAAAAAAAAAATCTTTAGCAAGAATTCCATACCCAATCTTTGAAACCCTACTGGCAGTGAAGGAGATGATTCTTGCTAATTGTTGTCCTTATTACCATCCTCTTATCACCATCCTCTCCGCCACTCCTATAATTAGGTGACAGCTAAATATTAATTACAACTCAAAAAAGACAAAACAAGAAAAGCTTCGATTTTTAAAAATGTTGAGAAAATAAGAGCTGTTCCCTTGTAAAAAATTAAACAAAATATAGTGTAATAAAATTTTTATTTTTATTTTTTATAAAAAAAAATATAGAAAACATTTTTACTTATCAATAATAGAAAATAGTTTTCTAATTCAAAAAATTTTTTAAAAAATCATTCATATTTTCATAATTTAAAAAAATTATACTGTTATAGAATATATTTAAAAACATATTTTACTTTTTTAAAGTCTTTAATATTTGTTATTAATTTTTATAATAATACGATTAATTTGTTATCTTTATAAATGAATATTTTTTAAATAATAATTAATTTTAGTTAAGAAAAAATGTTATTATAAAGAAAAACAGCTTAATAGAAAACCAAGGTCGAAGAAGATGCTAAAAAGCACAAAAATCCAAAAAAAAAAAAAAGAGAGAAGAGACCTTTGAGAGGAAAGAGTAAGGTTAATCAAGAGCACCTTGAAAGATCGAAAGGTAAAGAAATCCAGGAGATTTGGAAAGATAAAAAAAAAGAAGAGAGAATATCGAAATACTTGAGATTGAGAAAGGAATTCAATAAAGAAAAGATTGAGAGACGAAGGAGCCACTCATTTAGCTTCATTGGCATGTCAACGCTTTCATGACAAAATAAAATTATGTTTAATTAGCATTAAAATTTTTTTAAAAAAAGTATAATGATAATTTCAATAAAAATTTAAGGGTATAATTGACTAATCACGAAAAAGTTTGGGACACTTACATATTTGTTGGTGGTTATTTTCAACCTCTTAATAATTGCAAGCAAAAAGTGCCTCATCCTTTGGCATGATAACTCTCTCTCTCTCTCTCTCTCTCTCTAATCGTTTAGATAGAGAAAATTCGAGTTTTTGGATTTTGGTTTCTGCTCACTAGGAGCTCAATTTAGACCCTTTTATGTCTCTTCCTTACCCCTTCTAAGTAGAGGGGCTTCCTTTTTTAGCTGGCTGTGGGTCTATCCTCCCATCGCCGGTTGGACTATAAATATTATTTTGGCCTTTGTGACTTTGCATGTAGGTGGAGAGACAAACTATAAGATGATTTTTTGAAACACAGCAAAAAATATTTAGTTTTATAACAACTGAAATTGATTATTATTAGTAATTAATTTTTTAATGTATTTATAATTTTATTTTTTTAATAATTTAATTAATTTATAAAAATTTAGTAATTAATTTTTACAATCAAAGCAAATTAATTACTAAATTTTTTCCCCAAAAATTTTTTCTCAACTTTTTTTTTTTTAGATTTACAATCAATTTACGAATTAATTGCTAACAGCAATCGATTTTATAATCGATTTTTTCCTCACAAAAATTTTTATTTTTTTTATTTTTTATTTTTATTTTTATTTGTAATCGATTTGGGAATTGATTACTAATAGTAATTGATTTTCAATTTATTACAAATTAGTTGTAACCTCAATTTTTTTAAAAGAATTAATAACTAACAATTTATAACTAAAATTAATTTTTAATTCGCTTATATAAACCACTACTCATTTTTTTTCTCTCCTACTCATTTTCTTTCCCCGCTATTTTCTTTTTTTCTCTCTCTCTTTCTTTTATTTGTTCTCATTTTTTTATTTTCTTTTAAATCTCTTTTTTCATCATCTTTTTCTTTCTCATTTATTTTCTTCTTCATTTTTTTTTCTTTATCATATATTTTATTTTTCATCATTTTTTTTCTCATCTATTTTCTTCATCATCTTTTTTTTTTCTATTTTTTTATTTAATTTATTTTTTCTTTAGAATAAAATAATTTTTTTTTAGTAAATTATTTGTATTATTAATTTTTAGTAATTTTTTTTATAATATATATATATATATATATATTTATTTATTTATGGTAATTTTTTTAGTAATTTGTCTTATAAATATCTTTTTATATTTATTTTTTTAATATTTTTGTTAATAATTATTATTAGTAAATTTTTTGATAATATTTTATATTAATTTTTAGTACTAATTTTTCATTAATAATTTATTATTTAGTAATTATTTCAAAATTTTATTTATTTGAATTTTTTATTTGTTATGTGAAATTTTTTTTTAATTTTTCAAAATTAGCAATTGACTTTTTAATTGCTAAATTAGTTGCAAATAGCAACCGATTTACAAAATAGTTATAACTTTATAAAATTGAAGACACCAAATTTTTTGTAATTAGTTATGTTTCGATTACTATTAATAATCGATTTTGATTGCTAAATCAATTGCTACTGACAACTAATATTTTTTATCAAAATCTTTATTTTTTTTTAATTTGATTAATTTAGCAATTGATTTGATTGTTGATTGTTAATTGTTATTTACAATTAATTTCATTTGCAATTGATTGAATCGATTACTAAATTGATTAGCAACCGATTTAGTCAATTGCTAATATAAATTTTTTTTTTTTGTAGTGAAAGACCTATTTTGTGTATATGCTATATAGGTGAGTGGCTAGGGTTTCCTTGCCGTCCATTTGTTTTTGGGAGCTAAGTTCATCTTTATGGAGTTCTTAGGGATAGACACCTCTAAGGACGTTACCAACACCGCAATAACGTCCAGTCCCTTCACGGCCTCATTGCCAAGAAACTTACTTCTCCTCTTTCTTTTAGAGTTTCTAAGAACCTTGGAGTTTATCTTGGTTGCGTAGAGGTCCTTGGACGATGCCTGGTTGTAGAAGTGCTCTTTGGTTTTGCTTTTGTCTGGTCCAGTTTTGATGTTTTTGTCTACAGCGTCAAATGCGAGGATAGGCGGTGCAAGCCGCTGTGTCTGCTTTTTCTTTCCTTTTGGCATCAAATCACTACAAGTCGACTCAATGAGTCTCTAAACTCTTTAATCTAGGTGTTGGGCCCAGCTTTTGCAAGGGTTTAAGTTGGGTTATGGGTATACTAGGTTTTTACTTTTTTAGCCTTGGTTATTTCAAGCCTGTATGTTTGGATATAGGCCCTTTTGTAAAAGCTCCCATCTATATATATCTATAAAAAGTTGTGCCAAGGAGAAGGCTTCTCATCCTTGTGAATAGCTCTCTCCACTCAAGATTCTTTTACTCTTCGATGTAGATTTTTGCCCTTTTTTGTTTTTCCTCTCTCTTTATATTGTCTTTCTTTTATGTAATGATTAGGCTAATTATTGTATGGAGAAAGTTCATGATGTATCATTAAATTTAATAAGATTTTATTTGATTTTATTTATAAAATATTTATGTTGGGTAATATTATAAATAATAATATATGTATTGGTCTTTCTATTGATTTATGATTTATTAGGATAGAAATGTGTATTTCAAATAGATTTGTTTTGAATTCTCTGAAATTGTTCTTTAATCTTCTAATTTATGTTATCTGTTCTGATTATATTATCTTATTATTTGCTTATTTCTCCTATGTGTTTTCATACAATATATAAATGAAAATGGGTGTTGTTGGATCATATTCATTTTATTGCTTGTATTAGCATGTTTTATTAATATAGAGTATTCTCTTCTTGATAAGCTCAATACTATTAGAGATGATTGGATGGTAAAAATGAGAATTTGTAAGACGTGAGAATTTATTAATCTCAAAAAGAATAAAGATTTGATCAATTTGGATATTATTTTTACCGATGACAATGTAGTGTGTCATTTCGTTATCATTATCCTTTTGTTTTTTAAACAAAAAAAAATGAGATGTTAATTCCGCTTTTGAAACAAATTATTAATATTTCTTTTCTTCTTCTTTTGCCACTCTTTTTTTGATAGGGAAGTTGTATATATGATTACTAATTTGCAAGACCATATTTGCAAAGTGATTAAATACTTTGAGACATACAAGAAAAAGAAATTAAGAAAAATCGTAAAACAATCAGCGGGTAGAATTCTCAAATCCCGATTTCTTATTTAGTAGCAATATACAAATCAAGTTGGTAGCATTTAAAGCCCTTTATACCGGGAAATTAAAAATTTATTGGTTGCTGTAATAGGAAACATTTATGCATAAAATAATAGTATGTTATATATAGCCACATTAAATTTGCATTTATTTTTGGTTAGAAGGGAAGGCTCTAATGTCCGATAATAGGATGATCTCTCAGTTATGGTATAATTTCTAAGTGTAAATTCTGATAAAGCACATGAAGTGAAAATCAATGTCTGCAGATTGGCTAAGAGGCTTACACTGTGAAATGGAAACCATCGCACGTCAAGCAAACTAATTTTGTTTTAGGCCCACTGCTCCTATGATTTGGTGGGCTTAAGACGCTTACGCTGTGAAAGCAAACGGTATATTTTATTTATTATGATCAGTAGCTTTGCTCTTATTTATTATTTTATTTTTAATAATATAATTTAATATTTTTTATATTTTATCTTTTTAAATTTTTTTATAATTTAATATTTTGTAATTAATAACTATCATACCACACAATCGACAATTTTGCTGGAAACAGATATTGAGATGAGGAATGAATTTGTATTTTTAGTGTAACTATTTAGATAATACTCATTTTCAATTACTAGCTTATAATAAATTACATCGAATAATTTTCACATGCAAAGGTTAGATATGTGTTTTAAAAAATATAAATCAAGAAACTCTTAGGTTAGATATGCATTTCAAAATATATAAAGATATACACAATTTAATTTTAAATTTTAAAATAATTTAATTATAAAATATTTTTATTATTTTTTAAAATTATATGCCATGTAGTAATTTTTTAAGTACTATTATAAATCTAGGTGGCTTAATTTTATAAGCCATTAGTTTTCTGCTTTTAGATTATATATAACACATGATGAATTTTTAAGTATCATAATTTTTTTTAAGGATAAATACTATTTTTAAAGCCAAATGATTTAATTTTGTAAATTATATATATATATATATATAATCGGCAAAAATTTCTTTTCGATTCTTCATATGGTATCCAAGCATTCCATTTTTTCTTCTTCTTCTTTCCAAGATTGAGTCCTAAAACACTAAGTGTTCTTCCATGGCTGTTGAGAATTAAGCTACGAATCAACTTACTGATCTCACTCAAAACCCTTCTAATCCTTATTACTTGCATCCGAATGAGAATTCAGCTCTTGTAATGATATCTCCTGTTCTTATAGGATCAAATTATCATTCTTGTTCTCTATCTATGAGAATGGCACTACTGTTTAAGAACAAACTTAAATTTATTGATGGTTTTATGCGAGTTCCAACGTCGACTGATCTTCTATATCCAGCCTGGAAGCATTGCAACCATGGTTATTTCATGTTTGATTAACTCTCTTTCTCCATCAATTACTCATAGTATAATGTGAATGATGTGTGGAAATATTTAAAGGAAAGATTCTCTTAAGATGATGTGTGAATTCTCGCAAGTATATAATAAGATATTGTATTTTTCTTGGCACATCTTTAATCTACTGGCGTGCCAAGAAACAATCAACTGTTTCTAGGTCCTCGTCTGAGGCAGAATATAGGGCTCTAACCTCCACTATATATGAAATTCAATGGCTCATTTATTTGTTAAAAGATTTACATGTTAATCATGCACAACCATCTCTTCTTTTCTGTGGCAATAAGTTTGCCCTTCAAATTGCTACTAATCCCATCTTCTATGGGCATACAAAGCACATTGAAATTGATCGACATATTGTCCAAGAGAAGCTTCATTTAGGTCTCATCAAATTGTTACCTCTTTCTTCTTCAACTCAGTTGGCAGTTGTTTGTACCAAACCACTTGTTGGTCTTCCATTTCGAGAGCTAATTGTTAAGCTAGGAATAATTAACATATACTCTTCAGCTTGCGGGGGTTATTAGATCAAATAGAAGGAGGCGCCAAAAGTTAGTTACAGGAGCAAGGCCACATGTATTTTAGTTACAGAATAATTACATTAGTTCTCTGTATATATTTATTGAACTCTTCCAACTGTTAAGTTGGTTTTTCAGTTTTAATCAGTAAAAGTTTCTTTTCGATTCTACATGAATATATAGTTAGTTATATTAAAATTATATAATTTTTATAAAAAATGTAAAAAAAAATGCATATATAAAATTAATTATAATTTTGATCCTTTTATTCAGTATTCAGTAAAAATTTGGTATAAATAAAATTTTCAATTCAATTATTAATAAATATTTAAAATTATATTAAAAAAATAAAATAAATTTAGTCTAATATGATTCGGTTTTTATATTATCAATTTTATATTTTTAATTTTTTATCTATTAAATTAAAAAAAAAATCACGAACACCCGTGCTTTCAATGCTAATAAAAAGAATTAGCATACTAATATTCGTAATAATATAAATATTCATCTAATTAATTAATATATTAATATTTCTCCTTTACTATTACAAGAGATAGTACTTTACAAGTGGTATAATGCTTTCTCTATAATAATAAATTTTAAGAATTTGTAATTAGAAAATAATTATAATAATATAAATATACATAGAAATAAATTAATTAGGTTTAAATTTTATTATCATCAATAATTTTTGCTAGTATTGATCTGTAATTACTATTAAATAAAATTTCATTTAAATTGTATATTTAGCTAGTTTTTAATACTGTTTTTATTGGATCTATGTGTAGTGTATGAAATTTATTTTGTAGAGACTGATTTTCTTCTATTAGGGTGAAGGGCGGAGCTTCATGGGATTAGAGGGAATCATGGTATACACCTTTAATTATTTTATTTAAACCTTTTAAATTATTTTTAAAATATAAATATTTATATAATATATAAACACTTACTTATTGAAAATTATTATGAATTCAATTAGTAATGTAACACCCCAAAATTTTATTATTTATGAGTATTTTTGGTATTTTAATTTTATTTGAATTTTAGGAATTTTTTTTTAGATTTTTCAGATTTTAAAAATCGGGTTCGATTTTCCGAAAATATAAACTTTGATGATTTTTAAAAATTAATTTAAAGACCACGTGGCAAAACTAAAAATATATTTGGAGTCTACGTATTTTTCTGAGTTTTATGGAATTTTTTCGGAATTTTTGGACCTCGTTTTCGGTCCCGAGGTAGAGTAAAAATTCAAAATTTGTATCCTGAATCGAACCGGTCGAATCGGACCGGTCGAATCGGACCGGCCCTTTTCCTTCTTCCTTTTTCTTCTCCCGCGCGATGGCTCTCTCTCTTCTCTCTCGCTTTCTCTCCCTCCTGGCCAGCGCCTCCTCGTCCTCCTCGTCGCGCCTCCCGAGCACGGCCGAACGCGCGATCTCCCTTCCTCTCGCGCGCGCCGTTTCAGCTTCCCCAGCCAAATCCGGCCGATCCGGCCACCGATTGGACCGGGTCTTGTGTCCAAAATCATCTACTCGGCGAGAGCTTTCCATAGACACCAAGAACGCCGAAATCCATCGAGCGGATTGTCCGATTTTTGCTCGGGAAGATTTTAGCCCATTTCAACTTTTGGGCTAAATTTCTCGAAAACCGTGAATCCCACGAGGAAACCGAGGCCACCAGCACGCTCCATTCGTCGAGAGCTTCGCAACGACATAAATTTCGAATTTTTCCGACACCGTTTTTCGGTGGGTCCCACGGAACTTCGCAGTGTATTTTCGAGCATTAAATGAGCTTAGAAAATTCTGAAAAATTTATGTACTAACCCCCGTGTTATGGGCTTCGTGTAGGTATCCTCGATTCGCGAAATTCGGCGATTGACCGTTCGCAAATTTCGCCGCATGGACTGCACTGGAAAAGTCTCCGAATTGGACCGAGGTTTTGGCTAGCCCCCCATTGTCAGACGTCCCGAGCGCGTTCCCGAAGTCGGAATCGGCAAAGGTAAACCCGAACCTTGTTTTTACGTAATTTTCTAGTGCTTAAATAGGATTAAAAATCCATAAAATATTCGTGGTAGCTTAGAAAATTACGATTCTTTTTGCAATAGCTTAGTAATATTTCTCATTAACGCTTGGCAAAGTTTTATAATTTTTAGAGCTTGTTTGGCCAGTTTTTGCAAAAATGATCAATAATAAGGACTAAATTGAAATTTTGCGTATTGTGATGGATGACTGATTTGATGGGCCCAGGAGGGGCTGTGTGATATGATTGAGTTGTGGATGTATGGATTGTGAGTATAGAAGTGTATTTTGAACCCTTTTGCAGGTTGGGTAGGTCCTAGGTGTAGGGGAGACTCTGCCGGATTTTCGGCACGACTTAGGACGTACTTGATCTTTTTCTTTGTTTGTATTGAGTCAAATTTATTAAATAGATGTAATGTAATTGTCAGGTGAGCCGGGACAGCCTTCTTCCTCCGCCCAGCCGCCATAGTGATTGTCATCAAGTCTGTGAGTAGAATATTAATTTTAATTGTAATTTCGATATTATTATATGTTCAGCATGCCCATGCATCACTTATATGCATATATTTATGTAGTTAAACTCTAGGCACGATTTTTGATGCATTGATAAATGTTAAAGTGCCATGTATGTTGTTGTGGTAATTTGGAGCGAGCAGCGTGCGTTGGCGTGCGTGTGATGTGGTGTGGACTATGGATAGGACGGTAGACACGGCTTGAGTTCTTCATGGGACCGGTCCTTCGGGTAGACACGCTTGAGTTCTTCATTGACCCCGATTTGGTATTTAAGTGGAAGTCCGAAATGAGTTCTTCACGGCACCAAAGTTGGATTTAAGAGAGTCAGATAGAGGATCAGCTCCCATATATTATGATTGATGTTACAGGGTACGTGAGTGCTCCAAATTACCTTTGTGATGTTATGATGTGAAAATGATGTGGATGTTGCATTTCACTCTACAGGGTGCATTAGATTTAGATAGTTATAGAGATTATGGTTAAAATTGATATTTTACTCTCTGAGTCGAACGCCACTCTGTTCAAAAATTTTTACAGCCGCAGGAGGATATTTTATTCAGGTTAACTCGCTTATACTTCGCAGGTTGTTTATCGATATTTGTGTAATTTTATTTACTCCTAGAATTTCCGCATGTGTTAGCAGTAATTATTTGAATTTGGTCTGTAATATTATTATCATGTTGGACCTGTAAACTTAATATTTTAAGTCTGTTTGATGGATTGGATGAGGGAGCTGAGCTCCCATTTATTATTATGTTGATGAGTATGTGGAGGGTGAGCTGAGCTCCCCAATGGATTGTTTATTGTGTTTACAGGTCGAGTGAGTCAAAAACTCCCCGTTGGTAAGTCCATTTTATGGCCTGACTCTGTCCGTTTGTTTTCTTGAAATTGGGCCCAAATGGGCCTCAGCATTGGGTAAATGAACAGTTAGGCTTACTACAGGCCTCGGGGGCTTTAGGCTGGCCCAGGTCCTAGTGCCGGTCCGGCCCATAGGTTGGGTCGTGACAAATGTGGTATCAGAGCTTAGGCTCCAGATTCATAGGGAAAAATCATCTAAGTGTTGGGAATAGTCTACTAGGAGTCACATGCGGAGTATAGGATTCTGTTTCGTCTTTTCTTGTAATTCTTTGTTTCTAGATTCTACGTTATACCTTGGGAAATATAAGATTACCTCAGTTAGTGTCTTGATTTTCGTGGAGTACATAGAAATGTGAAATAGAGTTAGTAGACATGTGAGGTCTATCATGAGGATACGTACTCTAAGAAATGTTATATTTTTGTCAGTATGGGTTTAAATGGTGTGCCCATTTTGTGTAAGGCACGAGTACATAAAAGTGAGTCTTAAAAGTACAGTTGCCCTAGATAAGGATGAGGATACCACTACTGGCAACATCGAGATGACCCAATGTAATAAGTTTGTGATAATAGAAGATTCAGAGAGATAAGAAATTAGGAGACCTAGTCCATCAGACGTATCGTAGTAACTATACAATGTTCTCGATGTCTGCTCTGTAAGCTGCAGATTACAGTACCGACATGAGATTATTGTGTAGAGCTGCGTGCATCCCCATGGTGCTCCATAATGAGGGTGTTTGAGATGGCTTCTGTTTTGGTACAGTTATGCCAGAACAGAGTTCTGTATTTGCAGAGGAGTTGGGAACTCCTGGTTAAGAGTCTAGAGCTAGAATATCGAAAGGTTACAGTTAGGTGGTAACTAGAGTCAATGACTCGGTTACCCTAGCATGAGCTAGAGTTGCATTAAGAGTTGCCATCAGACCAGAGATTTCGGACTAGTTGCAAAGTAAAAGTGACACCTATAGAGTGAGACCATCTAGTCTTCGGTATGGAATTTTGGATGATTTTTGCAGAATGACGGACGTTTTGCTTAGAACTTAGTGAGAATAGGATACCTTGTGTGTATTAGCAAGGTGTAAAGTGCAACCCTACTACCTAGGGAAGGTCGAAACTATGAATTGATGATTTATAGAGCTATGATATGATAAAAGAGTCATTAACTTGACATGGTTTTGGCAAGGTGGTAGATGTAGTACCTTTGTTGCAGCAAGTTAGGATATAGTCCTATCTTTTCAGAATGGATCGAAGGTTATTACTGATAATGATGACTTATGGAATAGTATCCCAGATGGGACTGTAGAGTGTGGTAGAGAGTAGTTGGCTCGGGTATCCTGGAGAGGATACAAGTTCCATTATAGGAATCATATATAATCAGATCGTGATGGATGTAAATCCTTTGAATTGGATGACAGGTTTGGGTGCCCGGAATCTTAAGTTTTGGCTAGTTGAGTAAACATGTAAAATAATAATAATAATAATAATAATAATAATAATAATAATAATAATAATAATAATAATAATAATAATAATAATAATAATAATAATAATAATAATAATAATAATAATAAAATTAGTAAATCGATTATGTAAGGGTAGTAAAGGATAAGAATAGAAATCATACGAAAAGTATGATGCAATTTCTGATTTCCTTTCTAACTTCATATTTTTCAAAACAATAATATAATCTAATTATAATAGTATTAATAGTAATAAATTAGTAAGATAAATAAATTAGAAGATAAATGGATAAAGAAAGTGCAGAATGAAAGTTTGGACAATTGATTGCAGATGCAATATAATCTAAATGCTAGTGGAAGTACTAGCTAGAGTGGTCAAAGGACCAAATCTGAGTAGCACAGACATATGATAACGCGATAGAGACTCTGAAAGATATAGTTAGCAAGTACAGCTATTATGTTAGGAAAAAGAATGGAACCAGGGATAGAATAGTTAAGTTCTATTTTGGGTAAGACAAAGGAAATAAATGAAAGGACAACCTAAAGAGCGCATAATAAAAGGAACAAAGTTAAGATATAGGGTAGGCTAAGTGTTATTTTTGGCAAGGTGAATGATAAGGATGGAGAACCCAAAATGGGACCACATTAGTGAGAAAGAAGGATGGGTCATTGAGGTTGTGTATCGACTACAGACAGCTGAACAAGGTGACTGTGAAGAACAAGTATCCACTTCCTCGGATCGATGATTTGTTTGATCAGCTCCAAGGAGCTAGATTCTTTTCCAAGATAGACTTGCGATGCTACCATCGGTTGAGAATCGTGAATGAGGACGTGTCCAAAACGCTTTCGTGACAAGATATGGTCATTATGAGTTCTTGGTGATGTCTTTTGACTCACTAATGCACCTTCATGGACTTGATGAATGAAGTGTTCAAAGTCATTTTTTGTTTTTTGTCATCGCATTCAAGTGACATCATCAAAGTATACTCTCGGACCAGAAGAACACGTGGCACTTGTTGAGGTGGGTATTGCGAGGCGTTGAGGAGCATATATGCCAAATTTTCAAATGCAAAATGTAAGCAGCTATCTCATCTCTCATTCTTGGGACACGGTTTGGGGTAGCGGAATTCATGGAGAAAAAGAAAATTGAAGTCAGAATCGATTGGGGGCCGGCCTACAATACTGACGAGATCCCAGCGGTTTGGTGCTACTATGCATAGGTACTACTATAGGCGTTTTGTACAAGATTTCCTAAATAACTACGGCTTGAAGAATGTTCCCATTTTTGGACAGATGACTGATGAGGTGAGTAGTGGCAGGTAGAGTTTCTAACTATCGCCTCTCCACTTGTCCTTTTGTGTTGACACTGCGTGTAGTGACTGCACTGTAGTGTGTTGCCACCGCCGCTGTCTGGGGCCTGGAGGTGTCTCTTGATCACGGTAATGGAAGGTGTCTTTTGTGGGCAAGGAAGAGGCAAGAGCATGGAAGAAGCTACCCATTGTAAATGGCTTGGAAAATTTTGTAAATATTTGCAACTAAGAGATGTAAAGACTACACTCTGTATGGTGTATGGTGAAGTGATATCACAAGAACTTGAAGTACATCTTCATCTTCGAGAGGAGGATTGAGAGGATGGAGATGATGGGAGATGATGGAGAGACTATGATTGTATGATTGTATGTCACATCGGGGAGGCCGATGTTGTGTGTGTACCTTGGCTGAAAAGGAAAATAAAATCGCGCGCACATAGCATTGGAGACCATGAGAAGATGGTACAAGGAGAGTTGATGGATCAAGGTTTTTCGAGTTTAATCCATCGGAGAGGATGAGGTGTTAGCTTGTTGGCTCACTTTTACTGAGGACTTGAGTTAGAGTCTCCCGAAAGAGGAGACGCGCAGAGGTGATTAGAAGGAGAAGAGAAGATTGCAGAAAGAAGGTGGTGAGGAGTTTGGATTTTGGATTGTGGCTTGGGTTTGCTGAGATAACGATGTGTGATTGTATAAATGGTTCAGGAATAAAACTGCAATGTACCAGGCACATTAGGACCTATAGTGTGTTGAGAGTTTTCCACCACATGTTGATGATGTGATGTGTGATATGGTGGAGGGTGAGGATGGCAATGAGACATTTGTGAAGTGCTTGACTTATCGGAGGCTTTGTTGTTTGAACGGAAGAAGTTTTTGTACCCTAAGGCCCTGAAAAGAGCTGGAAGATTGGAAATGAATGGAAGTGATTTGAGCCTACTCACTTTTTGGATTTGAGCACTCATTATGTGATTTTCATGATAAGATATGACTCAGATAATTCCCTCTTGAAAACCAGCATTGCACTAAGACTATTTAACTATGTGCAGATCTACGGTGATTCTGTGAAAGAGTCAGGATTACTGCGTTAATCTCGAATGCCATTGAACTGCTCCTGACCACTTCTCTGGTTTGGAGAAGTTCACGGAGGCTCTGCTCTTTGTGAACTTTGAATTTTCGAGCACCTGAGTCCGAAATTGAACTCAGGAGAGATGAAACAACTGAAGGACAAATCGGGAGGAAGTGAAGAACCGTGGAAGCGAATGTGAGGACCAGAGGTCTGATTTTGGGCATCAAATGGATGAGGTGACTCTTTAGTTATAACATTTATCTGGAACAACATTTATGACTATGCCAAGGTATGGGTATAGGGTAGTTCATGGAAGAAAGAAGTGAGTGGTGGTCTGTGTTGTGTAGATGAGGTGGCTGAAGGTGCATGAGGTAGTTTTCCTGTGTCGAGATGAGAAAGCTAAACTTTGATGAGCTCCAGAGTTATTCAGAAAGATGGTGAGGATGAGAGTTTTCCATACCCGTTAGGGATGCTGAGATGTTCTCTGAAGAGAGAGTCAATGAATTTGGAAAGAAGGGCAAGTTGAAGGGCAAGTATATTGGACCTTTTGAGGGAGCGGTATTTTGTACCTTTTGAGGTTCCACATAAAGCGAGTGAGCCAATGCCTACTGCACCCTTCGCATATTTGCCTCCCACATCTCCATCTCAGAAACCAATCCTCCATATTCTCGGGAAATACTTCAGATATATTGGATGGACTGATAATGGCCAGAGATTCCTTAGAAAGAGAACTTGACATTTGAGGAGCAGCTTTGTGACAGCAAGTAAGGCCCAAGTTATATGCATAAACTGGATGTTTGGGTCGGAGGTTCAGGTGAGAATGGAAAGAGAGGGAGCTTGTGGTACAGCACTTGCAGAGGAGTGTTACATGATTCAATGTATAATTATATTTTTTATTTTTATTTTTAAAATTTTTTTTTTTCCTTGTTTTAAAATGTATGTAATGTAAATTTTTGTATTTTTTATATTTTTTTTATTTTTTGTTTTTTTGAATTTTTTTATTTTTTTTTTTTTTTTTTTTATTTTAAATTTATTTTTTTTTTTTTTTTTTTGATTTTAAAAAAGATTTATTATTTTTAAAAATAAGAACTTTGATAAAATTTAAAAATATATTAAAGTTCACGATCAAAACTAAAATTTTTATGGAATTTCTTTTTTTTTTTAGGATTTCAAATTTTGGTTTTTTTTTCAGGTAGGTTTCTCTCTGTGGAATTTTCTCGATTAAATCCCAGTTTGGCCCCAGGCTTTCTTCGAATCACTTCTTCTCTCTGACCGTTTCACCTCTTTTCTCTTCCTAGTTTGCTCTCCTTCTCTCCTCTTCTCTCCTCTTTCTCTCTCTCTCTCTCTCTCTTCCCCTCTCTCCTCTCCCCCGGCCACACCGCCGGCCCTCTGCCTCCTGGTCGCGGCCTCCTCGCTTCGCTTCGTTTCAACCCGCGACGTTCCTCGCGCGCGCACGCGTTCCTTCCTTACGGCCCCGCTGCCATCCATTATCTCCGAAAACGGCCGCGCAAAATTGACCGTCGGGCGCCTCGGACATCATGTATTTCGATCTTCTCGAATCGTTTCTTTTGCGATTGATTTTCGAAGGATCTAAATGTGATTCGCTTTTGGCTGTTTTCAACCATTCGATTTTTATTTCGAAAATTACTCCTTATAAAAACACGCGTTTGAATCCAAAGTTATATCGATGGTGGGTCCGAATTTTCAAGCGGTTTATTTTTCCAAATTAAATTTTTGGAAATTTGATTTAACCATATCACGGCAGTATTGTCACCATTTATGTAGATGTACTTTTAAAATTTTAGGCGCAGTTGATACTAGATGGGAATTCGGAAATCTATCTCGATGTTATCGGCTTGAAAGTTACGATACAGAATTTTCTTTTAGACGCAAAGCCCCGTTACGGAAACTTGTTTTAAGTATCCCCCCGAAGAAAACTCTCACCACAGCAACGGTAGGTAAAACCCTGTTTTGAATGTAATGCTAAATTTAAAAAAGTTTTTATTTAAAATAAATTAATTAATTTTCTAATTAAAATTTAATTCTGTAAATTATAAATTTAAACAAAAACCAAAGGTAAGATTCTTTAAGTTTGAAGTTTTTATTGCTAAGGATTTTGCTAAGTGGTGCTTGAATAATTTTAAATATTGTGATGGAATTTTGATGATTGATTATTGCGGGAGGAATTGAAATTTTTGAGTTGTGGTGATATGGCCCAGTTGATTGAGTGTGTTATTGCTGCTTGATATTGTTGAAGTGTGTTGTATGATATTTTGTAAGTGATATGTGAATTTACGACTTAGTTGGGTGATTTTCATCGATTTTCTGACTTTGTATTTCTGATCTTTTTACTTAGATTTTTCCATGTTGTTTACAATGGATGCCTTGTAATCAGATGTCAGTTTTGCTTGTAGTTAATAAATCAGAAAGCCCAGTCCCTTAATTTCATCCTTGTAAAATTTAGTGATTGTATTAATTGCAAATGAGTATGATAATTTTTATTGTAATATTTATGTATTTAAATGATATTGTATGATTTATATGCAGATATTTATGTAGTTAAACTCTAGACACGATTGGTGTGTTTATTGGTAGTATGAGTACTGAATAGCGTTATTGTGTGTGGCGGTGTGGAGTATGGTAAGAGGGGTAGTGTGAAGTGTGTCTGAGACCTGCGGGAGGGCTGGGTATTTATAGAGCTTGCCGCAGAGACCCGGCTTGTTGAGACGTTGATTAAGTGCTTTGGGCCGATTTGGAGTTTTTCATTTGAGTGCCGATCCGGATTTAGAGCACTGGTGTTGATCGTATTTGTATCAGATATTTGGATGTTATGTGGGCGTGGAACTTGTATTAATGCTTTTATGATGTGAATGTATGATGTTACGAGTTATGGATGTTTCGTGCTACGAGTGCCGATGTTTCTGTGTGTTATTAAGATTATCTTAGCAATTGATATTTTTGTATTAAAATTTATATTTTTATTTTTATTGAAGATCTTTTTTTATTAATATTTTATTGCAGATATGTATTTCAATGTTACTTACGATGGTTTGCAATTTTTATACTGTAATTTTTTAATTTATTGTGAAGGGTTTTTTATTATTATGTTGATTTTATTGTTTTTGGTGATATATTTATGTGTTATCATTAACTATTTGAATTTGATGCATTGATGGATTATCATGTTGGATGAGTATGTTATTGGATGTTGATGTTGTCGATTGTTATGTTGTGAGAGTTATTTGGTATTTTTATGGTGAGTAAGTGGGTGGAGGTGGAAACTTGGGTGGTGTTCAATTTATTGTTTTTGAATGTCAGTTAAATTAGCTAAATTGTGGGTTGATGGTATTAAAATGGCAGTGAATGAGCAGTTGGAATTATTTTCTTGAGAATGGGCCTTGTTATGAGGCCACGGATCTTGAAGGTAAGTACTAGTGGGTACGTGACAGTAAGTCACAATTAGAAATTTTTTTTATAATTTTATTCTAAAATATGTTTTAATAAGTTTTTTTAGTAAATTAGTGAATTAAATAGATTGAATTAATAATTTGGTAAATTTATTATTATTTCTCAAGGATAATAATTTAGAATGAAAGTAATTTTATACAATATATTTTGAGTATGTATAAATATAAAATATTTTTTAATTACGAGTGAATATAAATAATTAATAAATTATTCTTTTTAATTTTATTCGGCCCTTTCAAATATTATTATCAAGCTTTTATAAGATTTTACGTAATATCAGTGAATTTTATTATATTACATAAGGTAATATCTCCCTAATTTATATGTATCACTTGAATTCGTACAATAAAATTCTTATATATATATATATATATTTACAGACCTTATATGTTTTATAAAAGAAATAAATATAGATTTTAAAAAAATATATATGGACAGATATAAAGTCTACCCAAAGAAATTTGCTTTTAAAGCATAATTCTATCCTGAGATTAAAAAGGAAAAAAATGACATATTTTCATTTTGAACTGGAGCGCGTGTGCACGCGCGTTCTATTATCAGTAGCAGTGGGCACTAGGGGGGAGAAATTGCAGAGGCGCGGTAGATCACAGGGCCAAAAGGACGACCTACGCCCCAATATGCAATTTCGGTCGAACAGATAGATTAGAATTCAGATTAAAGTAACTGAGGAAATGACGGTAGACGACGATAACTCTATATACGTTGGTGGGCTTCCTTACAATGCTACCGAAGACACTGTTCGGAGAGTATTCGGTCCCTACGGCGCCATCGTCGCCGTTAAGGTATCATTAACACTCTTCGACTACTCTTTCTTTCCCAAATCGTGCTTCTAGTTTTCTGCCACTCCTTTTTTTTTGGGGCAAATTTTTATATATATTTTAATGCGATTAGGGGTTTCTGTGACTTCTTTTTTCATTTGTTCCATAAACAATTTATTTATCTGAGTTTAATCTGTGATTTTTTGAGAATATGTTGAATTGTATTCGAATAATCTTGTAGGGAAGATAATTTTTACTGGGTTACTGGATAGAAGGTTCTTATTTCGTAGGGCAGAAGGGTCTTTAGAAGCCAAGCCGTTACTACCATATAGTTTCTTATCCATTTATCAAAGCAGAAATAGTCCATTTCTGGTTGACCAAGTTTGTTAATGCCTTTGGCCTGCAGATTATTAATGACCATGGAACAAGAGGAAAATGCTATGGATTATTAATGACCATGGAACAAGAGGAAAATGCTATGGATTTGTTACTTTTAGAAATCCAAGATCAGTAATTGATGCAATCAATGACATGAATGGCAAGGTATCTGCTTTCTTCTTTCTTATTTTTTCAACTTATAGGGTGTTCATATAGTTGGTTTCACATTTTTGAACTTTGATATTGTTATGCTTGTAAATAGACAATCGATGGCCGTGTTGTAAGAGTAAATGGAGTGAATACTAGAGGGGGGAGATCAAATTTTGGTCGAGATCGATTTCGACATAATATGGAGAGGGGCGTGGAGTGGGATAGGGGCAGAGATCGAGAAAGGGATTATGATCGTGATAGGGACAGGTATAGGGAACGAAATAGTGATAGGTCCAGAGAGCGTGCCAGGTCTTGGGACCGTGATGAAGATGAGGAAAGGCGATGTGAGCTTGCACACGATCGTGGTCAGGCAAGGGATGGTTTCTTGGATCGAGATCATAGCCGAGAGAAAGATCCTGTTGGTAATGAACAAGAAGAAGGAAGGAACAGCAATTGGAATCGGGAAAGAGGCCGTGATTTACATTGGGATCGAGACAAGGAGATGGATGGAACCAACGGTGATCATGAACTTGCTGACAAGGATAAAGATCCAGAATTGGGGAAACAGAATGAGTAATATAGTTCCTCCTTTTCAATCAAATTTTAGTACCTTTCAGTTATTTTTTCTCATTGAAAACTTGTAGAAGGTTAATTATGTGTTGTTTGTATGCACAACATTGGTTGCTTCATTGCATTCTTTGGAGTTTTCCTTGCATGGATCCTGCCATGGATGCTGCCACCTGACCAAAAAGGAAAAAATTGAAAAGTTCTTAACATAAATGTAATTATGTACTTATGAACCTTAAGAAGGGTAAAAAAAGTTGAAGAGTTAGTGCTGTAATTATGAATATGTTATATGTCTATTGCTGGCTCTTTCCGATACAGTGGGAATGAAAGTTGCAGTTATGCAATATGAAGCTAACTGAGTCATATCTTCATGTGCTTTCTTTTTAGAGCTTGAGCAAGTTTATTATCTTAATTTAACGCACTACCCATTGATGGACCATAGAGGAATTTTTGGGAAAGCGCAATTGAAAGGGATTATACCGCTTCCAAGAAACTATTTGGCTTTGATTAGCATTCTGATTAAAGTTTGGTCCATCTGTTGTCATAACACACATATGGTTGTGAAATGTTCCATGTGATGGTCATGCACAAATATGCTTATTCTAAAATTGTAAAGCACTTATGCTATTCATGGTTTGCTTAGTACTAATTTAAAATCCTATGACAGAAGCAGTAATTAAGACAAATATTTGTTTCTACATCATATGTATCAGATATTAATGGTTAATAAAATCTGAACGTCTGTAGCCTTTATGCCTGTCTTGCCGTATAAGTAGCATGTGCTATGTTTGATTGTAAAGTCAGATTAGAATCATCTTTCTCCTGAGACAAAACTGAAGGAAGCTTTTCATGTTTGCACATCAGGTTGAGATTGACTTTGCCATACCTTTTCCTTTGACAGTTCTAGATATAATGATCAACGTAGTGGGGAAATGTCTTCAGATTCAAGTGATGAATACAATGACGAGGTAAGCTTACAGTTACATATTTTGAATAAAGTATATGCATAAGCAATTATGCATTGCTGAATTTGAGGTACTTAAAATCAGTACTATTTTTTTTCCCCTCTTCGTCAGGCAAAAGAAAGATTGGAGAGATCAATTCAGAGGCGTGATGAACTTAAAAAGGAGGTCTGAAATCAAAGAGACGCCATTCTTTGTATTTTGTCACATTAATTATGGCTGAAAGCATACATCCTATTTCATGCAGCCAAAAATTTTGACAAACATACATACACATGTCCTATCCATACTACATACATTTGGAGTCGAGTTGTTCTTGCTTACACTCGGGTGTATACAACTATTCAATCTACAAATAACACATAATCTAAAATCATGGTATGTTGATTACCTATTGGTTGGGTGTATAAATCAAGTTATACACTTGGGTGTAGGGAAGAGTTTTCCTTTGGATTCATGGTGTACTTCCAAGTTTGCAAAGGTTGATTTTGCAACCTTTCTTAGGGACCATCATAATCATTTATCTATGATATCTCTGCACATTGTGGCATTTTGTTAAAAAGAAACAATTGTTAAAAAAAGGAAAGGCTAAATTTTAGTGCCTAATCAGATTTCTGAGATAGAAGAGAGGTTAGAAGACAAGCAGCAACTTGTTTCAAATTTGCGTAAAAGAACTCAGGTATGTGTTTTCTAATTACATAACAATTTTTTTTCAGTCCACACTGTTCCATCCTGTGCTTGTTGCTATTCCAAACGAGTTTTATAAACAAGCCTTGCTTTTCATCCCCACTTAGAATTTTAATGGTGAATACAGAAACTGGAGGATGCATTGATTGCTGCAAAGAAGCGCACTTCACACAATAAGATGCAATTGACCAAGGTAATGACTAATGTTACCAATTGGACTATTGAAACGTTTTTGTGCTGTTGCTCTGGTTTTGTAATTGCATGTTGGGAATAATCTGCAGCTGCATAAATGTTTTCTGCAAGTTAAAGAATACTCTGAAAGACTTAAGAGTTGTGAGCAGGAACTTCAGGTCAGCCTCTGTCAATTATATGTGCATTGAAGTGTGCAATGTTTATCAATCTAATGTTCCACTTAATTGTTTCTAGTTTGTGTCCCTCATGCCATTTTTTGCATGTTGGGCAATTCTGCTATTACAGTATCTCATTTTTGTAAATCAATGCCTTGCATATTCCATTTTCTTATCAAAAGAAGCAGGCTTGCTTTCTTATATGATTAGTTCCTTCCCATTTTGTTTGCTCACCTATTACTGCGACTATGTGGTTGTTGAATTTTTTTCTTTTTGTTTTTTAAATAGGTAGCTTGTTTCAATTTTGATCTTGTACAATGCATTAGTACATGTGCTGCATGCATGTGATACAGAATTTCATATATATTCTTGCACAATTATCATGTGTTGCATGAGTATTTTAGAGGTCGACAAGATGCTATACTCTCCCACTGCCAGCAGCATTTCTAGACGTAGCAACATATTCTTGCAACTTGAATTGTATTTTCTCAAGGCCTTTAGAAGCATGGAAACATGTAGTGCTTCATGTGCCCTCCTCAAGCTGACTTCGTCAGAGAGAACCATTTAGGAAAAATCACTACTTTGATTATTGTGCTTCATCTCTTTCTTCTTCTTCTTCCTCCTCCTCCTTCCTCCTCTCTTCAAGGAAGTGCTTGGGCTTCTATACATGACCCCTGCATCTAATTACCTTGAGTCATCTGGATATATTGTATCAGCCGTCTCTCAACTTATGTGATTAATTTATTTTAGTTACGCAATTTCAATTTGTTAAATAAAATCTCTCAATTTTAGTTTTGTTTCAGAAAATATCCCCCTGACCTACAATAGCAGGTTTCCAAGTTTAAAAGAATAAAATTACCATTTTGCTTTCTTTTCCTTCTTTTTCTCTTTCTTACCTTTATCATTAATTCAATTAATTAATAATTATTATCAATAAAATTATTTTATTTTTAACTAAATTTATTAATAAAATTATTAATTATGTATATGTTATTTATTGTTAACTAAAATTTAATTTGTAACATGGAAAAATAATAATATAATAATAAATTTTAAATTTTAAAATAATATTTTATTAGTATATGATATTTTATCAATATTTTAGTTTATATATAAACAAAAATAAAAATAATGATTTATAGATTTATTTTGATTAAATATTAATTTAGTGTTAGTTAAAAGGAAAAAAGAAAATGAATATGAGAATCTGCTACAGTAGGAAGGGATTTTCTAAAACAAAGCTAAAGTTGAGAAACTTTATTTTAACAAATTAAAATTAAGCGCCTGAAATGAAATAACTACCTAAGTTGAGGAGCGGTCAATGCATTTACCCTAGCATAAAAATTAGGCTGACACCCCAATTAGTATTTCATTAGATTAGTAATTACATATCTTTACATAAAGATATTCTTTAAAACTTAACTCAACTCAACTTAACTAAGCCTTTATCCCAAAAATTTGGGGTCAGCTATATGGATTCGCTTTCTCTACTATAAACGATTTTGGGTTAAATCTTCAGAAATTTGTAACGCTTTTAGGTCATGTTGTACTACTCTCCTCCAAGTCAATTTAGGTCTACCCCTTTTTTTCTTTCTATCCTCTAACCTAATGTGCTCTACTTGTCTAACTGGAGCCTCCGTATGTCTACGCTTCACATGACCAAACCACCTCAATCTCCCTTCTCTCAACTTATCCTCAATAGGTACCACTCATACCTTTTCTCTAATACTCTCATTACGGACTTTATCTAGTCTAGTATGGCCACTCATCCACCTTAATATTCTCATCTCTGCAACTCTTATCTTAGACGCATACGATTCCTTCAATGCCCAACACTTACTACCATATAACATAGCCGGTCGTATGGCTGTACGGTAAAATTTTCCTTTCAACTTATTGGGAATCTTGCGATCAAATAAAACTCCCGTAGCACATCTCCACTTCAACCATCCTGCTTTAATCCTATGACTAACGTCCTCCTTACATACTCCATCTACTTGAAGGATTGAGCCGAGATATTTAAAGTGATTACTTTGGGACAGTACCACTCCATCCAAACTAACTCCTTTCCTATCACCAGTTTGACCTTCGCTGAACTTGCAATGCATGTATTCTGTCTTCGTTCTACTTAACTTAAAGCCCTTTGACTCTAGAGTACTTCTCCAAAGCTCTAGCTTTCTACTGACTCCTTCTTGCGTCTCAACTATCAGAACAATATCATCCGCAAACATCATGCACCAAGGAATACTCTCTTGTATATGTTTCGTCAATTCATCTAAAACTAATATAAAAAGGTAAGGGCTTATAGCTGATCCTTGGTGTAATCCAATTGAGATCGGAAAATCTCTTGTGTTCCCTCCCACTGTGCGCACAATAGTACTTGCTCCTTCATACATATCTTTCAACACTTGTATGTACCTAATAGATACCCTCTTTTGTTCTAACACACTCCATAGGACATCTTTTGGAATACTATCATAAGCCTTCTCTAAATCAATAAAAACCATGTGTAGATCTTTCTTCACATCTCTATATTTCTCCATCAAGCTTCTAATGAGAAAGATCGCTTCCATAGTTGAACGACCGGGCATGAAGCCAAATTGATTGAGAGAGATAGAAGTATCACGACGTAGTCGATGCTCCACAACTCTTTCCTACAACTTCATAGTATGGCTCATGAAATTAATTACCCTATAGTTCGAGCAACTCTGTATGTCTCCCTTATTTTTAAAAATAGGTACTAAAATACTCCTCCTCCTCCATTTATCAGGCATTTTCTTTAGAGTTTAGAATCTTATTAAATAATTTAGTTAACCATGCCACTCCCATATCTCCCAAATACCTCCACACTTCAATTGGTATTCCATCGGGTCCACAGGTTTTACCCACTTTCATTCTCTTAAGTGCTTCTTTTACTTCTAAAGATCTAATCCTTCTAGTATAATTCACATTCTTTTCTATCGTTTTATAGTCTATATTCACACTATTACCATTTTGACTATTATTAAAGAGATCATTAAGATAATTTCTCCATCTTTCTTTAATGTCCTCATCTTTCACCAACACTTTTCCTTATTTATCCTTAATGCACCTAACTTGATTGAGATCTTGACATTTTCTTTCTCTCTTCCTTGCTAATCTAAAAATATATTTCTCCCCTTCTTTAGTTCCAAGTTTCTCATATAACTTTTCAAAGGCCTGTGCTCTTGCTTGACTAACTGCATTTTTTGCCTCTTTCTTTGCTATCTTGTACTGTTCATATGCCTTATTATTATCACATTTAGGTAATTTCTTATACCATTCTTTTTTTCTCTTCACTGCCTTTTGTACTTTCTCATTCAACCACCATCTCTTTTGAGAGTGGTCCATGTCCTTTAGACTCTCCAAGTACTTTTCTGGCTACTTCTCTAATTTTTGATGCCATTTGTATCCACATATCATTGGCCTCCATATTCAGCTTCCATGCTTCGGACTCGAGAAGCTCATTTTTGAACTTTACTTGCTTTACTCCTTTGAACTCCCACCACTTTGTTCGAGCTACACTATCTCTTCTGACCTTACTTGAATTGTTCCTAAACTTGACATCCAAGACCACTAACCGATGTTGACTTGTTAAAGCCTCTCCTGGAATGACCTTGCAATCCTTGCATAGAGCTCTATTTGTCTTACTGGTTAAAAGGAAATCGATTTGGCTTCTATGTTGCCCACTTTTGAAAGTCACTAAATGTGAGTCTCTTTTTATAAAGTGGTTATTTGCTAGTATTAGGTCGTATGCCATAGCAAAATCTAGGATGTTTTTTCCCTCCTCATTTCGACTGCCAAAACCAAAACCTCCATAAACATTCTCATAGCCTTGTCTATCACTTCGTACATGTCCATTCAAATCTTCACCAATGAAAATATTCTCTTCATTTGGTATGCTTTGCATTAAATCATCTATATCTTTCCAAAACCTTTGTTTACTCTCACTATCTAGTCCTATTTGTGGGGCATAAGCACTAACTACATTTATTGTTTTTCCTTTTAGTACTAGCTTTACTAGTATAATTCTATCTCCTACTCTTTTCACAGCTATTACAGCGTCTTTCAATGTTCTGTCTATGATTATGCCCACTCCGTTCTTATTTCTCTCCTTTTCGGTAAACCACAGTTTGTATCCTGAATTACCCACTTCTTTGCTTTTCTCTCCTACCCATTTAGTCTCATGAATGCAAGCAATATTCACCCTTCTCCTTTCCAAGGTATCCACAAGCTCCATTAATTTTCTTGTAAGTGATCCAACATTTCAAGTACCAACTCTGATCCTCTTCCTATCTTGTTCCTTCCTAATTTGTCTCTTTTTATGATATCTTTTATTATTTTTTATGTCTATCTTGTGTTCTGTTCCACTATCTGTTCTACTGTCTATCCTATGGACTAACTTTTTTACCCACACCCGTCCATGATGTGGGAACCCTTGCTCACTTAACACCACAACCGGGCGCTGGCCTAGCGTGTCGCTTTCGGTGAACGCCCTACACCCTTGCGTATTTCTCACTACACCCGGGCTCCGATGTAGCGCGTCATTAGTAGAGGACGCCCCAACGTTTATATCATTTGAATCCATATCATAAGGTGTGACGAAATTTTTACGCTAGTTGTCACCTACCGCAACCCTCCTCCTTTATCTGGGCTTGGGACCGGCTAAGTGCAAACTACTTAGACGGAGTTACATAAAGATATTCTTTAATAAAGCTTAATGAATCCAAACAGTGGAACTAGCTTTGATTCCAGTAAATATTTATCCAAGAAAATTTTTTAAAGTACATGGACGAAATGATGTGAAAGTTAGACTTGTATTCCGCAACTTGAAATCTCGAAGGGAAAATCAGCATGTGACATTTTCTAAATGGGCAAATTAACAGTCATGTTGAGAACAATAAAGTGGGTTTCAAGTATTTAGGAAAGGTCAAAATGTTGCGACTTCACTTTCTTGTGAGCTTCAGGCCCTATCTGATGATGATTGACAGTTTTGTGGTCATTTAATCTACCGAGAAGATAATGAAATATGCAGGTGGAGTTTTTGATTGGTTGCTTGGCTGAATTAATATATTCTGCCACAGCCAATACTTTACCTAAAATCTAAGTGCAGAACTCAGAAAACAAGACAAAAGAAAGCTTGGTTTTAATATGTGTATGGGTTGCATGCAAATTATACTCTGTTGTGGGGTCATAGTGCATAATGGTGATACAAATATGATATTAAGAATAATATATATGTATGTCTGGTTTGGCATGTTTTAAGATGAGGCACATCTCCTAGTTTATGTCAATGACCGTGAATATTTTTCTGGACTTGGTAAACTCTGGTGATCCCCTAGGATGAGGTCCTAGGCTCTTGTGGCACTTAATTTTTCTCATCTGATCATGGAAGTGGTAATCATGATGGCAAAACAAAACATTCAACTCATAAACCTTTTCTTTAGCAAAACAAAACATTCAACTCATAAACCTTTTTTTTGCAGTCTCTTGTTGATTCAGCAATGGTAGAAGGTGATGTGGCTGATGACGTTGGAATAAGGGATGGAGTCCTAATAAACGGCAATGCTTGATTTTGGTGCGGAAGTTTAGTGAAAAGATTTTCTTCATGGACGAAGATATGTACTATGTAATGTTTGACTGCACAGTAACTTTGATGTAATTTCGGTTTTTTTAACTAAGTATAGCACATTCCAATTTGAGATATCTTACTATCAATCCTTACTGTCATCTTTTCTGATTCCATCATGATCACATCCTGTAGTTTTTGATAATTAAACTCTTAAATGGTTTATATTTTAGTCATGTTCATTGACACAGGTTGTCTATCCTACATTTTGGATTTTTTGGTTTTATACAATTAGTTCTAATTGAGACTTAAATTCGTCACAATCTTAAATATGACTCCAGTATTATTAGTTAAAGTTGATTAATTACATTTTGGATTTTAAGTTTCAATTAGCTTATATATCTTCATTCGGTCTTCCCAGGGGCCTGGACTCAGTGCTATGTGCTTGATCTTTTAAATATGAATAAATTACAAATTAGTGTTTGAAAAATGTCAAAAATTTTATACTTTGCTTTTTTCTTTTATGAATAATAATTTAGTATATGAGATATATACTGTTAATATAAAATAATTTAATTTCTGAAGTTTTATTTTATATTAACAAGATGCTTCTTACGGTTTGTTTAAAAAAAAAAAACTTCTTAATTAGATTTTATATTTAAGTAATTATATTATTTTATTTTATATTTAACTAATTATATATTTTATAAAATATTAAATATTTTTATATATTATAATTATTTAAATATAAAATAATAAAAATAATTAATTAAATAATAATATGCTTTTTCAAATAGTAGAAAAATATTTAATAACAAATGATAAGTTCTATTAAATTTTTTAAGATGTTTTCCATATTAGCTAGTAAGAGAACTTCTTTATTTTTATTTTTTAGTTTTTTATTTTCCTGTTTTTCGATCTTGTACGTCAAGTGGTATCAGAGCCAAGTTAGACAGTAGTCTAGTCATTAGGTCTAGTGAAACCCCAAGTCGCGTATCCTTCAGCCGTTGAAGCCGTGAGAAAGGCGTTTAGGCATCAGGAGTAACATCGTTGACAGTGATCTAGATCCAATGGATAGACTATTTTCTAGTTTGTCTGGTAGCTCTAAAAGCGCTTGGTTCGAAGAAAAGGAAAATAAAAAACTAAAAAATAAAAACAAAGAAGTTCTCTTACTAGCTAATATAGAAAACAACTTAAATAATTGGAAGTTACCTCCTATATCGCCAAATTTGATATATAAGTCAAATAATAGTTTTAAATTTAAGTTTGATTACGTGATAAAAACAGTTGAACAAGCCACTCCTATCCATGAAGGATTAAGCTCAAGGAGTCTATTCTCTGAAGAACTCTTAAAGAGACATCAAAAGGAATATTCTTTTCTACATATAGGTATGGTACAAGTTGCTCTAAAACCTGCAACTAGACTAGGCTTAAACACCTCAGCCTTAATCTGTGTCAGGGATAAACGACATAATAACTTTAATGATTCCTTATTAGGAATAGTAGAATCGTCTCTCTGTGATGGTCCAATTTATTTTTCATGTTACCCAAATTTTACCATCTCAATACGTGACCCACATGTCATGAAAGCTTTGTCCTTAGACATAAAAACATCAGGATATGACATGTTACCAAGATCTGAAAATATAATCCTTATTTATAGGATTCATTATAAAGCAATGAACACGGTAGTACCTAATCTTAGGGAAGAAACCACTAAGCTCATATCTCCAAAAGGAACCACAACTTTCTTCGTCACAGACTTAGAAAAGGGAAACCTAGTAGTTCCTAAGTCGATAGAATGGGAACAGGTTAAATTGCCTAAAAATTGGATATTAGAAGAAGCAATTCCTCCTAAAAAGGAAGAATCAACAGATCTTGAATCCATTATAGAAACTAATAATGGAACTGTAGCAATATCTTTTGCAAGATCAAGGTCTAGAAATTTGTTCTCAGGAAGATCGGTATGCTCAGAACCTATCTTACCTAGGTCGTCCTTATCAGGAATAGAATCTCTAGAACGAATAAACTCAATGAATAGGTTAAGCTCCATAGGAACCCAAAAACGGAGGAACAGGTAGCCCAGCCCATATATGGTCTAGACAGTACCTATTCAAGCCCAAAAGAAACAGTAAGCCTTAAAAGGCCCGAGAGCCCAACTCCATCAGATATGGGCTATGACAAGGAAAGTCTTAGGCAACCAAGAAAAATTATGGCCTTAACCAAAGAAGAAACTCCATTTGAAAAATGGTTTCAAATGTCTTTCAGCCTAGAAAAGCAAAACTCTTATCTTAGAGAATATGCTTGGTATCAAGAAAGAGGCGGAAATAAAAAATTTCCTGAATTCCTTAAATATATGATGGCCTGTCGAAAAAGCCATTCCCAAATTTTGAAGATAGGATGTTCTTAACAACCTTAGAATCGTCTTACAAAACTTTCATTACTTCAAAAGGAAAACTCCTAAAAGGAGTACATCCACCATTAACTGAGTTATCTTATAAGGTAACAGAAAATCAAGAGGTCGAGTGTTCACCCTTTTCTAAAACAGATAAGCAAGGCAACTTTGCCAATCTTAGTCTGTACACCATAGGTCAACAACTAAATAGGGTAGAAACACAAATTCAGAACTTTAAGTCAAGAGATTATAGACCCGAAAAAGGAGAAACATCAAAAACAACTATTGAAAAGAAGGTTTTATTTAAACCCATGGAAACAGACAAATTAAACCTAAAATTGGTTAAAGAAGATCATTCAGAAATGATCGAAGAGTTAACTAAAAGGTTAACAGAATTAGGATTAGACTCAAAAGATCCTAAAAAGAAAGCTATAGCTCCTTTAACTAAGGAACTAACTTTTCAAGAAGAATTAGAAACCAGATTAAAAAATCTAAGTATAGCACCTTTAAACAAATATTCAGATAATTCAGAATCTGAATCTAAGTCTGAATCATCTAATACTGAAGATGAAATAAATCAAATTGAGATAAGTCTTAAGCAGTCTGAGCCATTAGAAATAAACAGAATGGTTTATCCTAAACCAAGAGCCACTGTTGAAATGAAGCCTTATTACCCTAGGCCTTCACCAGTCAATCTACAATATGAAGACACGAGTTACAATTATGTACAATACGATGGGTCTTCAATTGTAAAATGGAACATAGATGGACTGTCTGATTATCAAATCAAAAACGTCATACAATTTATGACAATGTATGCTATTGCAGCCAGAGTTAAAGGAAGCAATTCTGATCAATCCATAGCTAGAGCCATTATAGCTGGTTTTACTGGCCAACTTAGAGGTTGGTGGGATTTTTCCTTATCTGAGGAAGGAAAAGCACAAGTCCTAAATGCTGTCAAAACAGAAGTAAAACCTGAAGGTCCACAAATAGTGTCCGATAGTGTTAATACACTATTATACACTATAGGAATGTATTTCATAGGATCAGCAAGCCTGTATATGGATAGGTCTCAGGAACAGTTGATGAACTTAAGGTGTCCTGATTTATTTCATTTTAAATGGTATAAAGATACCTTCTTTTCCCTTATTTTTACTAGGGAAGATAATCAATATGATTTCTGGAAAGAAAAATTTCTTTCTGGATTGCCCTCGTTATTTTCTGAACGAGTTAAAAAACAAATTAGGGATAAAAATGATAGAGCCCTACCATATAACCAATATACCTACGGAGTACTAGCTTCTGAGGTAGTCTCGGCAGTCATAGCACTCTGCAATGAATTAAAAATTCATAGGCAATTACAAAAGGGAAAACTCACCGGTAAAAGAATACTTGGTGATTTCTGTGAACAAATAGGTTTACCTCCAGTAACCTTTCCTCATAAAAGGAAAGTTAAAGGGGGGAGGAGAGTAGGAAAAAGAAAAAATGGTTCAAAAAATATCCTAAAAAGGATAAAGGACAAAGGACAATCCTCATATAAGAAAACTCCAAAAAAGAAAACAGTATCATCTTTTAAAAAGAAGAAAAAGGAAGCCAATGTAGTTTGTTATAAATGCGGGAAAACTGGTCACTACGCTAATAAGTGTAGGGTTAAACAGCAAATACAAGCTTTGTCAATTGATGAAAATCTTAAAGAATCATTAATTAAAATCCTCTTAAATGAGTCTGAACCAGAAGATTTAGAAGTAAATGCTATAGATTATACTTCAGAAGAATCTTCTACTGAGACTGATAAACAATCATGTGATGGAAAATGTGACTATTACAAATCACTGTGTACCTTAAATGGTCTTTGTGTGTTAACAAAAGAATAAAATATGTTATTAGATCTAATAGATAAAATCGAAGATTAAGAAGAAAGAAAGAAAAGACTAGAAGAATACTTAAATGTATTCAAAGAAAAGAGTCCTCTAGAAAAAAAGATTGAAGAAAAACAAACTCCATACGATGTCAAAGAAATAATGGAAAAATCAAAACGGCTAAAATGCCAAGAGAACCAACTATAAAAGAATTAAGGCAAGAAATAAATTCAGTTAAAACTGAATTACAATTTCTTAAAGAAAGAATAATCATATTAGAAGTTAAAAATGAATCTCCATTAATAATGGAAGAAGCTGAAAAAGAAGAAGAACCAATAGAAATAAATAGTCTCCAGTATGTCAACAGAATAGATAGAGTTATAACTCATAAATGGCATACCAAGGTTACTATAATTGTTCAAAAGGAGTACTTATTTAGTACCATAGCTTTAATAGATTCAGGAGCAGATTTATGTTGTATAAATGAAGGACTAGTACCTTCAAAATACTTCTCTAAAACAGTAGAAGAATTGCATACAGCTGACAGTACTAAAATATCTGTAAAATACAAATTGTCTGATACAGTCGTTTGTAACCAAGGTATATGCTTTGAAATACCATTTATCTTTGTAAAAGGATTATCTCATCCTGTTATTCTAGGAAACCCATTTCTACATATGTTATATCCAATAAAATCCATAACAGAAAAGGGAATTATTTCTGAAGTCGAAGGAAAAGAGATTATTTTTGAATTTATCTCTTTACCAATAGAAAGAGAAATTGATGTACTTAAAAGTAGCATCAAAAATAAAGAAAAATTTATAAATTCTCTTAAAAGAGAAATAGAACACAAAACTATACAAGAAAAGGTTAATGAACCTCTTATACAAAGAAAAATAAAAGAATTACAAGAAGAGATGACTAATAGCATCTGTGCAGAAGTACCAAACGCCTTTTGGGCTAGAAAAAGCCATGTGGTTAAATTACCACATGAGCCCGACTTTGATGAAAAGATGATGCCAACCAAAGCCCGACCCATTGCTATGGGTCCAAGACATTTAGAAATATGTAAAAGGGAAATTGCTGACCTCGAGTCAAAAGGGCTTATTAGAAAAAGTCAAAACTCATGGAGTTGTCCAGCCTTTTATGTATAAAATGCTGCTGAACTAGAAAGAGAAGTCCCAAGACTAGTTATCAATTATAAGCCTTTAAACAAAGCCCTTAGATGGATAAGATATCCATTGCCTAATAAAAAAGATTTGTTAAACAGACTATTTGTTAAACAGACTCTATGAGGCCCAGATATTTTCTAAGTTCGATATGAAGTCCGGATACTGGCAAATCCAAATAGCTGAAGAAGATAGGTATAAAACTGCCTTTACAGTACCCTTTGGGCATTATGAATGGAACGTGATGCCATTTGGGCTTAAAAATGCCCCATCAGAATTTCAAAATATTATGAATGAAATATTCAATGCTTATTCAGCATTTTCAATTGTTTACATTGATGATGTCCTTATTTTTTGCAGGACAATAGATCAACACTTCAAACACTGAAAGGTGTTTATAAACATTGTAAAGAAAAATGGTTTAGTTGTTTCAGCTAAGAAGATAAAACTCTTCCAAGCTAAAATTAGATTTTTGGGTCACAACATTGAACAAGGATCTATTATTCTCATAGATTGAGCCATTGAGTTTGCTAGTAAATTTCCTGATGAAATAAAAGACAAAACCCAATTACAAAGATTTTTAGGTAGTCTTAATTATGTTGCTGACTTTTATAAAAGTTTAGCACAAGACGCCAAACCACTATTCCAGAGACTGAAAAAGAATCCAGCACCTTGGACCACAGAGCACACCTTATCTGTTAAACGGATAAAACAAAAGGACAAATCACTTCCCTGTCAGGCAATTCCTAATCCACAAGCCTTAAAGGTGGTGGAGACTGACGCATCTGACATAGTTTATGGAGGCATCCTAAAACAAAGGATAGCCGACAAAGAATCTCTAGTCAGATTTACCAGTGGAATTTGGACAGGACCTAGAGTTAATTACTCTACGGTTAAAAAAGAGATCTTATCTATAGTTCTCTGTGTACAAAAGTTTGAATCTGATTTATTGAATCAGAAATTCCTTATAAGGGTAGATTGTAAAAGTGCAAAAGAAATATTATTGAAAGATGTTAAAAACATCGCATCTAAGCAGATCTTTGCTAGATGGCAAGCCATCTTATCAGTTTTTGATTTTGATATTGAATTTATAAAAGGAGAATCTAACTCGTTGCCTCATTTCCTAACCCGTAATTCCTTACAGGACATGTGTTCAAAGGCAACAATAACTCCTTCAAAGTGAACCCATGAGGTGTCGCCACCTCCGCCTAAAATGGTGGACAAATTGCGAGAAGATGCTTATGCTATCAGTATTGAGGCTAATAACGCCAAATAGGTTAATTACCCTTACATTCCAATTAGTTACTGTTTCCTTATGCCAATGGATAAAAAACACAAGGAACTGAAACCTTATGAGGTAACAAATTTTTATACAGAGCATCATACAGTGAATCCTTATTTGCCAAAGGACTATACTTATTATCAAGCGATTTTAGCAGAGACCAACTCAGTGGTCTTCTCTCCTACAGAAAGGTCCACTAATGAGTGGGCATTTAGCAAATTCATTATTAAAACGATAATATCCTATGATGAATGGGGAGATTCTCTCTTCAAGCAAAAGGAATTAAATTTCGGAAAGCCTAGGTATTTTAATTACTTTGATTATATGCAAGCCTGGACTGGTGCCTTAATTTATGAAAATAGGCAGAGGAAATTCAGCTGGTTTGTACAATTCCAGTTGGAAAAAGAACTGTTTGAATTTCCATCTTGGTTTTACGAATGGTTCTTTAACTTGGGATTATTTCCCATAGCATTACCTAATAAGGTAAGAACTGTTTATAAACAGTTTACTGATACTAATAAATCCTTAAAGGATTCAAGATTATTGTTTACTATCCTGTATAAAGTTCCATGGATAGTCCGATGGGATTATATTATCTCAAAAAAGAAAATGAAAAAATTCGGCGAGTTTTCCACAGATCATGTGCCCTGGTTAACTCGACGAGTCCTAATCAAATGGTGGGATAAGTGTGACTTTTTTGAGCCACCCTCTATTTATTCTACCAAAGGATTAATTACTTTGGCTAAAAGTCCAATGCCTAGTCCTTCAGTCTCATCAAATCTGTCAGAATTATTCAAAGACCTACTCAAATCAGTGCCGAAAGATGAGCTTCGCCGACAGCTTTTCAGTGCACTATCAGAAGACGACAATGAAGCCAGCTCAAAAGTTGCTAGCTCAAAAGCAAAAGATGCCGCTGAGTGCTCCAAGTCACGTCAAAAGGACAACAGTGATAGCGACACTGACATGGAAGGATAATATTGGGAAGACAGCTAAGACCCTTATGATCTGTAAAGGGTATCAAATTGCTTTCAGTCTAAAAGACAAGACAGCCACCATCTCCTGTCTGCCACTAAAAGTGACGCATGCAATGACACCATCAGATTCCTTCTAACTTCTATAAGAAGGCCTCCTGACTTGCTAAAGAAGCAGAATAAGAAATAGATTTCTCTCTAAGTTTTCTAAGCTTTCTCTGTAAGATATCCAAGAGTGTACTATTTTCATTTGAATGTTCTAAGTGTTCTAAGAGTGTACTGTTTTTAAATCAATAAAATATATGGTATTTTCATCATCTCAATCTTCTTTTCCAAAGATAGAAAAGGAATTAGATGTTTTAATTAATCAAGCAAAGGAGTTGAACCAAGAACTTGAAACACTGTCCCTAAGCACTGTAGATATTCTTGGACAACCCTCTGGTAAGTACGACTATTGGGTTTACTATTCACCTCCACCTTCAGCAAGCATCCCGTTAGCATCCATCAAGCCAACAGGTTGGTAAAGTAACTGTAGCTCTGTAAGTATTAACTATTCTTGGCACTGTTTAATATTACTATTTGAAGCACTGTAAGCAGTACTATTTAAGTATGCTCTGCACTTGCCCTTAAAGGGATGCTGTGCATCAGAAAACAATTTATGTCTACTTATATTAATCGTCTTTTGTTTTATTTACGTTGTCTTGATTTAACTGATAGAAGAGAAGTAGAGTTATTAAGAGCTGCTCTAGTAGAAAACGGTAATGATTTATGTAATCAACATTTAGAATCTCATAATGAATTTTGTGATTGTAGAGAACACAAAAGATTATTAGTATTGTTTACAGTGATAATTAGTTTGTTAGATATCTGGTTAAGAAATAATAATTTTTAAAATAAATATTCTTCTTCATATTACGTTTCTCATCATGTCTGTCATCTCTGTTTCTTGTTTATAAGTGGTACATAGGCTGGAAACCAGTAACCGTTTGAGCCCTTCATTGGTGGAAGGTAGAGCAAATTCTGGACACAACGCCATGTACTACTTATTTTCCTGTTTTTCGATATAATAATATGCTTTTTCAAATAGTAGAAAAATATTTAATAACAAATAATAAGTTCTATTAAATTTTTAATTTTTTTTATATTGTAGTCTATAATTTTGTAAAAAAATAGAAACCATAATATAGAACATTTAAAAATTTATTAAAACATATTATTTGTTATTAATTTTTTTATGTTATTTTTAAAAACATATTACTATCTAATTAACTATTTTTAATTTTTTTATATTTAAATAATTATAAAAAGTATTTAATATTTTATAAAATATATAATCATATAAATATAAAATAAATAATTATTTAAATATAAAATTTACTTATAATAACTAGTTTTGTAATAAAATAAAATCTTAATATTGAAAAGAAATTAACATACAATCAATTTAATCGGTAAGATTAATCTATTATTGAAATAAAATCTCAAGAAGTAAATTATATATTATCATATATATATATAAAAGCAAGAACTGGCTTATAATATTATGAATTTGATTTATAAATTACCTTTTAAATTTTACTAAGATATATATAAAATCAAAAGCAGTTCCTTGGCCTAGTGCATGTGTGTGGATAAAATTATTACATATTCCCATAAATTTTGAGATAGATCTGGATTGTTGGATGCATGAAGCCATTCCTATTTGGACAAAAATAAGCAACAAAGGTCAGACTGTAACTAGAAAAAATGGTAAAGCAAAGCTCTTTTTTCAATGTGGGGAAAATTTTCATCTTTCCAAAGGATGCTATATATATATCCTTTGAATGTTCACTTCACTTTATCCAAAGCCATAACACATGGTGTGTGAATACTAATTAACATATGATTTTGCTGCAGCTCAATTTGAAGGCAAGTGTTTAAATTAAACCAGAGAAAGAAAAGCCCCATTAGAAAAGGCTGGTATAATGTGTTTTTAAGAAAGCTTGTAAGATATCAGGCTGGAAAGAAATCAGACATCACCCACTTTCGGTGTCTCTTTTCTAAATCCATCTTTAGGGTCCTAATTAATAACCCTAAGACAGAAAATTTTTTCAACTAAATTAATCCATTGATAAAATAATAACCGTGAGATGGTCATCTCCTTCCTCAGTTCTTATCATAAAAATAGATTATTTATTAAAAATAATTATTTCTTTTTTTTTAATCATAAAATTAAATTATTTTAAAATAAATAAATGAAAAAAACTCCAATAGGAGATGTCTCCATTTTTTATATTTAATAATGGTGAAGTAAGACTAATTAGCTCTATTCACTCAATTTGCCCTAGCTAGCACCGACAGCCATTATCTATGATAATAAGGGCAAATCTGTCCATGAGGCCAAAAGGCTAAAATGCCACAAGGCGCCAAAGAACAAAAAAAGAAAACAATGTTTCAATCATTTTCATGGAGGATGTTACCAAGAACAATACAAACACTCACTTTCTCCTTATGCCCTTTTCACTCCTCTCTCTCTCTCTATCTCTCTCTCTCTATGGAAGATATTTGACATCAAATAGAGAATAGAGTTAATACATAGCACATCGCAGTTAGAAATTGAAACTCCAAAACCTAATTAACCCTAAACCCTAATCCTAATGCCGCAGAGGCTTGAGACTTATCTCACTTCAGTTGCTTTCATTGCCATCTTCAATCAATGCAGCCAACCTTTTCTCTCTCCACCATTCTCGCCACTCTCAGCCTTCCAGCTGCTGCTTTCTGACTTTCCATCTTCAATGCTTTCAGATCGGTCTCCAGTGCCCCTTACGTCAGACTCCGGCGAGCTATGAGCCTGTGATGTGGCCTTGTACAGATGTAGTTGGTGATGGAATGTTTGGTGTTGGTGGTGAGGAGGCGGCGGCGGAGATGGACCTGATGCTGCTGCAGTGTAAAATTCTTGGGGAACAGGTGGTGAGGCACAAAAGTGAGGTGGCGGTGCATGGGAAGCTGGGTGGGTACCATAGAGGGTAGGGGCCCAGCTGTGAGCTGCTGCAGCTGCGGTGGCATACTCCGGCGGGACCCATATGCCTTCTAGAACGACGAGCTGAGGTGTTGGGGCTCCAGCTGTTTGTGGGCTTGGACTAGGTCTCCTTGTGTGAAGCCTATATTTCTGTGCCATCACCAACAATAAAAATATCATCATCATGAGGGATCTGTTCTGCACCCACTAATTTTATAAGATATTCAAAGTATATGCATTGTCAAGTACAGACTCTGAACTCTACGTGAGTGAGTAAATTGTCTGGTCTAAAGAAATTGTACACACAAAGCCCCACGCATCCCTGAACCTGAACCATCTTAGAAATATACCTGCAGGTGGCTTTTAACTTCATCATTGGTCAAACCATCAACCTTCATGAGCTCTCTGATTTGTTTTGGTGTGGCCACTGTTTGATTTCATATGACAAGCAAAGAAATCAGTCAAACAATGGTTTTTAACAGAATAAAAAAAAAAGCAATCATGACGAAAATAATTAAGACTGTTATTTGATGAATTTTAGTTAATACCTTGAGAACCTCCAAGCATTTGCAGAGCATTCACGAATCTCCGGTGCAAGTCTGGGGACCAACACCTTCTTGCCTTCCTATGAGTTTGACAGCTTGTTGTAGTGCTAGAAGTTGTATTATTATCTGTACCATTACCTGTCACAGCATTTGTTGCTTGCCCATCAGAAGATGAATTACCTGTCCCTTTTCCTGGTTCAATTACTATTACCCCACCATTATTATTGCCAATCTTACCAGGATTCTCTCTCTTTGAACAAGAAAACCCACTTTCAATTTCCAAACATTTCTTGTCTTCCGTTTCTTGCTCAGCAGAAGCAAGAGCCAAGGTTGGGCTTGGACACAGGTTTCGTTCTTTTGAGAATGGAAGGAAAGCTCCTCCATTTCTTTGTTTGGTGTCTAAACCCAGCTTGGAACTAACATTGAATCCTAGATTAGTTTCTTTAGGGGAAGCGGTTAATGTGGTTTGAGGTTTGGTTTCGTTGCTTTCTTGGCTCCAGAGTTGAGCTGTAGTCATCCAGTTTGCCTTATCAGAGATGTTTGAGGACTTATCCAAGGTTTCAGAGGGAGTGTTTTTGAGTGGTATGAATTCTTCAAGAACGGGCCTTGGCCCCTGATTTGCTCTATAGGCTTGTATTTGCAGCCTTGAAGTCTCCATAGCTAAGGAAGAAAAGGAAGAAGAAACAAAATAGTGACTAAATGGAATATCATCAACCTCCTTTTGTTAAAATAAGTATGATGACTTGAATTCTTTTAGACGAAATATATGAATTAAGTATAGCCACTTTAAAATCAAAGAAAGAAGTTAACAAATAAAGCCACACGAATAGAGAGCCATCTCAAACTTCTATAAATGAAAAAGGACAAAGGAAAAGGTTAGGACTTTGGATTTAGGAAGAGGTCACATGAATATCCAATGTTTTCTGTGTCTCTAGTATAATAATAAAATTTCATTTAGGACTAGTGGGCATGAACCCATCTTGAATCCAGTACATATATGTTCCGTTTTGTCATCAAGCATTAAAATGTTAGGAATTGCTTGTTTATGGAAATGCATGAGAAAGAGGAATCAAGACTCAAAATACCGTTGGTGAGAAGTTGCATGCAAAGGGGCAATTCGCGCTTGAATGCATCGATCTTTAGCCTTTCTTCCTCAAGGCAAGAGAGAAACTCTTCAATCTTTTGAGTCTGGTCATTCTGGTCTCCAAAAGATTTCAATAGCATAGAATAGCTGTGGGGTTTGCAATCCAGGGTTAGCTCAGACGGAGAGGCCATATCCTTTTAATTTTCACGTAAATTAATGAAGAGCAGCAGCAGCAAGAATCAAGAAACCAAACTCTCTTTACTCAAGAAACACGTTCTTGTTCTCAACGTTCATGCTAAAAACAAGAACAGGATATGTAGGAAGAAGAAACAAACAGCAAAGGAGCTTGTCTGGGCTCTTGGAGTTAGAAGTAGGTTAGAGAGAGAGAGAGAGAGAGAGAGAGAGAGAGGAAGAAGCTGTTGTTTGTGAATGCAAGGAGGATCGAGACACGAACGTCTTCTTTTTAGAGGTGAGCTGCAGAGAGGGAATAAAGTAGAGTTTAAGAGAGAGAATATTAAAGAAAAGAAAAAGAAATTAAAGGTGGGAAGGGATAAAGAGGGATGGTAACTTCTTGCAAAGAACAAAGCCAAAAATTAAAAAAGCTAAAAATTAGAGAAGGAATCAGGAACACTATATGGGTCATGTGCTTAGAGTCTCTGGTTTTATGAGTCTTTGTGCGAATTTCGAATCACCTCTATAAAAGATGATTCTTCTTCTTACTGTTATTCCTTTTTTTCTCCCTTTTTGATTAATTCTCCTCTTTCTTTTCTTTAATTTTATTAGCCTACAACACTATGATTCTTCTCCCACTTTTTAAATCAAACCCCATTAACGCTCTTTAACCTCTCATCTTTCAGGTTAACTCGGACAAACGAGGCATGCATAAGGTGGTTCAGATCCCCTAGATACAGCAGAATAGATAATCTCATAATTAAGTAGGTATTATTTGTAATATAAAAAAAAAAATAGAGATTCAAACTTTATTATTTTTAATAATGGGTGGATTATGCTATGAATGGGAATCCTTACACCAAAGCATGCTATCTTCTTTATATCATCAGTATTAATAATCACATACGAAGAAATGAACCAAATAACTGGGAAAAATAGAGAGAGGACATGCATATTGATGAAATGGGATACATAATTCAGTATGAATCCACACCATGCAACTTTCTTTTTGGTTTCAAAAGTTGCAGAATTGTTGTAAATTTGAGTGAGAGAGATAAAGAAAGAGAATATCTAATCCAAACTTAAAAATTCATCACAAAAGAATATAATATTTGCCTCTAAGTAAGGAATATCTTAGTTCCAATTCTACGTCTCTGAATTAAGGGAGAGCACCAGCCCACAATCCTTAAAGCCTAAATCCAAAGGACCCCAAAGAGTTGGGAATCTTCTTCTGCTACTCACTTTAATGAAGTGGCCAGGAAGGTAAGAAGATTCTCGTTAAATCTTCATCCATTTTTCCTTGCCCTAATTCACATTTTTATTGAAAATTCTTGCATAAATCTTATTTATCTTGAATTCAATAATATAAATATATATAACGAAATTATTTATATTCTATTTTAAAATTTATATGACTTAAAAATAAGGCTATAAACAAAGTGAATCAAGTCAAAGTTTGAAAAATTCAAACTTAATTCGTTAAAATTTTTTGAAGCCCGAGCTCAAACTAAATAAATAAAAAATTAAAATTTTCATTATTATTATTCATTTAAAAATTTTTTAAAAAATTAATTATAAATTTTTTTCTTTATAAGCTTGGGAGTCTTATCGAGTTAAATATTATTAAATTTAAACTCAATTTTTTTATTAAACAAATTTAAAAATTATACTTGAGTTATTTATAAAATAAATAAATTCGAGTCGAATTTTCATTAAGTCAAATTTTAAATAGCTTAGATGATTTATACCCTTAATCAAAAAGTATGAACAAGTACTTATTTTAACTTCTAATGGGACGATCAAGTCTTCTCGTACAAGCCTCCAACCCACGCCTTTTGTGCAGATTCTCTGTGAGATTTTCTTTTCCCTTCTTCTTTCCCTCTCTCTGTGTTTGCATGTAATGTAAGTTTTCTTTTTTTTTTTTTTAATTCTATTTCTAAAAGAGCAAAAGAGGAAATTAAAGATTCTCCTCGTGACACGCGTCCTGATATTCCTTCATATCGTCCTTGTGAATATCCCTTTTGTCTGGTTGTAAAAATATGTATCCAAGATTCTTTTTTTTTTTTTCTTTCTTTCTTTCCTTTATTACATATTAAAATTGTGAAAAATCGACACCGAGGTACCATATAAATTACGTATATTTTTCTTAAATATATATATATATATATATATATATATATATATTTACAAGAAGAAATTAATAGTGGATATATATAGCTGAAAAATTAACAGTGGGCCTGTGCAAACGTGAGGCATGCATGAACTTCTATATTAATTGGGGCTTATATGAACCAGTCACATGGTGAACATGGGAAGGTGCCCTTGCAATGGTTTAGGTGACTTCAGATTGTTCTATGTAGTGTTAACAAAAGATAAGTGAATTGCCCCACACAACCTTTTCTCTATACCAAGTTTATATCGGATCAATATTATATCTATACAGCAAGAATATTTGTACATAGTCTACATTTCTCATCACAATCATTGAAATGAGAAATTTTTTATTCATTTAATTCTAATTATGACTCAATTTTAGATCTCACAAGTTTAAAATATTCAGAAAAATCTTAATAATTTTTTTCTTATATATATATATATATATATATATATATATATATTCATTATGGGGGATGGGTCTCCTATAGATATTATTAATAATAATAGTAGCATATAAAAAATGAATGGGACCACTGCATCTTGTACCGTCTTTGGATTCTGCTTAGAGGTTCCCAAGGGAGATGGGGCAAAAGCATCCATATACGTATAGGAAACAGCCTATCTAAAACTTTTTACCAGCCCCTCCTGACACTGCCCTTTTTTATAAAAGCCCAGCTAAGGACCACCTTCCCTCTTCAAAGTTCCTCAAAGGCCCAATTTAGACCATGCATGTTTCTTTTCAGTTTATTTATATGGGTAGCTACCTGTATTAATTTAAAGCTTATAAACAAATAAAAAATAGCACGAAAAGTTGTAAATATATTAGTTTTCTTGATAATTAATGCTTAAATATTTTTGTTGGCTGTATAATAAGGCTGTACTAAGAGAGAGTTGCCCTAGCACAAGTGCTCCTTGGCCTCATTTCAATCCTAGCAGCCAAAAGAAATTTTATTCTCCTATTAACTAACAATATTATATGTGTCAGTGCATCACCAAACATCAGTCAGCAATATATTCCTCACAAAACTTTTTTATGGAAAACCCAAAAAATAACCCAGCATTTTTTTTTTGGCTTTCATTAATTTAATCTTGTAGAATCTTGTTGCCTAAATGCAGCCTAGCTCTTGCTGACACAAATACAGAGGCATTCTCTAATCTGTTATGCATAAAAAAAAAAAAAAGAAAGAACCATACGGATGTTGGAAAATATAAATTGATGGAAACGTTAGTGTGGTATGTGAAAGGTTTAAGATACTTGGAATAATCAAGAAAGTCTCATGCAAGGAAAAGGAAATACAAGATTCTATTCGTCTGAATCCAATTATTTACCAATAATCTCTTCAATTTATAATGAAGAATTCAAAATTCGAAATTCTTGTTCAACTCAGTTCAGATGGAGTAAGAAAAATAAAAGATTGCATTATGTGAAATATTCTTAAGCTTTATAGAAAGCTAATGATGGAAACATTTACGGGTGTAAGGTTTTGTTTATGAGAATCATTAACTGGGATTTGTTGTTGATGATGATGAGAAACTGATAGTTCCATTAAATTCCCACTTTGCTAATTCATTTAGGATATAGATTCGTCTTTAGTTTCTGGTTCATGGCATCAGAATATTATTTTTTTCCTATTGATGATTGCTAGCTGGTTTGGTATTTTTGAATTATTTGATGCTTCATGCTTATCTTAATGGCAAGTTTATGCTTTTATATGCTTTTTTTTTCTTCTTCTTCTTCTAAATCATTTGTGCATAGACATACTGAAGAAATGAAGATTCAAACCTAGTTTTGCAAGATAAGTAATATGTCTTTAGCTGTTAAACCAAGTCAGATTAAACACGTATGCATGAGATTAAAAACGAAAGAGAAGCTAAAATGAAATTTTAGTTAACCAGAAGAGGTAATCAGTTTCTTCACCTTTTTCTTTTATAGCAAGAAGAGGTACCCAGGACCTAACAAAATCCATATGCAAGAAGGCATCTCCTTTAACAATGAAAAATAGGTAAATGTATATATAATCCCATTATTTTTCATATTACTATAGCAAAAAATGAACATCTTATATTGGAATGAAAAGAAAAGTTTTGAGAAAACCATACTTTTAAAATGAGTTAAAGTAGTTTGACCAGGGGATAAGAATGGAGTGGCTGTAGCTTCTGAGCTTTAGAGAGTGGAGAATGGAATTAGAATCACTTTGGTCGGCCTCTTAGCTAAAGAAGACTCGTAAAAGAAAGGTGCAATTAGAGTGTTATTGAAGACAGGAATTTTTGCGGAAATAATTACATAATTATTTTTTTAATTAGCTCTCTCTCTCTATATATATATACAAAGACTTGTTGACTTGTTGTTATCACAAAATGTCAATACAAGTAGAGTATCAAGTTCAAGTATGTATAAACTATATTCCCCACGTACATGTAAAACACTACACTAATCTATATATTAACGATGACTTTCTATATCAAGGGGTTGAATGTTTATCAAAGTTTTTGTCAATTTAAATGAAGGACTTACGGTTTATTTCTAAGAAATTAATGAAGTTGTTTTCGCTTAAAACAAATGACTTGTTGGTTCCATCAAAAAAAAAAAAAAAAAAAAAAAAAAGAGAAAACAAGACAATGGCAGACGAGTCTTGTCCCAAAATAGAAGACAATTGAATAAAAAAAATATTGAGGTGAAAATTTGAAAAATTTATAAAATACTAAAAAATTAGTGCATATTATATTTATAGGATTTAAGTTATTTACTAACGAATTTAAAACCCGTCCATAAATTAAATCATTGGTAATTTTAAAAAAATATTTTTAATTACAATAAAAAATATTTTATTATTTTTTAGATTAATTGTTTTGCTTTAAAATTATCTAACTATTATAAATATATTTTTATTTTATGACTAATAATTATTATAGATACATTTTAATGAGAAGAAAAAGTGGTATTTTATATATATATATATATATATATATGAGGAAAGAAATGAGGTAAGATTTGTTAGTAGTATGCCCTAGAGCATATCATTTAGTATGTATCTTGTACATATTTTATTAATAAATGGCATTTCAACTTTTCTGTTTATATAATATATTTATGTGTAATAGAAAAGGTCCATTGATATTTTGTTAGAAATATTATTCTTAAGTTGTTAAGAATATGAGTGACAATATTTCTAGCACAAAGTATCATAAATAGGTTCACAATCGAGGATACTTCATAATGAGGACATGACTTATCCAGAAAGATTGTATTCATGTTTGTTCCCAAATTATTTATATGAGATATAAATAAGATGGAATGGTGAGTCTCATGCCATATAACAAACATGATAGGCACTTATAAATGATAAGTAGGCCAAACCAGTGACACTTATGACAAGCACATGGAGTTTACTCTTGTCAATGTTTTGTCATAAATCATATCAGTGCATATAATCTTTAGACCTGAGATAGCACAGTTATCTTGTATATAAGTAGTTTGAGTTTGATACTGCTTTCATACTTGTACTGTGTATGGGTATATGGGCATGTGTTGGCTCCTACTAGTTATATATGGAGGTAGGTGTTGATCAAGATGGAATCTGTTCCTCTAAGTAAATAGAGATAAAATCCTATGTTCATTTAATTGTTCTTGATGTTTCAAGTTCTTGGCCAGGACAGATAGATTTATTCAGAAAAGAGTTTCTGATGAGAAAAATCCTTTTAATCAAGAACTGGAATTAAAAGAGAGCATAATATTCATAGCAAATGGAGTTTGACATAAACCATGACTCCAGCTTGAGTTGGGATTTTGTAACAGAGAGATTCTAGTGCATGGTAACATATGATTATAGGTTCATTTAGGGTAAACCTTATTACTAATTGGGTGGCTATGGCATGCTATGCTAGGTGTTAACCATGGTCTATGAGATTCATAAAATGATTTAGAGAAATCATTTATGGTAAGAAAGAGTTCTGATGATATTAAGAGTTGATATCATGTCTCATTGCCAATTAGTGATGAGCCTAGTAAGTCACACACATACACAAGTTATCACCTAATTAAATATAATTTAATTAATTAATTAAAGAGTTTAAATTGATTAATTAAATAGGTTTGGTTTGCAATTAGATTGCAAAGTCCCTAGCATGACTTGAAACCAAATCTAGATTATTGGATGTATAATATAAGTTAAATTTATATTTAAAGTGTTTAAATATGAATTTAATTAATGAGAAATTAATTAATAGAGATTAATTAATTAATTTATATTTGATATAAATTAATTAGAAGAAGAAAATAATTATTTTGGGTTAAGAACTCAAAATTAAGACACGAGGCATTTTGGTCATTTTGCGGTGTGACACGTGGCACCATGAGATGGTGACACATGGCATAACACATAAGCTTGCCAAATGTTTTTTAATCATGTAAGATGATTAAAATCAAGATTAAATATAGGTTTGACACTTGGCACAATGTGATTGGGTCACTTAAACCTAGAGCTAATCAAAGGGTGACATGTGGCAAGGGTTTAATGTGTTAACCTAGCTATTTAAGTGTTGTTATGAGAAAATAAAATACAACCAGTAGCCACACTCCTTTGTCACGCCACTTTGAGGGTTTTTATCTCTTCTTATTCATCTCTTATCAATTCAAAGAGATTAGCCATCAATCTCTTGAATTAAGAACACTAGGAATTGTTTCTAGTGTCTTGTTTACATCTCTAATCTCTTAAAAGGCAGAACTTGAATTTCTAATTAATAGAAAAGGCTTTAGAAGCTGTTCAAGGGCTGCCATAGGTGTTCTTGGTGTGGACAAGCTAGAGGGACAACATCCGTGTCCTCAAGACGAATCTCAAAGCGCAGACATATTGCGGTGCATCAAGAGGTTAGTGTAATCGTTCTTGATTTAATCTAGGGTTCTAAAATTAATCTGATTAATTTTAAAAATCTTAAATGGCAAATACAGATCCAAAAACATATTAAAAGAGTTTTAATATGTTGTTTATCATTGAAATCAAATAGATAAAAATAAATCTTGCATGATGCATGTGACCCTAGATGAAAATTTTTGAATTCAATGGTATAAACTTGTATTTTTCACGCTTCCGTTCCTTCAAGATTATATTAATTAGAATGGAAAATATAAGTTAAAAATTAAAAGGGAGAAGAAAAAAATGAAAATGAAGAAAATGATAAAAAAAAGAGAAGAAATAATGAGAGAAAAAAAAAAGAAATTGTAAGAAAATGAGAAAAAATAGAAAAAAATGAGAGAACAACATACAAGAAAATGAGTGAAAAGAGAAACAACAAAGAAAAGAAGAGAAAAATAAAAAAATAAAAGAAATTTTGAAATAAATGAAAAAAAAAATATTTAATAAATAAGCTTCTTTTTTTTTTCTTCAATTTAAGGATTAAATACAATGGTAATTGAATAAAGGTAAGCTTTTAAAAAGGAAAGGTAAGATTTTCCCATTTGAAATTTACTAACAGACTTTTAAATCATTTCATAAATTACTCATAGATTTTAAACTCCATTGATAATTTAAATATTAATTTTTTTTCCTCATAATTTATCAATAAATTTTAGAATGAATTATAAAATTCATTGGTAATTTAACAATGAATTTCAAATTAAACAGTATTTATTTTTTATTTTATTTTTTATTTTATGAATTATGTATGTTCTATTAATAATTTAACGCTCATTTCTTTTCTCACAAATTACCGACGCATTTAAAAATCTATTATTGTATTAATAGATTGTTATAATATGTGTCATGAAAAATAAATTTCAGGAACACAAGATCTAAAAGCACTAAATAAAATCTGAAAAATTGAAAGTGAGAAGTAAAATTATATATGATTTTTGAAGATAAAGAAAAAAAAAAGTAAATAATGGTGGTGAAAAGCAAAAATGAAGATATCTCCTATTATATCCAATCGTAATTATTTAATTTAATTTGAATTATTGAATTTTTTTTTATTTTTTTTCTTAAAAGATAGAATTTAAATTTGAATCAGATTTGATTTAAAATTTAGGGTAGGAAAGATTGGACTGACTCTCCCCAATTCATGCACATAAACTATTAATTAATTCTGCATTCAAGTTTGATGGGATCGATTTTTTTTTTTTTTTTTTTAAATTAATGGAATTGATTTTAATTCAGTTGTGAATCCAAATCCGGCTGTGGCGGCACCTACGCTTTAGCCCAAGAACAATGGCCCAATATTATTATTATTATTATTATTATTATTATTATTATTATTATTATTTTACTGTCAGCTTCTCATATTTAAAAATTTTTTATTAAAAAATTTTTAAATTTTAATTTTATTACGTTTTCTTTGTTTCATTACGTTTCCAAGCGTCGAGAATTTCTATGGCGAATTTTGGAGATGTGGACATGTCAACGCCGATTCTGCAGGCGACGAGGCCGTAGATTTGAAGGAAAGGAGCGAATGGAGATATGGGCTTGAGCGAGGGAAATGGGAGTTTTGGGTGGCAAAAGCTGGTTCTAGTTGGAGCAATGCCTGTTTGGTGTTAAATTTTGAAGGTTGATATTACTTTTTTTTTTTTTTAAATAAAAATATTATTTTAAATGTTGTTATAAAGAATAATTTTAAAAAAATTATTTTATTATTAAAGTTTTTTTAAAATTAAAATTAATTTAATTTAATTTTTAATTATTTTTAATACTCTTTAATTAATATATTTAAAAAAATAATTTATTAATAACAATTTTAATGATAATTCCAAACGGGAGGAGAGGAGGAGATGAGGTAGGGGGTAGGGGAGATGTAGTGGGTTTTAATAATAATAATAATTATTATTAATTAATAAATTTAATAAAAATAAAATAATTTTATTAATAAATAATTATTAATTGCTTTAATCATAAAAAAAATTAAAGGGAAAAAAGAAAAAAAATGATATATATATATATATATATATATATATATATATATATATATATATATATATATATATATATATATATATATATGTTATCTAAAAAATAGTCCAAGAGGGGGGTGAATTGGACTTTAACAATTTTTCGGCCCTTGCTTGTAGCCTAATGAAAAATTGTGGCTTTGTTCAACTAGGTGCTTCACTAAATAAAATGAAAGTAATATGTGCTTCAACAATGTGTTCCTAAGTTGCAATTCAAGCCTCAATCAATGTATATGGCAATATCTAACAAAATATGCATCATACAATATACAATCAATTTCTCAAGTCACTCAATATGTACTCAAATTCATCAATTCAATCTTATTCAAACAACATTCAATATCATATATATAGCAAGTAAAATTTAAATTGCACAAAATTAAGGAGGTAAAGGTTAGAGAGATCAAACACAACGATTTTTATAGTGGTTCGGCTTAACTAGCCTACATTCACTCTCTCAAAGAACTCTCTTTGAGTCTTCTCTCCACTATTTGCTCTTTTGAAGGCAAGAGACCAAAAGCTCTTTACAATTTCTCAACACCAAGCTTTTACCAAGGTAGCTTGAAACCTTTACAAGTGCTATCACAAGCACTTTCTCTCTCAAGCTTCAATAGGTGCTTGTACAACCTCTCTTAAATGCAATTCAATATTGTAACACTCACTCTTACTCAATACAAATCAAACTATAAAGAAGAGATGAGTTGATTTGCCAGTGGAAGCTCAAAATTTTTAAAGCTCTTGAATGAAAGCAATAAATGAAAAATCAATGTTGGAGTTCAAATGTAGGCTTTCATCAAGTGTAAATGAAGTAGAGAATGTGTATTTACAGTCCCAAATCATTTTAGACCGTTTGAAACCCTTTTGGAACGTTATACACACTGTCCAAGACAAAATAGCCGTTATTTTGTCCTTTTGTGCGAAGTTGAGCAGCTCTGATAAATTAGCAAACTAAGTCAACAGCTGCATGTCTCAACTTGCAATGTAAAATGATTTAGACCTTAAAAAATATTTCAATGGTAGTATCAAAGGTCATGGTGAGAAAAAGTAATCAGAAAATAAAATTTCATTTTTGAACTCCATATGACTAAATTCTCATCCATTCTTTTCACAAAAGACCTAAGACTCACTCCTTAATACTATGCCTTTCATATATTTTCTTTGAGTCTTGGCTTCCATAGTCTTGTTCTTTTCTCATTTTGAATTTGTCTTGAAATGCTTTTGAGTATCCTTTCTCCTTAAATGCAACTTCAAGAATTCTTTAGTAATAAGACAAAGAATCTACACATCACTTTAAAGTTGGGTTAGATAGATTCTCTTTGAGTTTTGTTATCATCAAAATCAATGCTCATTTTGAGCTACACGGGGTCAACATTATATATATATAGGGAGAAATAAAACGATAATTTTAATTTTTTTTTTTATTTAAAAAATAATATTTAGTTTAAAAAAAAAAAAACAACATATTAAAAGGCACATCCGGCCCATGGATGTTCGGTTGAGTAGTAGTAAACCGCCAAAAGGGATAAAATTCGGTTAAAATTGGATAACGGAAACCCCATCACCACATTATCTTTCTCTGCTGTTTCTCTATCTATGCATGGGGTCTCTTCCCTTTCACACTACACCAAGCCCAAATTTCTCCCACTCCAAACCCACTAAATCTCACAAATTTTCGCAAACCCATGTCCCCAAACTTCAATTACGACGATTTTCTCCGCCCAAATCTTACGTCCACCACATTTCTTCTCTATGCAAACAAGGACAAATTCAAGGAGCTTTGGACCTACTTACACAGATGGATCTTCGAGGTCTCCTGATTGGACCCCAAATCTACGGTGAACTACTTCAGGGATGCGTATACGAGCGAGATCTTTACACCGGTCAGCAAATTCACGCTCGAATTATTAAAAATGGTTATTTAATTGCAAGTAATGAGTATATTGAGACGAAATTATTAGTTTTTTATGCGAAATGCGATCGTTTAGAGATTGCAAATAGTTTGTTCGGCAGATTGCGAGTAAAGAACGTGTTTTCTTGGGCTGCTATTACTGGTTTGCATTGTAGAATGGGTTTTCATCAAGATGCTTTAATGCGTTTCTGTGAAATGATAGATAGTGGCCTTTCGGCTGATAATTTTATGGTGCCTAATTTGTTAAAGGCTTGCGGCGCATTGCAGTGGATTAGGTTTGGGAGAGGAGTTCATGGATATGCAGTGAAGATGGGTTTGGATGGGTGTGTTTTTGTCTCTAGTAGTCTGGTAGATATGTACGGAAAATGCGGATTTTTAGGGGATGCAAGGCAAGTGTTTGAGAATATGCCTCAGAAGAATGTGGTAACATGGAATTCGATGATTGTGGGTTATGTTCAAAATGGGTTCTATCAGGAAGCAATTGAGGAGTTTTATAATATGAGATTAGAAGATATTGAGCAAAGCCGAGTTACTTTATCGGGTTTTCTTTCTGCTTCAGTTAATTTAGGTGCAATTGAAGAGGGTAAGCAAGGGCATGCCATTGCCATCTTAGGTGGATTTGAATTGGACAATATCTTGGGTAGTTCAATTTTGAACTTCTATTCTAAGGTTGGGTTGATTGAAGATGCTGAGTTGGTTTTTAGTAGGATGGTTGAAAAAGATGTTGTGTCATGGAATTTGCTCATTTCTTGTTATGTTCATCGTGAGCAAATTGAAAAGGCACTTGATGTGTGTCGTCTGATGAGATTAGAGAATATGAAATTTGACTCAGTGACGCTTGCCTCCATATTATCTGCCTGTGCTAGTACCAAAAATATAAAACTTGGTAGAGAGGGGCATTGTTATTCTATTAGAAACAATCTCGAATCTGATGCAGTAGTTGTCAGTGGCATCACAAACATGTATGCCAAATGTGGGAGAATCGATGATGCAAGGGTAGTTTTCAACACCACAATAAACAAAGATCTTACGTTGTGGAATACATTATTGACTGCTTATGCTGAACTGGGTTTAGTTGGTGAGACCTTGAGGCTTTTCTATCAGATGCAGTTGGAGAGTGTGCCACCAAACGTGACATCTTGGAATGCTTTGATTTGCGGATTTCTCAGAAATGGCGAGATCAACAAGGCCAGGGATATGTTCTCAGAGATGCAGGCCGTTGGTGTCCATCCTAACCTGGCTACTCTGACTTCTTTTATCTCTGGCCTTGTTGATAATGGTTTTTGCAATGAGGCAGTTTTAATGTTCCAGAAAACGCAAGAATATGGGATAAGACCCAATGTTGTAAGCATCATTAACACAATCTCAGCTTGCACGGATGTGGCATTGTTGCTGTATGGAAGAGCCATTCATGGCTATATTATAAGGCATGAGCTCTGGTCGCAAGTGCCAATTGCAAATGCTTTGGTGGATATGTATGTTAAATGTGGAAAAATAAACGAGTCCAAAAGGGTGTTTGGCATGATTTTAAGCAAGGCATCACCCATATATAATGCGAATGATTCATTCCTGTCACTAACACATTGCCTGGTGCAGGCATAAAAGCTAAAGCCCCAAGCAAGTTTGTAGATGAGGAAGGAATAGAATCAGATAGTACATTCTTTACCAATATCTGCTTGCAACCAAGAGGGCTGATAAGTGAACTTCTGGACCTATTGTGATATAGTATCTGAACATCATGTCGAAGCAAGTATGGAGAATTGGTGATGTGTGTTTTTTCTTTTTTCAGGTACTGGAATCTGGATGAAGCTTTCAGGTTTATTCTCCCTGTGCCACTTGAGCTACACTTGCTGTAAAATTGAATTCTGGTTTTACATATCCAAACAAACCTTTCAAATGCATATCCAGGCAGAGATGGTCAGATAGGCATAAAATGTAAGGGAATTAAAAGGAAACAAGAGCGCCTAAAAAAGATTCCTATATGCAGCTGAATGCAGATCAGCTATGAAGAACATCCTGCAGTTTTTGCACACTGTGGAACAGGATGACAACCAAAATTTTAGAAAATCCATGGACATTGGCTTTATGGGAAATTGAAAATGTGTTATAGTGGAATATGTTATATTCTGGAGCACAAGTTTGTGATGGTGAGGACAAGTACAGCCCAGAGGTATATGAGGGAGGTTCTCTGTAAATAGAAAGTAAGACTACATGTGCAAAATTATCAGATATTTTCCACAAGCGTGAAGAAAATTGAAGCTTTATCGGTTGCATGGAATTTAAAACTAAACCTTTGGACTACCAATGAACCGATTTCCTGAATAAGAAGGACCTTAAGTTATAACTTATCAACTAATATTAGCTTTGACATGCGGTCCTTTTGTAACGAGGTTCTACCTTGTAATACTATTAATATTAATGTCATCCGATTCCCTGAACATTTTGGTCCTCTGTAGTCTGTTCTTTTTGGCCAAATGACATAAATAAATAAACAAACAAGCAAACAAATTTTAAAACTTTTATCAAATGAATTTAACATTTATCAATTTAATATCACTTCTTTTTTCATAAAGACAATTAGCACTCTTGAATTGGATATTTTACGATCCTAAAAATAAGTACAAAAATACAAAGTTAAAACTTATTGAGAATTTAACATCAAAGCTTTAACAATCGTACCAATTTTATCATAAATAAAATAACCCATCAAAATCATATCGTTAAATGAATAGATAATGTGATGTGATTATTTAATATTGAATAAAGCCATATGAATGTCCATCACACAGTTAAACAATTTCAATTTGAAGGGTTCCTCTGTCTGATATTGAATTGATAAGTTCTAAAATTTTCAATAAAATTAAAAATATGTTAAACTTGAGAAATTGTTTTGTTATTGAAGTCTTTCTTTTTCCCATGTCGATTTATATATACATCTTTTACATGCAACAAGCAGATTAAGCACATATTTAATGACATCCAAAACTTAATTAAAACTCTTATGATATTAAAAAGTTTTTACAGCACTTTCACAATTAACTATACATAAAACATTTAATGAAGCGTAATTAACAATAATCTCCACTCTATTAAACAAGTTTAAAGTTTTAGATAATACTATAAGAAAAATATTTCACCTTTTTTATATGTTAATTGTGACAGAAAATTAGTTTAATACGTTAAGGAAACCTCGTAATTAAGCAAAATAAAAAAAGAGAGAAAGAAAATTATAGAAAGTTTGTGTTGTCTGTATCAAATTTCCCCACCTGTCATTATTAAAAATGGGTAATTGCTTTGTGATGTGATTTGAATCAAACAAAAGCATCAATTATATATAACTGACAATCTCACTAATTTTGTTGGATTATTTGGTGGTTGAGACTTGACATTATGGCAGTCTACATCTGTCTGTAAATAAGGTTCCTAAAGTTTTTAACTCCTGTAAACTGATCCAACTAACACAAGACAAAATCTTAGTAATCAAAATTCAATGTCAAGTGTATGATTCTATCATACATGGAAATTAAATTAAGATCCAAGTGAGAATTTAATTGTTAATTAAGTAGGTTGTCTTTTGGTGTGTATAGGCAGTTACAACCAGCAAAGGCAAGTTTGAACTTTGAAGCCAAGAAAAGAAATTGCTTGTCTTGAGTTTCACTCCATATTTCATACATTACCATCAAACTTAATAGTTCGCTCTATTATTTGGGCCTTTGTTTAAATGAAATCTTTTTTAAAAAGTTATTAGTTGTGTTAGTCATTGTTTTATAGTGTTATTATTTCGTTTAAATCACTCTATAAATTTTATCGTTGAAAGATATGGACTATTTTCTATAGAATCATGTCAATCTTGTGCTAGGTACTTATACATATTCTAAATTAATAGAAAATAAAATTAGTAAATGGTGATTTGGGCTAATTAGACTTAAAGTATTGCAAATTGAGATTAGAGACGTCTAGTGTCAAAAAGTTGTGGGAAGTTTAAGTAGAGATATCAAAGAACAACAATATTAACACCGATGGCAGATACACAACGAGGGATAATGTGTTAAAGGTAGGAAATTTGAGTAATATTATTACCCAAACTTCTTACCAGTTGACATTTTACATTTTACTATTCAAACTTCCTACCTTTTAATACAGTAGGATACTTACCCCTTTTGGCTCACTAAAATTTCTCTGAGTCTATAATATATTCTCATTGTCACCCCCACTATCCATTGTTAGTTCATTACTATTATGACCCAATAAAATAGAATGTGTAAGTTTACCCTCCTTAAAATTATATCCTAAATCAGCCCCTGATTAACACAACTAAATTAAATTAATCATTTTAGATATGGAGTGTTACAAATGGTCCTCAATCTAAGCCTATAGAGTCAGACTCAAGCAACCGATTCCAATATTTAAACGTCACCCATAATAAAATACATATTAAAAGGATGAAGCTTAGATTAAACAGACAAATAAACATCTTTTTGTCAACTAGGCCGTCACTTCCGCGGTTTTTTTCTTTTTTCTTTTTCCACTTAGCACTTGGTGAATGAACACATCACATGTCATTGCACATTTGATTGGGAGTCATTCTCCTTATGAAGAATTTAATGGTTTGTTCAATAAGGCCATTAGCCAGAAAGGGTACCCTTCAAAACCCACAAAAATTAAGAAACTCAATAAAAATAAAATCAAGAGAATTAATGAATTCCAGGCAGGAAAAGAGAAAAACGTGAAGTTTATAAGTAGGAAAACAAGATTAGTTCAACTGTAAGAAAATAAAAATAACTCTAGCATTAATTTACTGATTTTAATTATTGGAGCATAGTTAAAATGTGAAATTAGGCGAACGGTACACATATAAATCAAAAATATTTTTTGAAAAATTTAAAGATATTGTGTAATGTTAATCTGAATATTATTAAATGGAAATTAATATCCCAAGTGAGCATCCTAAGATACTAATTGTGAAGAAGCTGGCTTTTGCTAAGTTAAGCTTTAAAGGAATAATAATCAGTTAGAGATTTTCTGCTTAATTGGCAGTTAGCAAAAAGCAAGGGACCACAAAATAATAATTTACATAATCAGTTGATCAGTACAGTGATGCTTTCCTGTGACTCCCTCAGCTTTTTCAGTGTCAATTGGGGGTGTGCAAATAGCCAATTCAATTTTCAAACTAACTATTCTTTTGACATCCCATAAGAGTGTATGGAGGTGTACAAGAATTAGCGTGTTCATAATTTTACTAAGATATGTATTTTTTCCTCTAAACTCGTGTGTATATTTTTCTTCGGTAAAAAAAATAAAATATTGAAAGTCGTAAATGTGTATGTGTTTGTGATGAAAAAACTCTAAATGAATCCATTTATCAGACTGATCATTTGAGATCCTACGTGTTAATTATAGATAAGATGCATGTGAATTTATAAAAGTTAGCATTATAATTTTACTAAAATTATATATATATATATATATATATATTTTTTTTTTTAATTGAGTGGGCATTAACTTAAGGGGTTGTCGAACGTTCATATCGTGCAGCTTAAGCATGGAGTTATGACTAAATTTGATGTCATTGTTTCATAAATCATACATCAAAAGTTCAACGTAGAAAGCCATTAAAGCAAAAGCTAGAAAGCTGATGTGAATGGGTCACCCTTGCCATGGATAGTCAAAGAATAAATACATCAAATATATGACCCACTTCACATCTTCATGCTTATCTATCTCCACCCGTTCATTATTTAGAGTTGGCGGAGAAAAGGGTCTCTGCCGTCCTCAATTATTGAATTTCCATTCTTTCTTTTTTTTTCAAGAAAATAAACTCTAATTATCAAAATTATTAATCAATCATTTAATAATTAAATATTTTTTTAGATAAAGATGGCATGCCATGAGGTTAAGTATGAGATCAATTTTCATTGTAAGAAATTTATTAATTTATTATAAATTTAAGATATAAATATATAAATTTCAATTATTTTATATGTGAATCTCACTATATATATATATATATTATGTCTTAAATATTAGATAAAATAAGTTTAGATAACAGTTTTCTGATTTTAATATATTTTTTATTAATTAAATGGCAAAATGTTCATTTGTGTTGTATATGTGAAAATGTTTAATTTAGTCATTTTTTATGTTTAAATCAGTTCCAAAATTTTAATTTAAATTTAATTTAATTCAAAATTTCATATTTACGGACTAAATTTATTAAGCTTTTGAATTAAATTATAAATCAAGAAGTTTCGATTCTTAATTGTTGAGTTAAATTTTTGATTTGTTGATTTAAACTCAAAAATTAAAAATTTTAATTTCTTAATTTTTGAAATAAATTGAATTTAAATTAAAAATTTTTAATTAGTTTAAATAAAAGTTAAAAATAAAATAAAATAAATTTTTTTAATAAGTATATAGGTGAAATTCAACCGTAAGTTTTAATTAAATTATAAAAAATTAAAAAAGTTAAAAAAAAAATATACGCAAGGATTAGTTAATTTGTTAAACTCTATTCTTAAAAAAAAAAAAAAAAAAAAAACAACCGTTAAACTCTAACCTTAGCCCGAAAAAACATTTCCCAAACGCCCGGCAGGGTCCTCGAATCCTTCCGCCTTTAAAAGAACCAGAAGTCAGCAAAGTGGTGAAAGCGTCCTCTTTCGGTGCGCCAAACCGGGAAAATGTGCTTTCCCCAATGAAAGCTTTCACCCTCCTAGCCAGTTTCATAGACGACAAATTTCATTTACACACACAATCCACCCCATCCTTAATCTGAAGAAGAAAGCACAGTGAGAGGTTTACTCTCCCAAATCTATTATTATTAACAATAACAAACAGAAATTGGGCTAAATTTGAATGGTAACAAAATTGGTATTTGTGATCACTTTTAAAATCAAGTAATATTGTGATTCAAAGGTTCTCATCAGCTTGCCGGGAGCTACACTTGCTAAATCCTTGTTGAAATGCTCCCTTGTTTCTTCATTTTTGCTAAAGTAGAAGAAGGCAGTGTTGTCGCTCGGAGAAGACAACGCTGATGGCACTGAAGGAAAAGATGACGCTGATGACTTAATTTTTTAGCTTAAACAAATTTTGTGAAATTTCACCCATTAAAATACTTCTTTTCACTTTTTACTTTTAATCTTAAATATGCAATAAATTTTTTTTTTTTACACGGAAATCAGCAATAGTGCATCAGGAAGGATTTATTATTTATTAAATTAAAATTTAAAAAAAATTACATTATAAATTTAAATTTAAAAACCGCACTAATGTAATAAAATAAAAAAACATGGACGAAATTTACCCTACAATATTCCCATGTTATCATCTCTACTTAAATCTGAGCTCATCAAGTCAAGAGGAAATATATAATTTCAATTTTGTAGTACAAAAATATTATCTGGTTATTTAAAGATTAAACGCTGGACAAATGATTGGCGATGAAATGACGAGGGCAAAGAAGGCAAGGCCAAGCTGAAGTAAACCTACTTCGGGTCCATGGTGGACTAACTCTGTCACAAAACCCAGAAAGAGTAAAAAGCCGGCCAGCCGGTTCCCACCATTCCACATCCCGACAATTCCTGCCACCTTTACTGCTCACCACGTGGCACCTCATTATCATCACTCCTCAATCTCATGGGACCCAGACTATGGATTATCATATACCTGGATGTAGATTAAAAAAAACACTCTCCAGAACGGGTATTTGCAGGAATGCCTGCTTTTTGCGACCATGTGGGCTCTCAGACGTGAATATGACAATGCACGCTCAGGCTCAACAGTCTGGCACGGTCAGGCCCCCGAAGAAGATCATAAAATTACAAGAAAACAAATTGCTTCGCCATATTATTATTCTACTACAAAACAAGCCCTCGAATTTTCAATAATTCTCATTTTGGCTACTTTCTTTGCACTGATGATAATTAAAATCGAAAAAGAACAAAAGCGAATGCACTGACGACGCCAGATTGATCGTGAACTATGCTCATGTAATAATATACGAAATAAAGAATTAAGTAAAACCCAATTAAATCCTTCAATTTAGTCAAATTACAATCCTTCCTCTAAAAACAATTGGAATCCTGGAGACCCTCCCACCTGTAAAAATGTTGCAGATTAAAATTGAAAAAATAAGATAAAATAAACCCAAAAAAATTAATAAAATAAAAACAAACACATTTTTGGACCGCTTCCCTCAATCAAATGCGCACTTTTATCACTGTTACTTACGCTTTGGGTGCACATTTTAAGGAGAGACCGTCGGACCCACCACAGTGTCTCCTTTCTTTTTTTCTCTCTCTTTTTTATTTTTAACTTTTACCCCTTTGTTTTTATAGAGGGGAATTTCTACGGTGTGACAGTTGTAGGTGGGGTCCTGGATTCCTGAGGAGGCGTATGACCGTCCGATCCTTTTGATGGATCATCGGAAGATTGCCGTAACCCATCATCGGGCTCTCCCCTATTGATATCCTCAATCATCCTCACCACCTCCTGCATTGCCGGTCTCTGATCAGGCACTGTCGAAACACACGCCATTGCTACTTGCAACAGCTGCACCATTTCCTCCTCAATGTTATGGTATCTCATCAACTCCACATCAAATACCTCAGCCGTCCATTCCTCTCGAACCACGGACTGTACCCACCTGGGCAAGTCAATGCCTTCTTCGCCCAAGGAGGCTTGATTGGGTGCTTTCCCCGTTAACAGTTCGAGAAGCAATACCCCGAAACTATACACGTCTGATTTAAAGGTAACTTTACGGGTTTCAACGACTTCCGGGGCACGATAGCCAGCGACGCGGCTGGGCGGCGTAGAGGTGCCAAAGAGCGGGTTGAGTCCGAAGTCGGAGACGCAAGCGTCCTGATCAGGTCGGAGGAGGATATTGGAGGATTTGATGTTGCCGTGGACCACGTTTCCAACCACATGTAGATGAGCTAGGCCTCTTGCTGCACTCATTGCGATTCTCATCCGGTTGTCCCAATCAAGTGGTGTCCGGCCTGACCCTCTACTACCTGCAGTTGAAATCAGCGGACCAGCTCCAGTTATGCGTAATTCTTAGAAATAAAATTGGTTTTGACTGCAAAATTGTCCATACTTCCCAATTAAAAATAAAAAAGAAATAGAATTGTAAAATCACCCAAGAATGTGTCCAATCCAATGCTCGCTTCAAGGAGCAAAAGTTGAGCAAAAATGATGTATGTTTGCGTAATTAAAAAAATGGTAAAAGAAAACGATATGTCGGTGGCTCCATTATTAATTCGCCCGATGCAAGCTTGTGCGGCAAATCATGAGAGCCTGTGGCAAATGTTGGTGGCATAAAAGTAAAAAAATAACTAAAATAAAGCAAAGACAACACCATACGCGCTGCCAGGTTGCGTATTTCCCAATCTAAGAATGTTTGCAAGCAGAAGCAGGGACTTAATTCAACAATCAACACAATCGTGAATCAGCCCAACCTGAACCTGATGCCATTTACAGCTTTATTTATTTATAAGACGAAAGAAAATTCAAAGTATAACATGTAGCCTTAGAGACAGTAGCAGCTGGAGCGGCAATATTGTGTAACCTAAACCAACTCAAAAAGCATAAGCCTAATGTCTGGTTCGTCAATGGAATTTTGACGCATTGAAAAATTAAAATTAAAAATGAAAAAATAAATAAATCAGAGAGCTTACCGTGGAGGAGAGCAGATAAGCTACCGGCCGGCATGTAATCGTAAACCAGCAGTTTCTCATCCTTGGAATAATAAAACGCTCTCAATGGCACTACATTGTCGTGCTTGATCTTTCCCACAACCTCCATTTGCATCTCGAACTCTTTTTTCGTTACAACCACATCCTTCAGCCTCTTCACCACCACCGTCGTCCCTTCTTCCAGCACTGCTTTGTAAGATGTTCCCACGCTTCCCTTCCCCAGCACCTCCGCAGATGCCCTCAATAAATCCTCCAAATCGAAGCTGTATATGCCTCCCTCAAAAAACACCAGCTTGTTCCTCTCAGCCTCCGCTGACCCACCTGTAATATCATCCTTTGACGAGGACGTTCCCGCTTCCACTGGTACCGCTCGCGGTGCCGCTGTTGGTTTCGGGGTCTTCGCTGGCTGCCTCCGCTGTTTCCGCCGGAGACATAACAATAGAAACAGCAAGAGTAAGAAAGCTACTAACGCGGAGCCAACTGCAATTAAAACAATCGCGACGGTGGAGAGTTTCTTGGACTTTTTGCGAACTGGGGTCGCCGGTGGGGCTTCTGATGGGGATGGAGCTGGAGAAGGGAAAAATGGACTGCAAGGCGGCAATGGGCCACCGCATAGATTTAAATTTCCGGCGAATGAGGCTGCGGGGAATCTGGATAAAACCGAAGGGATTGAACCATTTAGATTGTTGTTCGACACATTGAAGTCCATCAAACCTGACGGGTTAATACTAGGTAAAGTGCCTGAGAACTGATTATTCTGCAAATAAAGCCGTGTCAAATGGGTCAAATTGTTGACAGTAAAAGGGATTGAGCCAGTGAAGTTGTTTGAAGAGAGATCGAGACGGGCTAACCGAGTTAGCCGAGGCAAGCTCTGAGGGAAATCACCAGTAAACTCATTGTTTTGGAGATAGAGGCTGCGTAGGAAGGTTAAATTGGAGAAATCGGAGGGGATCTCACCGGAAAGACGGTTGGAGCGGAGACTCAAAACTCGGAGCTGAGTCAGTTTTCCCAAGGTATTGGGTGGAATCTGGCCCACAAGGTCCACGCCGGGAAGGCGAAGTTCGCGCACTGAGGATTGGTTTCCGTCGCAGACAACCCCTATCCAGCTGCAGGCAGAGTTGGACTCATTCCATTGGACGCGATTAGCATGTGTAATTCGAGAGAGAAATGCAAGTAGGGTTTGCTTGTCTTGTACAGGCTCCGAGTGAACTCGTCCATGACTCAACATTAGCAGAAGCAAAGCGAAGGAAACAGCAACAGAGTCAAAAACCACTGCCATTGTACAATATGCTTTCGTAATAACACAAAAATTGAAAAGTTCTCCGAGTATATTGTTCTGTTTTTATATGCTGGGCTGGACGGGTGGCTTCTGATGCGGATTTTCCCCAAAAACAAAAGCGGTTTTCCGGTGAGATTCCATGAGAAATAGGGCGCGAAGCCAGTGATGGAGGGAGACAACAGTGAGAGAGAGGCTTGTAGTGTGAGAGCAGAGGAGAGATTTTGTATAAGGTATCACGAGGCCACAAAAGTGAAAAAAATATATATTAAAGCAGCGGAGAAAAGCAGTCTCGCTGGCATCAATAGAAACGTTTTTTTTTTTATAAATTAGCAGTGGTAATTTTATTATTTTTATAATTCTCTCACGCGCGACAGCTGCTTGTGTAATAGTCAAAGTCCTACATACGGTAGAAACTTGCTCGCGGAATCATCACGCTCCATATGGGGGCGTGGGAATCGAAAGGGTTAAATTTCTTTTGTTATAGCATATGAGTTGTGGTTAATGGCGCTCCAATTTGGTTGGTCTAAAGATGCATCTGCGTCCTATCTTTAGCAGATAAAGGAAGAGGTGGGGCCAAGGTTAATCAGACGGTTCCCATTTGATTAGATCCCATCGCTTTGGTGAAGTGTCATGATCTACTAAAATCACGTTTAGTGAATGCATACTTGTTAACCGTTCGATTAACATAAAAAGAAGAGACAATTGACAGTTTGGAGGATAAAGAAATTGACCAATCAAAATGGGCCAATCGGACAACAAGTGGTTCAGTTAAAGTCTGGAGTATTGTTGTGGCCATGTGGCGAAAGGAAATAATTCCCTTTGCAGGACAGAAGAGGGACACAGCTGGCATGACAGGCCTGAGAACTTCCTATAAACTTCATTCTAAGCTAACACTGTCTGGGAAATTGTTTAGGGCGGGAAAAAAAAATAAAAGATTAAAAAAAGATAATATTTTTATTTATTATTTAAAAGTAATAAGTCACTGCCCTAGAATCCTTTGGAAAATCACACCAGAGATATTCATATTTTAGCTTTGCATTTTTAATGTTTATTTTCATTATAAAAATTCATGCATGATATATTATAAAATTATTTAAAAAATTAAAAAAATTATATTATAAAATGGGGAAAAGCAAAGTGGACACATTTGGCATTTATCATCTCCACTTTTTGGGTAAGCATAGCATCATTTTATTGCCTATTTTATTGATTGGGTAGGAGCTTGCATGCTTTTATTCTTTTTTTCGCCATTGCCCATTTGTTATCATCCCTTGGCATGATACTGTACAATCTATTACATAATTCTTTTTTTCTTTTTAAGATGAAAAGATTTAAATTTGTAACCTTTAAAACGTTTTCAATAGTATTGAGTAAAATTTATTAATTATTATCTAATTTTTTTAATTTTAAAAATTAATGTTAATTATAAATATCAATACTTTTAATTTTTATAAATTTTATATATAATGCTCGTTCACTTTTCTCTATTATTTTTTAAAATTTGTTTTGTTCAAAATTATTTATATCTACTAAATATAATAATCATTTGTATAATTTCATAAAACTCGTTTCATTATCTCTCTTTCAATTAGATGAAAAAAAAGGATAATTTAGTTAAATTAAGAAATATTTTATTATAATTTAATGCTCTATTTACTTTATGAAAAATATTTTTTGAGATACTCAAGAAAATGAGTTACACCCAAGAAAAAATTAAATTATTTTTTATTTTTTAAATTTTAATAATTTTATTAAAATATGAAAACACTCATATATATATATATATATATAACACAGATACATATCATTATTTTAATATCATAACTAAATAATAAAAAATATTTTTCATATATAAATATTTTCAAGCATAAGTGATATAATTATTTCCTTCTTCATGTAAAAATTTTAAATGCAGATAAAAGTTAATAGTGTAGTAAATAATAAAATTTATATAAATTAATAATTTAAATACATTAATTATATCACTATGGAAAACTGTTCTGTTTTAATTTATTATTATTATTTTAATTAATGTAGTTTTAATGAGTATAAAAATTCAGTTGCTGTTGCACTTATTATTCTCTTTCAAAACTCTTTTTTGATACGTTAAATGATGTTTTAATTTGTTCATATATTCGCTTCATATTAGGAGAAAAAAAAAACAATTATTATGTGATTTCTAAAATCACATGAATTAAGGATTTTTCTTGCCAATAATGAAACAGCAGATATACTTTCTTTATTATAAAAAAAAAAAAAAAATTCAAAGGTTATTGTAGGTACTGCTTGATGGTACAAATTCCATCATGGCTCATGATGAGCTTTTTCTAATAATGTTTTCATTCTAAATTAATTCAGAAAAACAAGCAAAATTATAAAATAATCAAATCAGTGCAATTATTGAATGATTTCGAAAATTATTCCAAGAAGAGAAGATGGTGAGGTACCATTTTTTTTAGAATATATTTAGTAAAAATTAAATATTATTTTTATAAATTTTAATTTTAAAATAAATAATTATTAACTTAGTTTAGGATATAAATCCAAGGGGTAAGAGATAAAATGTGGTTTTATATGTTTGTCAATTAACAACCTTAATTGCGACCAAATCTGACCATGTACGTCCCCTTCCAGCTACATTATTCTATTTCATTGGCTTATTAAGAATTCATATTTTGTTTATTTTAAAAAATAAATTAATATTAATACTATCCGTCTAAAAGTTAAATCAAATAATTAAATTTGTCTAGCGTAATAGTAAAAAAATTAAATAATATTTTAAAAGATTTAAAAATCAAAAGAACCAAATAAAATCAAGACCGAGCAAAACTTTCGTTTGCCCAATAAGAAGAACGAAAGATATACTGAGCAGCAACTATATCAATATTCAAATGAAAGTTCGAATATTATGGCCTCAACAATCAAGTAAATAGTAAATTTCATGAAGATAATTTGAAAAATTCAATCAAAATTTCCTTCACAAATGAAGCAACGGCTATTTTTTTAAAAAAACATATAAATACTAATTAAGTAATAAAAAAACAGGTATGCATATTTTAATTTTCAAAATCTCATTACAAGTTTTCTAAAACATTCTCAACAATAACTCTCTGATTTAAGTGCACGAGTGACCTATCAGAAGACTACCCATCTTATATTTTTTTGTATTACAGATTCACGTGACGTTAGGATAAGGCCTCAGAGATCCCCAGAGATCCCCAGTATCATCAAATATTAAAGTTTATTGACATTGGAGTTATTTATATGGTTATATATGAATTTTAAATTCAAGTCATGCTTAAAGTGAATTATATTTTAAAAAAATAATAAAATTTAAAAGCAATAATTTATTTATATTACTAATTTTAAATATAAATATATTAAATTTTTATGATAATAATAAAATACTATCAATTGGCCTGGCTGAGGCTTGCGTATTTCTTCAAGCAAGAAATTTATAATTACTAATGTCTCACCAACTTGCTTTTTAGTAGTGTAGTTAAATTCAACTAATTACCCTTGCCAACCCCTAATGATCTCGCTATCGAGGAAAATAAACTAACTAATTACCATTGCCAACCGCCAATGATCTCGCCATCGATTAAAAACTTCAACGTGAGAGTTGAGACCAAGTGTGATCATAAAACTAGGTATGCACAGCAGGGAACCAAATGCGGGAGTTGGGAAAATAAAAGATAAATTAAGATTGGCTTTTGGGTGTAAGGCTCTGTAGTGGACAGAACTTAGGTGACAGTTTTTCCAGTGTTTCTGAAGCAATAATAGGCCACCCATGATTTGGGCTAATCCATGAACTAAACCCAGTTGCCTCCAAGCCTTCTTCAAATACAGGGACGTGGAGGAGGTGGGTTGCAACTTCCCACTCCTGTACGTTGCATGGGAAAATATATTATAAACCTGTTGCGTGGGTTCTTTACTTCATTCTCCATCCTTATATCGTTTTTTTTTTTTTCTTTTTTTAAATTAATGCCTGTGTAATTACTTTAATCATCTCTATATATAAAGAGTTGTAGTGTGAATGGAATAAGAAAATCATATAATCGTATATCTGCTGTATTTCTGAGCGGAGCAATTAGGATTGACATTCCAATCTTCTATGAAATCCAAATTGATAATTTTGTAAGTTAGTTTCTCCAAATTGATAATCTTCTATAAAATAAACCAACAATAAGGACCCAGTTTCCAACCACTATTAACACGTTGTTTCTCATGGTTTTGTAATAAATAGTACGGTAATACTACTTATTTGTAAAAATTATTCTTAGAGAATAGTGATTTTAAGTTATAAATTTATGATTCATTAACCATGATTTTACCATAAATTTTTAAACTACCAAATCGATAATTTTAGATAGTTTAAAATTTTTACATTTCAATTTTATATTTTTAAAATTTTATAAAGTTTGAATTATACTCTAATTTTTTATTTAAAAATATTTCTTATCCTTCATCTTCAATCTCTCCTTTCGACAAAAAATCTTCTGTTCACTGGGCTTAGTGGTCAGATCAGTTCAATCTTTCGCTTACAGCTAGGATTCAACCCATATCACCACGGTTTGTTGCCTCTTACCAATTGAGCCGAGCAGCAGCTCAATTGGTAAGAGGCGAAGCAACCGTGAGGTGATATGGGTTCAATCCTACCGCAGGCGAAGGGATTGAACTCCACCAAAGCGGACAGTACCGATTTGAGTTGCATCGCCGGCCTCTAGAGGGGTACGCTGGCAAGATGGCCACCCATAGAGGGGCTTGAGCTGGGGCCCACTAAGCCGGGGTGTGCAGCTCAATTGGTAAGAGGCGAAGCAAATCCGTGAGGTGATATGGGTTCGAATCCTAGCTCTGCAGGGCGAAGGGATTGAACTCCACCAAAGCGGACAGTACCGATTTGAGTCGCATCGCCGGCCTCTAGAGGGGTACGCTGGCAAGATGGCCACCCATAGAGGGGTTTGAGCTGGGACCCACTAAGCCGGGGTGTGACATCTTCATTCTTTCACATACGCCAATGTCTCTCACATCACATATTCTTTTTATTTCTTGTCATCAATATATATATATATATATTAAAATTTTTAATAATAGATATGCAGTTTATAATATTACTAGATTAATTAAAAATATATTTTAAGTGAAATTTTCATCTAAAATAAATTTTTTTACTGATTTTGATAATGCTACCATTTCTATTAATAATTTTAAATAAAAAATCCACCTATATTAGGAGGTAAATTATGTGATAGGCAAAAAATTAAGGACTTGTTGATGTATTTTCAATAATTTGAACCGTTTGCAATAGAAATTGTATGTGTTTGCAAAGTTTAAAATAATTTTTTATATATTTAAAACAACAACTAGGTTATTTTAGTGATTTTCATATTTATTATACCATGCCATTCCATTTAATCAAATAAAAAATGGTTATTGAATTATCTGTACTACATTATATTTTTAAAAATATTAATAATAAAAATCGTACAATATAATACAGTACAATATAATATATTAATAAATCATGTTGCACTCAATTCAAGTAAAAGGAAAAGATTCCCTTTTCATGTGTCTCACAGGTATACGCTTATGCTCTTTCTCCTGGTGGTCAATGGTGGTAGTTGCTGCGTCATTGTCCTGTTAAACCCATTGTTCTTGCTTCATGGTTTTGGCTGATTCTGGGATTTTCAAGCTGTTTTCTTGTGTTTTATTGGTCTGGTGCTGTAATTCTGTTCTTTTATGGCTTGTTGGTTTGTACAGTTGTGTTAGGTTTTTTCAATTGGCATGTCCTTTTTTAGGGTTTAGGAAGAATTTACTATTATTTTTTTAAAATATTAAGTGTCAAACTATAAATTAAACTGAATTGATTTTTTTTAGCATATATTTTTTTAAAGAAACCTGAATATTTAAACTTGGACCTTCATCAATTGAAAACCAAAAATAAATTATTATTGTCCCTGTCTGAGGCTTGCATGTCTCTTGAAGCAAGAAATTCAATTCCGTGATGTCTCACCTACTTGCTTTTAGTGGTGTAATTAAATTCAAGTAATTAACCTTGCCTGCCAACCTCTAATGATTTCGCCATCGATTAAAATTTCAATGGGCGAGTTGGGACAAAAATGATCATAAAATTAAAACTAGGTATGCACATCAAGAGGCCATAAGTGGAAGTTGGGAAAATAGAATTAGGGAGATATTAAGATTGGCTTTGGATATAGTAGTGGACAGAACTTGGGTGGCATTTGCTCTAGTCTTGCTTTCCATATATATATATATATATATAAAGAAGATCTTAAAACATCCGTAAGGAGGATTGGTATACGCAATATTATCCCTGATTTGAAAAAGCTCTTACTTTTAGTGAAAGAATAATAAATTGGCTCCATTTCTCTCATCTATATTGGCTTCTCAACCTTGAATTTTGCATCTCCTTATCACAAACCCTAAACCATACGTTAGATTGTGGTGGCTATTTGTTGGGTTATAAATGATTTTATTTGCTCATTTATTATATATTTATTTAAAATATATATGAATACTCATATTTAACAATTTAATCAGTGATAAATTAGTAAAAATAGGATGAATTGAAATTTGAAACTGAGAGAAATTAAAAAAATGGACGAGGTTGTTCAAGATTCACTCTTTCAAACCGATGAGATTGCGAATCAAATCACTATTCTACATAGTTTAATCTGCGATAATTACGGCTCTAGATCTCCATAACTCGAATCTATTGTTTACGATGCTATATATTATTTTCTTGCAGTCAAGACGAGTGGCAACGCCATGGATTTGATCTCTAAGGCCTTTTACACTCACCTGTTATCATGGTGGTTTCGATTCCAGCATCAGCCACAACCGGCAAACCCCTCCCTGAAGATCTCCTTCGATCCACCATTGATGCCTGTGATCGAGTTCTTTCTTGATTCTGCTAAGAGAAATCTCCTCATATTATATAGACTAGAATTGAATGGGAAAAATTGCACTAAAATTTTCCGTTCTCGTTGGGAGTTCTGTTGCAGCAAAGCTTATGGTGATTCCTGGTGGCCTTGCAGATTTGGCCAACACGCTTGCTTGTAAGGTTTGTTCGTTCCAAGAACATGATGGACCTTGCATCGTCTTCCACTCTATTTTTTTTTCTTTCATAAGTCAAAGACACAAGCACACTTGGCGAGTAGGTTGTTGATGAAGAAAGAAATCAACCATCGTCTTCCACTCTATTTTTTTTCTTTCGTGAGATAAAAACACAGGCACACTTGACAGATAGATTATTGATGAGGAATTATTAGGTACGCCTGGTACACATATATTTTCTCTCACAATCACGTGGAATCCACTTTCCTATTATATAGGAAGAACCCACTAACACTATTCTTTAGTGCACCGGTGCATCTAATAATTAGCCATTATGATAAAGAAACAAATCAACCACAAATAATGAAAGGACACATGTACGTTCACAAGTTAAATTAGTGATAAATTAGCACCGTTAAAAAGGTCAAATGGGCTCATTAACAATGCCAGACTTGGATGGGTTCGACCAGTCTTAATCGATGTGATCATTCTTTGTAGGTTGATAATTCACTATCTGACTCAGATGAGATGAGTTATTCTTTGTCGGTTCAGTGTACATCGATAGACCCAAGGAATACTTGTTGTCGTCCTGGAGATAAAACCTTCAAGCAATTAAATGGACACTGCTCAACTCAGAGAAGTATATCATCCTCCTACTCTGATTTTTTTTTTTTTTTTATATAGTCACTATGAGGTAACTGTCATATGTAGTGCAGAGATCCCTATCCTTCTGGAATGTATCATGACAAATTACCCAGTTGGGACCATTCTGCCCTCCTTATTAAATATACCGATGAAACCCGCGAAGCAAGTGACTACTTCTCCAATTCTTAAATTGCTTTCTCTAAATTCTCCTTGCTCGTATCATATCAAAACCCTAACTTTGGAATCAGAGTGGCCACCTTACCGTAGGTTCCATTTGGATCACTCTTTTGCTGTTCATTACTTCCTTTCAAGCCTATGTGGACATTGAAGAGTTTTATACTTCATCAGTTCGCCTTGCATGCAGGAAAACGATCAATGAGGTTTTCTTGATCGTTTCCGAAGAATTTATTGCATTTAATACCTTACTATGCCATCATTGCTTGCACAACGTTAAACCATGATATCTCCCTAAGATGACCACTAAAAACCAAAACTGTGAAGGAGGTGATGCTGCCACTTCCAGAGCCACAAATTTGATTCAGTGGAATCAAAAAATTTTGTTTTGCTTAATTCAAAGAAAAAAAAAATTATGGAAAATAATAAATTATTTATTGAAGAAAAAAATTTTAAATTTTCAATATATAATTGAGTAGAAAAAATAATATAATTTTATAAACAGCTATAATATTAAATTTATTATTGTCCTTGATGAGTTTTTATTTTTTGAAAGCTTTTCAATATATATAATCAAATAATCATATACAACTAATCTTTTATTAATTTTTGCAATCGAATTTTTATAATTTTTATTGTAGAATTGCAAATATAACCAGTAATATTAATGCCAATTTTACAAGCAAATTAAATAATCTAATAAATACATTAGATTTTTTTTGGTTTGGATTAGTTTTTGAAAGAGACCATTAATTCTCTTAATTTACCTTATGAAATTGAATTTGTTCATTAGTTTTATTGATACAAAAAATAAAAGAAAAAAAGACGGTCAATTGTTATAAAATGAGAGAAAAAAATATATTAAATAAAGAAATTATGATTTTGTGAATATGGGAAATAACAGATATAAGAGTTAAAAAATAAAGAGATGTATCTTTAGAGTTTAATGGATAGGTTTTGATTTTTTTAATTTTATTATTTTAGGTATTTAGTGTAAATATCCAATAAATTTAAATTTATTAAATATAATAATATTTTTAAAAATTTTAATAGGATAAAAAAATTATTTATGATGTTATACAAGTAGTATATATATATATACACTACTTATATTTCTATGTAGTTTGTGAGAATGGCAATGGGGCCAGGGACAGAGATCCCTCCTCTCGTCCCCACCCCAAAGGAGTTCAGAGTTGGGGCTGGGCATTACCTGCCGCCGAGGTGTTAGGCGAGGCGGGTTTCCCACGTGAATTTTTTTTTCATTTTTTTATTTTAATTTATTAGTATATAATATAAATTTATTTATTAAAAAATAAAATATAATTAGAAAAGCAAGTTTTGCACATTATTTTAATAATATATTTATATTTTTTGTTAAAATTATAATATTTAAATATATTAATATATAAAATAAATTATTTTTAATAAAAAATAATAATATATGACTGTATGGAGCTAATTACGGGATTTCAATGTAGCGAGAAGGTCTTCTCATCCTCATTTCGCACAAATTAGGGTCGAGACAGGACCAAAGAAAATTAATCAAATTCGAGGCCAGTAGGGTTGGAGAACTTTTGCTATCCCTAATATTTTGTTTTTTAAAAACACCTAAATCCGCCCTTGGCGACTTCCAAAGGCCTAATGACTAACCTGATATAGAAAACCTAAACCTCATTCACTCCGTCAAGAACCAGAGTTGATACCAAGGGGCATTTACTTCTAACAACTCAAGAATCAAACCATTACTCGTTCATATGCTAGTTACCATTACAAAAAACCAAGAACTGTAAATATTAAGACAGCAAATTAACTATGCAATTGGCCACCACCTGACTTTCACCAACAAATTGGAATACCTCCACTCCTGGCTTACAACACCTCTAAAGGAGTGTTTGGTTCACCTATTAGATGCAGTTGATAGCTGATAGATACCCAAATAGGTGAACTAGAGTGTTTGGTAAATTTAAAAAAATGAAGTTGACAGCTAATAGATAACTGATATGACATTCATCAGCTGCAGTTTGTATAAGCTCTATTTTTAAATCTGTTTCTCAACAGCTATAGCTAATTTGATTTTATTTTTTATTTTGACTATATTATTCTTTTTTATTTAACTCCAAAATTAATATTATTAATACTTTTATATTTTTCATTTATATGTTAAAACATTTTTTATTAATAATATAAAATATAAAATATTTATATATATCAAAAAACTTAAAATTAATTATAAGTTTTTTTATCAATAATAATAATTAATTTATCAATTTATCTATATTTTTAAAGTTATTTAATTATTTTTTTAAAAAATTAATTATTTTCTTATTTCAATAACAAAATAAATGATATAATAATAATTGATATAATATAATGAATATATAGATAGGGAAGGGAAGAAGCTGAATCACAAGCTAGTTAAGAAGAAGAAGAAGTAGAATTTGGGCAACAAGTACAAAGTGAAAGGAGAAAGAATGATAGGGAATCAGCTAAATCACAAGCTAGTTAAGAAGAAGAAGGCAGACTCTTCAATGACTAGTGGGCAAGTGGATAAGAAGTTGAAGGAGACGTTGGACTAGCCCTGAGCATAGTTTAAGAGCAAAGAGTTGAAGATTCCCAAACACGGATCTTTACTATGGAACAACCAACCCTAGAGACCATGTTATCAAGTACAAGAAGATTATGGAGTTACAAACCAAGTTAATTAGATGCAATAATGTGCAAAGTATTCCCTATGGCCCCCAAAGGTCTAGCTCAAACTTGGTTTAACAACATGACACCAGGTAGTGTATGTACCTTAACTAACCTAGCACATTAGTTCATTGGAAGGTTCATAGCCAGCGTGCTAGCTCAGAGGAAAATCTCCTGTTTGGAGAGTGTGACACAAAAGCAAAATGAGTCATTGAGGGTGTACGAGGCAAGATTCAATATAGAAACACTTGTGATACCTGACCTTGATCAACGTAGAGCCATAAAAGCAATGAAACAAGGGTTATTATTTTTCAATTAAAAGTAAATTTATTTAGATATTAAAAAAAATCTTTAAAAAAAGAAGAAGAAGACTACTCTTAATCTTTTGCATTACGTACCATATAAGTAATCAACAACCAAAATTTTAAAAAATTTAAACTTTGATTGTTATTTTTAATAATAATTCCTCCTCTAAGTGGATGTCACCTCGATCGTATGTATAATTAAAAGAGTCTCTAAAATAAAGCCAAGGTCGTCGGTAACATCATGACAAGATTAGTTGAAAATTTTATTTTTAGGAATGAAGACAAAAACATTTAAAATTGTAAAGATATTTGAGTCGACAAGTGCGAATTCCTTGACTACTGAAATTATTTAAAATTTGACTTGTTTAAAATTCTATAATTAGCCTTAATCAAGTAATTAAATTAAAAAAAAAAAATTCTATGACTTTCTGATATTTGGTAACTCATTGGCCCTAACTATTTTTCAGAGTCAAATTACTGTTAGACCTATATAGAAGAGCTTTCACAGTGTAATTTTTTTCATTCATAAAACTCGAATTTATCTTACTTAAAAAAAATCAAATTTCTTTTCTTCCACTCAACTCAACCTTTGTTGATGAATTAAAAACTCTTTATTAAAAAAACTTTATTGTAGACTTTTTTTTTTTTGAGTTAGTAAACTAATAAACTATAGTGTATGAATTATGGGATTCAAACTAACAACTCTCTTTTTCCTCAAAAAATTTTAAAATATAATAGTAAATAAATAATTTTCTTCATAATCCCTGCTATCTTCTATATACAACCAATTGTGACATTAATTTTTTTAAAAAAATTGAATTTTTTTTTAAAGTATCTCAAATTTTATTCGAATTTAAGTGCTCATAAGGTTAAAACAAATAATACTAGAAATTAATTACATGCTTAGAAATAATAAAATAAATAACAAAAATTTTAAGAAAAATAAATGCAACGAAAATAAGTTCTCAAAAGTTAACATGAAGTGAATAGTGATTTATTTATTTATTTTGCCTAAATGAAAAATGGTAATTTGCTTAAATTTCTTCTTAAAAGAAAAAATTGTGCACCTTATAATAAAAAATTTTATTGATAACAAAATATATATATATATATATCTTGCACTTAAATTCAAAAAATTAATAAAAGGAAAATTTTGTCTAGGCTTAGTTTATCATGGACTCAATATACAAATATGTGGGATCCATGTATTTAATAGGTAGATTTACCATACATCTTGTATTTTGAGTTTATAATAGATCGAGTTTATACAAGAAAAATCCTTAATATAAAAGAAAAAGAGTATTTTAATCACTAAAAAAATATTAGTAGCTGACCGAATCGGTTGCTAATATATTAAAATCGATTGCTAATATATTAAAATCGATTGCTAATCTATTAAAATTGATTACTAATCAATTTAGCAATCAATTCAGTCGGTTGTAATAAGTCTAATTGTAAATAGTAATCGACAATAAAATTAATTGCAAATAGCAATCGATAATTAAATCTGTTGCTAAATTAATTAAACTTAAAAAAATAAAATTTTTACTAAACAGCTATCAGTTGCTAGTAATAATTGATTTAGCAATTAAAATCGGTTGCTAATAGCAACTGAAACATAATGAGTTATAAAAAATTTAGTATCTTTAATTTTGTAACTGAAACATAATGAGTTATAAAAAATTTAGTATCTTTAATTTTGTAATTTGCAGCTAGTTTGTAAATCAATTGCTATTTGCAACTAATTTAACAATCAAAAAGTTGGTTGTTAATTTAAAAAATTATTAAAAAATTAAAATTTCAAATAAAAATAAAAAATTCAAATACAAAAATTTTTCAAAATCACTAAAATAATAAATTATTAATGAAAATTAGTACTAAAAATAAATATAAAAATATTATAAAAAATTACTAATAATAATTATTATAAAAAATATTAACAAAAAATTAAATATAAAAACATATTTATAAGACAAATTACTAAAATATATATATATATATATATAACAAAGTAATTACTAAAAATTAATAATATAAATAATTTACTAACAAAAAATATATTTGTACAAAAATTTTTATTTTATGAAAAAGAAAAATAAATTAAATAAAGAACATGATAAAGAAAAAGAAGATAAGAAAGAAAAAGATGAGGAAGAAAATAGATAAGAAAGAATAAGATGATGAAAAATAAAGTAGATTAGAAATAAAAAGATGATAAAAAAATATAAGAAAGAAAAAAATGAATAAGAAAATAAATGAGAAAAAATGATGAAAAAAATAGATGAGAAAGAAAAAATAATAAAAAAATATGTTAGAAAAAAATGATAAATAAAAAAGGTGAGAATAAAAAAAAAGATGAAAAAAAATGAGAGAAAAGGGAAGAAAGAGAGAAAAAAAATGAGTAGTGAGAAAGAAAATGAGTAGTGGGAAAAAAAATGAGTGATAGTTTATATAAGCGAATTAACAACCGATTGCTCGTTGCTAGCTTTTTTTTTTTTAAAATATATAATAATTTTTTTTACGAGAATTTTTTGAGGAAAAAAGTCAGTTATAAAATGGGTTGCTATAGCAATCGATTTTAATTGATTTCAAAAATCGATTGCTATAGCAATCGATTTTAATCGGTTTTGAAAATCGATTGCTGTTAGCAACCGATTTATAAATCAGTTGCAAATAAAAATAATGAAAATGAAAAATTGGGTGAAATTTTTGAAAAAAAAAATCGGTTGCTATTTAATTGATTGCAAAAATCGATTATGTTAGCAACCGATTCACAAATCGGTTGTAAATAAAAAAAAAATAAGGTAGAAATTTTTTAGGGAAAAAATTTAACAATCAATTACAATTGATTGCAAAAATCGGTTGCTATTAACAACCGACAAAGAATCGGTTGTAAATAAAAATCGATTTTAGCAATCAAATGCAAATGGGCTGCTAATTTTCCCAATCGATTATAAATCACTTGCTAACTCTTGAATTAATTAAAATAATTCATTAATTTAGCTATTAATTCCCTAAATCGATTGTTGCTAGCAATTAATTTTTTAATCGATTGCTAATAATAATCGATTTTAAAATCAATTACTAATTACATATTTAAAATTTTTCTAATATTAATTACCAACCAATTATAAATCGGTTATTAATAACAATCAATTACAAAATTAATTGCTAATAGCAATCAATTTCATTCAATTACAATAATAAGTTGCAAAAGTAATTGTTTTTTTATGGTGAATTGTGTTTTAATATATTGCCTTTGTATATATAGAAGAATTGTTTAGTCTTGCCATTTTTAATTGGTAAAATAATTATACATATTAGAGATAATTACTTCAATTTCATAAAAATAAAAGATAATATGCAGTGTAATTAATTAAGTTAATAATTTTTATTCAAGAAAAAGATAATAATTTAATGATTGAATAACTTATAATTATTAACATAAACATTAAGGAACCAAATCTTTACTTATGATAAATAAACATTTAAAATTTATACAATTGATTCAATCATAATAATTAAAATCAGTCCACTTTTATTTTTGTTGCAATAAATTCTCTATTATTAGAATTTTTGTAAATTTTAGCCATATTTTTTCATGATGATTAAACAAATATGTTTTAATATAGTTCTATAATTATAGGATTTTTTTTACTCGGTTATCACACAAAATTTAGCAATATCTACCTTATTAAAAATATGAAATTAAGTGATTTTATTTGTCATACCCTACCCCTCTGTAAGGCATAACATGATTCCGTAGTATATCTAATGAATTACCGAATTTCGCCTACCGACAACCCATTAAATATACTACAAGGGATTTTAAACCAATTTCTATCCATTTTAAATTAGTAGGTAATTTTGAATAATTATTAAAAACCTTTAATTGAAGTTTATGTTATGAACTCAAATTTTGATTAATTTGAGATTTTAAAAATTTTACAGAAATTTCGACAGAATGCCAGCTATAAATTGAGAAAACAATTCCTTTAAAATCTGTTAAAACACTTCCAATATGCATATAATACTCACAACTCTATTTATGGTCAACACAATCCAAGTTAATCAACACAAATTCAGGCAATTTTAATAGCATTGAGTGTAGATCATTTCACATAATAAAATCTCAATTCAAGAAAAAGATAATAAAATAATATTATTACAATTTTAATTGTATAACTGCTCAACTAGTTCTATAGATACATATGTATAAATATTTTACATCAAAAAGGAATGTACAAGGGTATAAATATTATACCCATAAAAGATCTCAAAATATGTTCTCTGCAGCTATAGCAGCTCACTCTACTGTTTTATCCTTCTCCCTATCTGTGACAGCAAGAAAAAGCTATCGCTGAGTAAATTTTACTCAGTAGTGCACAACAATAAATTTAAAAGTCATAAAAAATATAATCATTCATTAATAACAGAAATTTAAAAATTTTCACAGTCACAGTTCTCAAGTTGAAGTCAAGATTTTTCACAACAATTTATCAAAATAAATGATAAACAATAATGTTGCCAATAAATACACAGCTTAGGTCATGACACAAAATTTCACGATCAATGCCGTGTTGTACACTACGACAAAGCAATCTACAATCTCACTAACTGAAATTAATGAGAGAGGTGGCTAGCTAGCTATATGAGTACTCATCCGATCTCAATCTCAAACTGGTAAGTCAGAGAGGGAAAAATATAATAAATCTCAACTCCATAGATGGAGGAGGAACAAAATAGATTTGCCATGCCAAGTGTGAATTCAAAACCCAATACAAATCATTTTATTCAAATATTTTATACTATAACGCCCTCACTTTAGGTAGTCTATACATTCTACTGTTATGATGACTAACGTCTACTCGGACAGCCAGAATATCTAAAATTACAGTTAAACTAGGGTGAGAAGACATAAAATGATGGAATAAAGGCTAAGAAAAATTAAAGAAAAATATAAGAAATGAAATGCAATAGGTTAAAGAAGCCAGGACTCCGGCGATGGGGTGATCGTACCGGTCAGCAACCGTGAAGATAGTTGCTGACCCCAGACTCGTGAGGAACCCTATGAAATAAATTTTTGAGACTTAATTGAAGGTTTATTAAGGTATAAATGACATTAAAAATATCAAAGAACATTCAAGAAAATTTAGTTAATCGGTATAGATCAACATAACCTGACAAGTATAATGAAGGGCATTTTGGTTATTTCAACTCCCGAGTTGAATTTTGACCTAAATATCGATTCAATTAAGAGAGATTAAAACACATAAAATAAATTAAAAAGTGAAATTATGTATAGAAATGGGAAAAGAAAAGAAAAGAAAAGAGATAAAATTTATGATGTAAGCATGACATAATAAAAAATATTAAGCCAATTAAACTTAGACACACACACACACACACACACACACACACACACATATATATATTAGACAATTTTAATTAATTCATTCTTATCTCATTTTTGGTCTTCTTCTTCCTTTCTCACTTTATGGCTGAACCTCCATTCACCAAGAGCTCCCACCATTTTATTGATTTTAAAGCTTAAACTCCTCTCTCTCCATCCACTAAAATCCCTAAGGTCCTTCATTAAAAATTATCCCCACACCATAAGGAAGCTCTAGCCAGCCACAAGGAGTAAAAATTTTAGAGTTTTCCCAAGTCCAAGAGGTTGATCAAAGAGGTTAGTGCAAGATTACTCTTCCTCACTTCTTTAAGTATGTTAATCATGCCTAAGGGAGTAGAAATTGAAAAGAATTATTGATTAAATGCATGACCCAAATTTCGGCCAGCCTAGGGAAGTGAGGGATATTGAATTTAATTGAATTAAAATTTCAATCCTAGCTTAGATAACATGAAAGATGTGATATATATGCTTAATTACATGTGGTAAGTATAAATTAAGGAATTTGAGTTAGGGTTTGGCCTAACTATTGGGGATTTTGTGCTATGTGTTAGTAGTATGCCCTAGAGCATATCATTTAGTATGTATCTTGTACATATTTTATTAATAAAAGACATTTCCGCTTTTTCGTTTACATAATATATTTATGTGTAATAGAAAAGGTCCATTGATATTTTGTTAGAAATATTATTCTTAAGTTGTTAAGAATATGAGTGACAATATTTCTAGCACAAAGTATCATAAATAGGTTCACAATCGAGGATACTTCATAATAAGGGCATGACTTATCCAGAAAGATTGTATTCATGTTTGTTCCCAAGTTATTTATATGAGATATAAATAAGATGGAATGGTGAGTCTCATACCATATAACAAACATGATAGGCACTTATAAATGATAAGTAGGCCGAACTAGTGACACTTATGACAAGCACATGGAGTTTACTCTTGTCAATGTTTTGTCATAAATCATATCAGTGCATATAATCTTTAGACCTGAGATAGCACAGTTATCTTGTATATAGGTAGTTTGAGTTTGATACTGCTTTCATACTTGTACTCTGTATGGGTATATGGGCATCTGTTGGCTCCTACTAGTTATATATGGAGGTAGGTGTTGATCAAGATGGAATATGTTCCTCTAAGTAAATAGAGATAAAATCATATGTTTATTTAATTGTTCTTGATGTTTCAAGTTCCTGGCCAGGACAGATAGATTTATTCAGAAAAGAGTTTCTGATGAGAAAAATCTTTTTAATCAAGAACTGGAATTAAAAGAGAACATAATATTCATAGCAAATGGAGTTTGACATAAACCATGACTCCAGCTTGAGTTGGGATTTTGTAACAGAGAGATTCTAGTGCATGGTAACATATGATTATAGGTTCATTTAAGGTAAACCTTATTACTAATTGGGTGGCCATGGCATGCTATGCTAGGTGTTAACCATGGTCTATGAGGTTCATAAAATGATTTAGAGAAATCATTTATGGTAAGAAAGAGCTCTGATGATATTAAGAGTTGATATCATGTCTCATTACCAATTAGTGATGAGCCTAGTAAGTCACACACATACACAAGTTATCACCTATTTAAATATGATTTAATTAATTAATTAAAGAGTTTAATTGATTAATTAAATAGATTTGGTTTGCAATTAAATTGCAAAGTCCCTAGCATGACTTGAAACCAAATCTAGATTATTGGATGTGTAGTATAAATTAAATTTATATTTAAAGTGTTTAAATATGAATTTAATTAATGAGAAATTAATTAATAGAGATTAATTAATTAATTTATATTTGATATAAATTAATTAGAAGAAGAAAAATAATTATTTTGGGTTAAGAACTCAAAGTTAAGACACAGGGGCATTTTGGTCATTTCACAGTGTGACACTTGGCACCATGAGATGGTGACACATGGGATTACACATAAACTTACCAAATATTTTTTTATCATGTAAGATGATTAAAATCAAGATTAAATATAGGTTTGACACTTGGCACAATGTGATTGGGTCACTTAAACCTAGAGCTAATCAAAGGGTAACATGTGGCAAGGGTTTAATGTGTTAACCTAGCTATTTAAGTGTGGTTATGAAAAGAAAAATAACCAGCAGCCACTCCTCTCCTTTGTCACGCCACCTTGAGGCTTTTCATCTATTCTTCTTCATCTCTCATCAATTCAAAGAGATTAGCCATCAATCTCTTGAATTAAGAACACTAGAAATTGTTTCTAGTGTCCTGTTTACATCTCTAATCTCTTAAAAGGCAGAACTTGAATTTCTAATTAATAGAAAAAGCTTTAGAAGCTGTTCAAGGGCTGCCATAGGTGTTCTTGGTGTGGATAAGCTAGAGGAACAACATCTGGTGTCCTGAAGACGAATCTCAAAGGCGCAGAAACGCTGCAGTGCATCAAGAGGTTAGTGTAATCGTTCTTGATTTAATCTAGGGTTCTAAAATTAATCTGATTAATTTTAAAATCTTAAATGGCAAATACAGATCCAAAAACATATTAAAAGAGTTTTAATATGTTGTTTATCATTGAAATCAAATAGATAAAAATAAATCTTGCATGATGCATGTGACCCTAGGTGAAAATTTTTGAATTCAATGGTATAAACTTGTGTTTTTCGCTCTTCCGTTCCTTCAATTGGTATCAGAGCCACTATATTTTCCATTTAGATTGATGATTATATGATTTAATTGTGTGTTTGATCATGAGATCAAAAGATCATTTCTGGTTGCAAAGCAAGGTGGCGGCATATTTAAAAAAACACCATCAATGGTGCGCATGGTTTGGCTACCATGGGTGGTTCAAGGTTTGGCTTTTAATTCTGCAATTGTTGTATGATCTAAGGCCTATTCTTTGACTAATTAAAGTGTTTAATTAGTAATTTTAATCACACAATTAAATTATGATTCAAATCAAAATTTTAAAAATTGTTTGAATGTGATTCAAATCTGAATTTTAAAAGTTGTTTGAATGTGATTCAAATCTGAATTTTTAAAGTTGTTTGAATCATATTTAAATCTGATTTTTTAAAATTGATTGAATAAAATTCAGATCTGATTTTTTAAAAAATGTTTGAATGTGATTCAAATCTGAATTTTTAAAGTTGTTTGAATGTGATTCAAATTTGAATTTTTAAATTTGTTTGAATGAGATTCAAATCTGAATTTTTAAATTTATTTGAATCATATTTAAATTTGGATTTTTAAGTTGAATATGAGATATTCAATTTAATTTAAGTATGTATGTTTTATTTAATTGTTAAATAGTGATATGCATGATGGATGATCATAGACTATAAAAGACCAATGTGATTGGATTTATTTCTTTTATGTTTCTTTGGGATTGTAAATTAATTAATTTATTTTTATTTATTTTGAGCATGTATTATTAAGTTTGTAATAATTTTTGAGTTGTAATTTCATTTATTTAAGTTCCTGTAGATTCGCCTTGGTATGCCAAGGATTACCATGTAATATTGGATTGCAAGAAGTTCAAGGAGGTCAAGAGCATTGGTGGGACCAATGGGAGGAATTCAAGATCAAGTGTTGATTATGTACTCCTTCAGCAACTCTTGTAAAATGAATGAATGAATGAAATGCACCTAGGAATGCCCTGATTCAATTCTTGGTGGCTCAGAATTGAATCCCTTAGAAAGTCCATGATCATACCATATTTATTGCTTATCCATGAATGCATGAGATGTATGGGAATGTATGCTATTATATGATATATACATGCTAATTGGATAATGTGCAAAGTGAGACATTAATAGTAATTAGAATGACCATAAAATCTTCCAAACAAATGATTAAGTTGGAAATACTATAATTAAAGTAATTATAACATAGGCCCTCCATTGGGGCAATTATTTTAAGAAATTTTAAATAGTTGCATAAGATGCAATTAATTTAAGGGATTTTCTTAAGAATAATTGTTAAGCATGAGATGTTGTAAATATGTAAATGGTTTAGTGGCCAATATTGGATGTACCTGAGGACATTAAAATTATTTGCATAATTACTGGCTCAATGGGATCAACTTAACTAATGCAAGATAAGTCAATAAAGGATGTATTTGAGATTTTGAGCATTAGGGGCTAGGTAAAGGATTGAACCTCACATGAGATGTGATGGGCAATGAGTTGCTCACTTATAGTTTATTGTAATTCCAATAATGGATGTATCTGAGGATGATCAATAGAATTATAAAAATTCAATCACCCACTAGAAATCCATCCAACTAGGATTTTCGTTTTCTATTTTGGAAGTGTAGGATTCGCTAAGTTAGTGGGAGGACCAATTTGATTAAAAGACCATAATCATTTTGGTTAATTACATGATACATTTACTAATTAATCTGGTTATTTTCTGCAGTTAATTTTCTGATAAAAATGAGCACAAAACAACCACCACCATCCAATATCCTTGCAAGCATACTTGATCATAATAGGTTGACAGGACCTAATCTGTCTGATTGGCTAAGAAATTTGAAACTTGTTCTGAACCTTGAACATATAGGATATGTTCTAGATTCAAATGTTCCTGGTCCCTTACCTCCAGAGGCCACACAAGAGGAACATGAAACTTTGGACAAGTGGAAGGAGCATGATATGAGAGCTAAGTGTTACATGCTTGCTTCCATGAGTAATGAGTTACAGAAGCAACATGAGAACATGCAGAGTGCGAGTGAGATCCTCCTTCACCTACAAGAGTTGTATGGTGAGTACAGCAGGAATGCTAGGTATGAGATATCTAGACAGCTATTCCGTATGAGGATGTCTGAGGGACAGAATGTTGGGGATCATGTCCATAAGATGATTCGGCTGATTGAGCAGTTGGAACATCTTGACTTCAACATGGATTTCCAACTACAGACGGATTTGATCCTTCAGTCCCTTCCTGAGTCTTTTGGGAATTTTGTGACAATTTTCCATATGACTAAACAGGAATGCACCTTAGCTGGTTTATTGCCCAAAAGAATATGCCAGGCAATAAAGGAAAAGAGGTAGTTTTGGTTGCATCTTCTTCTGCTGGAAAGTCCAACAAGAAGAAGGGCAATAAGAAAAAGAAACCTCAGATTCCTGGTCCTTCCAAGAAAATAGCTAAACAGAAAAGGAAGACTAAAGCTGATGGAGGCAAAGGAAAGTATTTCCACTGCCAAAAGGATGGGCACTGGAAAAGGAACTGCCCAGAGTATCTTGCTTCTCTGAAGGACAAGAAGGATACACCTTCGGAAAGTATGTCCATATCTTGTTATTTAGATTCTGATGATACTCATAGTTCATCTACAGCTTGGGTTTTAGATACTGGTGCCAGTTCTCACATTTCTAATGATATGCATGAACTAGCAAATAGTAGCAGTTTGCATTCTCAAGATATTAGAGTCCGGATTGGCAATGGCTCAACTGTTGAAGTTTTAGCCATAGGATCTAAATCTTTTTACATGTTTGGACATGTTTTGTGTTTAGATAATATTTTATATGTACCTGATGCTTTTAAGAACATCATTTCTATATCTAGTTTGACTAGAAATGGCTATGAATTTCAGTTCACAGATGATGTTTGCAATATTTATTTTGGAAATAAATATGTTGGTTCGGGTTATATGAATGATGGTCTTTATTATTTGGATAATAATAACAAACACAAATTGAATGCAAGTGATCTAAAAGAATGCAATGCCATGGTGAAAACCAACTCAAGTTCAAAATATATTTGGCACTTAAGGTTATGTCATGTTGCAGAAGATAGGATTGCAAAACTGGAGAAAATGGGGATTTTATCCTCATTGGGCTCTGAGCCTACTCCAACTTGTGAATCTTGCCTTCAGGGCAAAATGACTAGATCACCCTTTGTTGGACAAGGGCTAAGAGCTGAAAATATTTTGAAGCTAATACATAGTAATGTATGTGGTCCATTTAAAGAAATGGCTAGAGGGGGTTTTCATTATTTTATTACCTTTACTGATGATAAATCAAGGTTTGGGTATTTGTATTTGATGAAATACAAACATGAATCTTTTGAAAAGTTCAAAGAACTTAAATCTGAAGTAGAAAATCAAACAGGAAAGAGTATTAAAGCTCTTCGATTAGATCGTGGAGGTGAATATTTGAGTACTGAATTTGATGAATTCTTGAGAGAGCATGGCATTGTTTCTCAGCTGACTCCTCTAGGAATGCCACAATTGAATGGTGTATCTGAAAGGAGAAATCGTACCCTATTGGATATGGTACGTAGTATAATGAGCTATACTGATATGCCAATCTTCTTTTGGGAATTTGCATTAGAATCAGCTTTGTATATTCTAAATAGGATTCCATCAAAATCAGTTTCTTCCACACCTTATGAGATATGGCATGGAAGAAAACCAAGTCTTAAGCATGTTAAGATTTGGGGTTGTCTAGCTTATATCAAAAAGCTTAACACTGATAAATTGGAGACCAGATCAGAAAAAGGTCGATTTGTTGGATATCCAAAAGATAGTTTTGGATATTATTTTTATTTGCCTACTTCACAAAAGGTTGTGATAAGTAGAGATGCCATATTTCTTGAACAACAGTTTGTTCAAGAAGGAGGCAAAGGAAGGCAAATAGAGTTAGAATTGGAGAATTCTGACCAACCAACAGATCAGATGGATATAGATCCATCTAGTCAACCTATACCCGTTGAAGAAACATCTATAGCTGTTCCTCGTAGAACAACCAGGGTATCTCACCCACCAGTGAGATATGGTTTTCTTCATGAAGAAGAACAAGAGTTGTCTACTCATGAAGAAGTAGATTATGGAGATGATCCACTTACCTATGAAGAAGCTATATCAGATATAGACTCTTCAAAATGGATTGATGCTATGAAATCCGAGATTGATTCCATGTATAAGAATCAAGTTTGGGATCTTGTTGACCCACCTGAAGATATTGTACCTATAGGGAACAAATGGGTTTTCAAGAAGAAAATTGGTTTTGATGGAAAGGTAGAGACCTATAAGGCAAGGCTGGTAGCGAAAGGGTTTCGCCAAAGGCAAGGAATCGACTATGAGGAGACTTTCTCGCCTGTTGCCATGCTTAAATCAATTAGGATTTTATTAGCAATATCTGCATACTATGATTATGAGATTTGGCAGATAGACGTCAAAACAGCTTTTCTGAATGGATACATTGAAGAAAATATTTTCATGGAACAACCTAGGGGTTTTGAATCCCAAGATGGTTCCAAGGTATGCAAGCTAAAGCGATCCATTTATGAGTTGAAACAAGCTTCGAGGAGTTGGAATATCCGTTTTGATGAAGCCATTAAATCCTTTGGTTTTATAAAAAATGAGGATGAGCCATGTGTATATAAGAAGGTTAGTGACAGTGCTATCACTTTCCTTGTCTTATATGTGGATGACATACTATTGATGGGTAATGACACATGTATGTTGACGACTATAAAGGTATGATTGTCAAATACATTCTCCATGAAAGACTTAGGGGAGGCAACCTATATTCTTGGGATTCGCATCTATAGAGATAGAGCGAAAAGAATAATTGGTTTATCCCAAAATCTATACTTGGAAAAGGTGTTAAAGAGGTTTAACATGCTTGATTCCAAGAGAGGATTGTTACCAGTGAGACATGGTATCCACCTTTCTAAAGAGATGTCTCCAAAGACACCTGAAGAAAGAGATAAGATGGCCATGATTCCATATGCTTCGGCTATTGGAAGTTTAATGTATGCAATGTTGTGTACTAGGCCGGATATCGCATATGTTGTTAGTTTGACTAGCAGGTATCAATCTAATCCAGGTTTGGAACACTGGATAGTTGTCAAGAATATCCTTAAGTACTTGAGAAGAAATAAGGATTTATTCTTGATTTATGGAGGTGGAGACTTGCAATTGGATGGTTATACTGATTCTGATTTCCAATTAGATATCGATGATAGAAAGTCTACCTCTGGATATGTGTTCATTTGTAATGGAGGTGTAGTCAGTTGGAAGAGTTCCAAACAGAGCACGATCAGAGATTCCACTACGTAGGTGAGTATATTGTTGCATCGATGTCGCAAAGGAAGTCGTTTGGATAAAGAAGTTCGTGATGTAACTTACAGTAGTTCCTTCCATTGAGTCGAGAGTTCCACTACACCGTGACAATAATGGAGCAACATACAAAGCTAAGGAACCAAGGTCTCACCAGAAATCCAAACACATAGAAAGGCGCTACCACATTATCAGAGAAATAGTTGGGCGAGGCGATGTAGCCATGCAGAAAATAGCATCAGCTGAAAATCCAGCTGATCCATTCACTAAACCTATGTCACAGACTCAGTTAGACCGACATCTTGAGAAGATAGGTCTAAGGTATTGTAATGAATGGCTCTAGTGCTAGTGGGAGATTGTTAGTAGTATGCCCTAGAGCATATCATTTAGTATGTATCTTGTACATATTTTATTAATAAAAGACATTTCCACTTTTCCGTTTATATAATATATTTATGTGTAATAGAAAAGGTCCATTGATATTTTGTTAGAAATATTATTTTTAAGTTGTTAAGAATATGAGTGACAATATTTCTAGCACAAAGTATCATAAATAGGTTCACAATCAAGGATACTTCATAATAAGGACATGACTTATCCAGAAAGATTGTATTCATGTTTGTTCCCAAGTTATTTATATGAGATATAAATAAGATGGAATGGTGAGTCTCATGCCATATAACAAACATGATAGGCACTTATAAATGATAAGTAGGCGAACCAAAGGACACTTATGATAATCACATGGAGTTTACTCTTGTCAATGTTTTGTCATAAATCATATCAGTGCATATAATCTTTAGACCTGAGATAGCACAGTTATCTTGTATATAGGTAGTTTGAGTTTGATACTGCTTTCATACTTGTACTATGTATGGGTATATGGGCATCTGTTGGCTCCTACTAGCTATATATGGAGGTAGGTGTTGATCAGGATGGAATCTGTTCCTCTAAGTAAATAGAGATAAAATCCTATGTTCATTTATTTGTTCTTGATGTTTCAAGTTCCTGACCAGGACAGATAGATTTATTCAGAAAAGAGTTTCTTATGAGAAAAATATTTTTAATCAAGAACTGAAATTAAAAGAGAACATAATATTCATAGCAAATGGAGTTTGACATAAACCATGACTCCATCTTGAGTTGGGATTTTGCAACAGAGAGATTCTAATGCATGGTAACATATGATTATAGGTTCATTTAAGGTAAACTTTATTACTAATTGGGTGGCCATGGCATGCTATGCTAGGTGTTAACCATGGTCTATGAGGTTCATAAAATGATTTAGAGAAATCATTTATGGTAAGAAAGAGTTCTGATGATATTAAGAGTTGATATCATGTCTCATTGCCAATTAGTGATAAGCCTAGTAAGTCACACACATACACAAGTTATCACCTATTTAAATATGATTTAATTAATTAATTAAAGAGTTTAATTGATTAATTAAATAGATTTGGTTTGTAATTAAATTGCAAAGTCCCTAGCATGACTTGAAACCAAATCTAGATTATTGGATGTGTAGTATAAATTAAATTTATATTTAAAGTGTTTAAATATGAATTTAATTAATAAGAAATTAATTAATAGAGATTAATTAATTAATTTATATTTGATATAAATTAATTAGAAGAAGAAAAATAATTATTTTGGGTTAAGAACTTAAAATTAAGACACATGAGCATTTTGGTCATTTCACAGTGTGACACGTGGCACCATGAGATGGTGACACATGGGATTACACATAAACTTGCCAAATGTTTTTTAATCATGTAAAATGATTAAAATCAAGATTAAATATAGGTTTGACACTTGGCACAATGTGATTGGGTCACTTAAACCTAGAGCTAATCAAATGGTGACATGTGGCAAGGGTTTAATGTGTTAACCTAGCTATTTAAGTGTGGTTATGAAAAGAAAAATAACCAGCAGCCACTCCTCTCCTTTGTCACGCCACCTTGAGGCTTTTCATCTATTCTTCTTCATCTCTCATCAATTCAAAGAGATTAGCCATCAATCTCTTGAATTAAGAACACTAGAAATTGTTTCTAGTGTCCTATTTACATCTCTAATCTCTTAAAAGGTAGAACTTGAATTTCTAATTAATAGAAAAAGCTTTAGAAGCTGTTCAAGGGCTGCCATAGGTGTTCTTGGTGTGGACAAGCTAGAGGGACAACATCTGGTATCCTGAAGACGAATCTCAAAGGCGCAGAAACGCTGCAGTGCATCAAGAGGTTAGTGTAATCGTTCTTGATTTAATCTAGGGTTTTAAAATTAATCTGATTCATCGAATAGATAAAAATAAATCTTGCATGATGCATGTGACCCTAGGTGAAAATTTTTGAATTCAATGGTATAAACTTGTGTTTTTCGCGCTTCCGTTCCTTCACTATGCTTGAGATTGACCTTGTTGAGATTGATTATTGCTTAATAGAAGTGCCATGTATGCCAATTTGTAGTTTGGGAGATTAGAGGCAATTGTATTGGGAGTGTACTCTCCATGCAAGTTGTGAGACTCTATGAGTCCAGTGTTGATTTTAACCTATAACTAGAAATATGTTGCTCCAATTGGTATGAGACCAATTGTAGATGAAATTAGGCTAAAATACTTCATTTTTTATGAAGAAACCATGCCCAAATTCTGTCCATAAATTGACCTAATTACTGTTTGAATCTGGCTTACCAAATCCTAAAACTAGAAAAATGACCATATGAATAGTACATGTCTAAATGACCTGATTTTTGTGGCATTGGAAAGGTTAGACATAGGCGTACAACTTTCATGAAGAACACAGAACCCAGAATTGCCTCTAACCAAACCAATTTGCTAGCACAAATTAGGTCATAAAACTGTCCAGAACCAAACTACCTAAAATTTTCTGGACAAAGGCGTACGCGACCAGTTGTGTTAATATGCCATAACTTGGTCTAAAAAAATCCAAATGTAATGAAATTAGTGGCAAAATTTTCATAAGACATAAATCTATAATATTGGTGTTTTGACCAAAACCCAGAAACCAAAGGAACTGTGGTTGACACCAGGAAGACTAGCCCGAGTTTACAGAACATCCCCACTGTATGTGATTTTCTGGATGTATTTCCGGAAGAGTTGTTGGGTTTGTCACCTGATAGAGAGGTAGAGTTTGCTATAGAGGTTATGCCGGGTACTGTACCGATTTCCATTGCTCCATATAGGATGGCACCCATTGAACTGAGAGAGTTGAAAGTTTAGTTACAGGAGCTACTGGATAAGGGTTTCATACTCCTTAGTGTATCACCCTGGGAGGCACCGGTGCTGTTTGTGAAAAAGAAGGATGGTACCCTTTGGCTTTGCATAGACTATCGGCAGCTGAATAAGATGACTCTGAAGAATAAATATCCTTTACCACGGATAGATGATCTGTTTGATCAACTAAAGGGAGCCAGTGTATTCTCCAAGATAGATTTCATATTAGGCTATCACCAGCTGAAGGTAAAGGAGACAGATGTGCCTAAAACTGCTTTCAGGATCCGGTATAGACACTATGAGTTCCTAGTGGTGCCATTTGAGCTAACGAATGTACCAGCAACTTTCATGAACCTAATGAACTGTATCTTTCATTCCTACTTGGATCGATTCGTAGTGGTCTTTATAGATGATATTTTGGTGTATTCTAAGAATCGGGAGGAGCATGATGAACACCTAAGAGTGGTACTGCAAACATTGCGAAAAAAACAGTTATATGCCAAGCTATCCAAGTGTGACTTCTGGCTAGATGGGATATCTATCCTTGGGCACATGGTATCAGCAGATGGGATTAGGATAGATCCAAAGAAGATTGAAGTAGTAGTCGAATGGAAGCCTCCCAGAAATGTAACAGAGGTCAGAAGCTTTTTAGGGTTAGCTGGTTACTACAGAAGATTTGTGAAAGGATTCTCCCTTATAGCAGCCCCACTAACTAAGCTGCTACATAAGAATGTCAAGTTTGATTGGAATGATAAATGTCAAGCTAGTTTTGAAAAGTTGAAGGCTATGCTCATAGGGGCTCCAGTGTTGACACAACCAGAGTCAGGGAAAGACTATGTGATTTATAGTGATGCCTCTCACAATAGGCTTGGGTGTGTTCTGATGCAGGAAGGGAAAGTAATTGCCTATGCTTCCTGACAGCTAAGACCACATGAAATGAACTACCCAACACATGACCTAGAATTGGCAGCAATCATATTTGCACTGAAGATATGGAGGCATTACTTATATGGCGAGAAATGCTACATCTACACGGATCACAAGAGTCTAAAGTATTTGCCAACCTAGAAGGAACTCAATCTGAGACAAAAGAGATGAATTGAATTCCTTAAAGATTATGATTGTGTAATTGACAACCACCCAGGGAAGGCAAATGTAATGGCCGATGCACTAAGTAGAAAGGCCATAATGGCTTTGAGAGTACTGAATGTTCGCTTGTCCTTAGTTCCAAATGGGACTATTTTGGCTGAGTTACGTGTAAAGCCAAGTTTGCTACGACAAATAAAAGAAGCACAGATGAGGGATGAAAAGCTGATGACTATTATGGGCAGAGTTAAAGAGGGGAAGGAGACTAATTATGAGCTGAAAAGAGATGGGTGCCTACATTACAAAGGTAGAATATGTATACCAGGAGATGAACAACTAAAGAAGAATATCCTGGCAAAGGCACATAGGAGCTTCCATGCTATGTATCCAGGAAGTACCAAGATGTATCATGACTTGAAGGCACATTATTGGTGGCCTGGAATGAAGAAAGAGATTGGTCATTTTGTGACCAAATGTTTGACATGCCAGCAAGTTAAGGCTGAGCATCAGGTTCCATCAAGGTTGTTAGAACCCACATCCATACCAGAGTGAAAATGGGACCGCATCACCATGGATTTTGTCACTGGGCTACCATTGACACAAAAGAAGCATGATACTATATGGGTGATTGTGGATAGATTGACCAAGTCAGCTCACTTCCTACCAGTTAGAGCCGACTATTCACTGGAGAGGTTAGCAGAAATCTACATAGCTGAGATAGTCCGGCTACATGAAGTGCTGACATCGATCATATCTTACCGAGACCCGAGGTTTACTTTGAGGTTTTGGAAGAAGCTACAAGAGTCATTGGGCTCTCAACTGCACTTCAGTATGGCTTTTCATCCTCAGACGGATGGACAGTCCGAAAGGGTGATTCAGGTAACCCTTAGAACTTAGTAAATTACTATAATTATTAAAGGAAAGATAATAATGACATGACCTAAATGATATGATAGGTATTAGAGGATATGCTTCAGAGCTGCATTATTGATTTTGAAGGAAGTTGGAAAAAGTACCTTCCTTTGGTAGAGTTTGCTTATAATAACAGCTACCAAGCCAGGATAAGAATGGCTCCATATGAAGTATTGTATGGGAGGAGATGTAGGACTCCTTTATGTTGGACAGAGTTGGGTGAGGAGAAAGCAGTGGGCCTAGACTTGGTGAGACAGATGGAGGAAAAAGTGAAGCTCATTAGAGACAACTTGAAAGCTGCCTCAGACAGACAAAAGTCATATGCTGATCTGAAGAGGAAAGACATAGAATATGATGTTGGTGATAAAGTGTTCCTCAAAGTGTCGCCTTGAAAGAAAGTGTTAAGGTTCGGAAAGAAGGGTAAGTTAAGTCCTAGGTTTATTGGTCCATATGAGGTCATTGAATATGTGGATCCAATAGCCTATAGGCTAGCCTTGCCACCTGAGCTGGACAAGATCCATAACGTGTTCCATGTGTTGATGCTCAGGAGATACAGGTCAGATCCTTCACATGTCATTTCAACAGAAGAGATAATTATGCAACCTTATTTAACATATGAAGAAGTGCCAATTAGAATCTTGGTATGGGAAGTAAAAGAGCTCAGAAATAAGAGAATTTCACTAGTAAAAGTTCTGTGGAGACATCATAACACAGAAGAGGTGACATGGGAGAGTAAGAAGACGATGACGCAGCAGTTCTCTCAGCTCTTCATAACAGGTAAATTTCGATGATGAAATTTTATTTAGAGGGGAAGCATTGTAACGGCTTCACTTTAGGTAGTCCGTACATTCTACTGCTCTAATGACTAACGTCTGTTCGAATAGCCAGAATGTCTGGAACTACAGTCAAACTAGGGTGAGGAGACATAAAATGATGAAATAAAGGCTAAGAAAAATATAAGAAATGAAATGCAATAGGTTAAAAGAATCGGGACTCTGGCGATGGGTGACCGTATTGAGAAGCAACTGTGAAGACAATTGTCAACCCCAGACCCACGAGAAACCCTATGAAATAAATTTTTTGAACTTAATTGAAGGTTTACTGTGGTATAAATGATATTAAAAATGTCAAAGAAAATTCAATAAAATTTAGTTAATCGATACAGACCAATATAACCCGACAAGCATAACGAAGGGCATTTTGGTCATTTCAATCCCCGAATTGAATTTTGACCTAAATGTTAATTAAATTGAGAGAGATTAAAACACATAAAATAAATTAAAAAGTGAAATTATGTATAGAAATGGAAAAAGAAAAGAGATAAAATTTATGATGTAAGCATGACATAATTAAAAATATTAAGCCAATTAAACTTACACATATATATATATATATATATATATATATATATATATATATATATATATATATAAAAGACAATTTTAATTAATTCATTCTTATCTCATTTTTGGTCTTCTTCTTCCTTTCTCACTTTATGGCTGAACCTCCATTCACCAAGAGCTCCCACCATTTTCATTATTTTAAAGCTTAAACTCCTCTCTCTCCATCCACTAAAATCCCTAAGGTCCTTCATTAAAAATTATCCCCACACTATAAGGAAGCTCTAGGCAGCCACAAAGAGTAGAAATTTTAGAGTTTTCCCAAGTCTAAGAGGTTGATCAAAGAGGTTAGTGTAAGATTACTCTTCCTCACTTCTTTAAGTATGTTAATCATGCCTAAGGGAGTAGAAATTGAATGAAATTGAAAAGAATTATTGATTAAATGCATGACCCAAATTTCTACCAGCCTAGGGAAATGAGGGATATTGAATTTAATTGAATTAAAATTTCAATCCTAGCTTAGATAACATGAAAGATGTGATATATATGCTTAATTACATGTGGCAAGTATAAATTGAGGAATTTGAGTTAGGGTTTGACCTAACTATTGGGGATTTTGTGCTATGCTTGAAATTGACCTTGTTGAGATTGATTGTTGCTTAATAAAAGTGCCATGTATGCCAATTTATAGTTTGGGAGATTGGAGGCAATTGTATTGGGAGTGTACTCTTCATGCAGGTTGTGGGACTCTATGAGTCTAGTGTTGATTTTAACCTATAACTAGAAATGTGTTGCTCCAATTGGTATAAGGCTAATTGTAGATGAAATTAGGGCCAAAATACTCCATTTTTTTTATGAAGAAACCATGCCCAAATTCTGTCCACAAATTGACCTAATTACTATTTGAATCCGGCTTACCAAATCCTGAACCTAGAAAAATGACTATATAAACAGTACATGTTCATTTGGTCATAACTTCCTTTAGAAAGATCTAAATGACCTAATTTTTGTGGCATTGGAAAGGTTAGACATAGGAGTACAACTTTCATGAAGAACACAAAACCCAGAATTGCCTCTAACCAAACCAATTTGCTAGCAAAAGTTAGGTCACAAAACTGTCCAAAACCAAACTGCCCTGAATTTTCTAGACATAGGCCTACCTGATCAGTTTTGGCTAAAAGGCCATAACTTGGTCTAAAAAAAATCCAAATGTAATGAAATCAGTGGCAAAATTTTTATAAGATAAATCTACAATATTGGTTGTCACACATTACCCCTCCGTAAGGCATAACATGATCATGTAGTATACCTAATGGATTACCGAACTTCATTTACGAATAACCCATTAAATACACTACAAGAGATTTTAAACAATTTTCATTCATTTTAATTCCTAAAGTAATGTTAAAATATTATTAAAAAGCCTTTAATTGGAATTTATGTCATAATGGAACATTTTGGGTTAAGTTGATTTTTCATAAATTTTATAAAAATTTCGACAGAGTGCCGGCTATAATTTGATAAAACAGTTCTTCAAAACCTGAAAAGAAAGTACTTCCAATATATTTTTCTCAAACCCAACTCCAACATTTCTCATTTCAACACAATCTCAACACAACATGAATTCATTTCCATCAATACAACTTAATATGTTTTCAATACTCATCAATTCTTAATTCAACACATTTGGAATAAACATCAAATTTATTTCATTTAATTTAATTTACATACAAAAGTCTCAGTTCAAAGGAAAGAAAACTAGAAATAATATTATTACAAATTTTACTGTACAACTGTTCAACTAATACAAAAGATATATATGAACAAAAATATTTACATCAAAAGTGATTACAAGGGTATAAATAATATAGCTGTACGAAAATCTTCAAAATGTCCTCCAGTCACTAGAGCAGCTCACTCTGTTGCATTATCCTTTCCTCTATCTGCGACAGCAAATAAAAGCCATCGTTGAGTAACTTTTACTCAGTGGTGCACAATAAAAATTTAAAGATGTTGAATATCAAAACATACATCAATAAGCACATATTTAAACCATTTCACACTCATAATTTATGAGATTGAAGTTAACTTTTATAATACCATTTTGTCAAAATAATTTATAAATCACAGTGTTGCCAATCCATACACAACCTAGGTCATGACACAAATTTTCCAATCAATGTCCTGTTATACACCACGACAAATCAATCTCAACCCCATTAATCGAAATCAATGAGGGAGGTGGCTAGCTAGTTATATGAGTGCTCATCCGATCTCAACCTCAAATTGACAAGCTAGAGAGGAAGGAAAATAGTCACTAACAAGCCAGAGAAGGAGGAAAATAGTCAATCTCAACCCCGTAAACAGAGGAGGCACATAATGGTATTGCCATGCCAAGTGTGAATAAAAAATGTCACTCCTTACCCCTCTGTAAGGCATAACATGATCCCGTAGAATACCTAATGAACTACCGAACTTCACCTACCGATAACTCATTAAGTACCCTACAAGGGATTTTAAAACAATTTTTTTATTTTTGACAAGTGGTGAGCATTTTCTAATAAGTACTTAAAACATTTAGTTAAATTAAATCTAGTTGGAAATTTTAGCCCATTTTCTTTTTCAGCAAATTTTATAAAAATTTTGACAGAGTTCCCTCTGTATTTTGAGAAAACAGTTCTTCAAATACCTGTAAAAAGCACTTCTAAAAATTTTCTTAACAACTGCTTCAATTTCACAATCAACTCAATCCATTTCTCAAGTTCAAAATTCAATAATCCTCAATATACTAGCAATACATTTCATTCAAATTAATTAAAATAGTTTCATTCATATTTCATTAGGAACAAAACAATTTAGATACATCATTACAAAATTTACATTAAGAGAGTTTCAAACTACAATATATATATTACAACTTTATACAAATTTTATATAAACTTTGTACAAGCTGCTCAAGACCGATTTTACATGTCCATACAATTACGTACAATATATACATCAAAATGAATATTTACAGTCAGGGTATAGATTATACTCGATAACTTCTAGCAGGTAGCTCCCCTGTCCTCAGCAGCTCAATCTGCTGCTCCTCTAGTCTCTATATCTGCGACAGCATGACAAGCTATCGCTGAGTGGTGAACTCAGTGGTGCACAAACTAATAATTTAAAACTTAATACAATTTATGCTTGACAATTCATAACAAATAGAATTTTAAAATTTCTAGATTCTTCAAAATCCATGACCTTCAGAAATCAACATTTTCATTCATGTAAATTATTCATTTGAATAACATTTTGATCAAATAGTAACTATTTATTTACATTTCTTTTAAATTCCGAGACAATGCAAAAAAATTTTTGAATCATTAACAAATTATTTATTTCAATCACAATTTATCAAATTATGCATAATTTAAAGGGCATTGCCAATAATACACATAGTCGAACCCATGACCCAAAATTCGAATAGATGCCGTGTTGTACACCACGACATTTCACATACTCCCAATAACCGAGGCTAAAAGGGAGAAATAAAGACTAGCTAGTATATATGAGTACTTATTCACATCATTCCCCAACTGGCAAGCCAGAGAGGAAGAAACTCGCCCCATCAAGTGGAGGAGTTATCTCACTAGACAAGCTAATGAGAATTCACAACATATTTTGTCATGTCAACTGTGGTTTCAAATCATATTCAAAACAATTTCTATCTATAAAGTATTTACAAATCAATATATTTAATCATCATAAATTCATGCTCAAGGTTGGCAACACATCAAACTTAAAATTTACAATCCTCAAAACAATGCAATAAATCCTTAAATGCATAAGAAAATTTATATTCAAATTATACAATTTCATTCAATAAGTTAAAATTCTCAACACAACAAAATCATAAATCATACAATAAATTTATTTCAAATCAATTTGGAATTGAAAAGTAACAAAAGTGTTAGTTGTGCACAAATCTCAAACGAGTCGCCTGTTGGCCTTGACTCGACTCCTCGGGTTCTGTCCCAGTATTCTTTTCCACTAAAACACACAATTTTATAGTGTTTCAGTACCATAATTTAACATAAATCTAAAAATAAATTTAACTTCACTTTTACCTAGCTCTAACGTGTTAAATTTGATGTTCTTGAAATTTTGTGTTTCGTGTTACTATTCACTGCACTATTCAAGTCAAATTGTTGACTTTTTAAGGCTTAATAGGTATGGGAACTCCAACTTCACCCACATACCACATTTTGGCTATTAAACTTGTTGGTTTTGGTCATTTTCTCAAAGCTTAAGTCATTTTGACAAAATTGCTAATTTTCAGTTTTGGTGCTCCGAAGTTGCACTGTTCCATTGGTCAATCTACTGTTGGAATTTGGCAAAACTTCCTTCATAGAAAATGTTCCTTATTGTCTTAAGTGTATTCTCATTTTTGGATCACCTCAATCGGAGTTTTGTAGCTCAAGTTATAGCCAAAATACAATTACTGTTCACGTGCACTGTTCATGCTGAAAATTGTGCCCTTTTATGTCTATTTTCATCTCCAATTGGTGGTATATCAATTGGACTTGTAAAATTTCCGTTTTGGTCCTTCAAAGTTGGTTTGGTCATGCTGCTGGCCTACGAATTTGGTTTTCATTCCAACAATTCCCACACATCTCTTTTGGTCATTATTGACCATTTTTCATCTCATAATAGACCAAAGTCATCATTTAAGCATTTCTCTAAAATTTGGTTCACAAACCCTAGCATTCAAACCCTAATTTCACTAAATTATTGCATTTGTTGAATTCTAAATGTATATGTGATACTCATCCATTCATTTACACTTAACAACTTCATTGTTTGCATCAAAACATCCATTTCAAACATAACCCTAGCTGTCCAATTTCATACATAGTTCCTCAACAATTGTTTTTCTTTTCATATTTTCATAAAATTCTCACTTTCAACCTTAAACTTACACTTATAAACCAATTAAATTAAAAGAGAGAGAATTTACCTCTTGTGAGACTTTTGAATCTTCACTTTTTTCCCTCAATTTCTTCACTCCCTTTCTCTCAATCTTCCAATTTAGAGTTAATTAGAGATTTTCTATAAAGTTTGGGTAGGGTTTATGGAGTGAAGCTAGGTTTAAAAGCTCCAATTTGTGTGGTTATGGTGGATTTTGAGAGAAACCTAAGAGAGAGAGAGAGAAACGGTTTATGGGTGGGAGGAAGAAGATGAGAGTTTTGTTTTTTGTTTTTCTTTTTTTTTTGTTATTTGTCTTAAGTAATAGATTTTTAACTTAGTCAATTTTAGTGAGAAAATTAAATTCAATTATGACATCATAATTGATGTCATCCATGATGATGTCACTACCTTTTTAACTTTCCTTTTTCTTTTTCTTTTTTTTTTATTTATTTTTTTCTATTAGTTCTTTAATTTAATTCTCGATTTCGAAATTTTCTTTTCTCCGATTTTATTTGACAGTTAGGTCAGGAGTCAGCTCTCGGGGTCAATTGACCAAATTGCCCCTCGTCGGTTCATCCCGGTTTGCAAATAATCCAATATTTCTTCCGGCTCCCTGACCTAATTATTTGACTAACTTAACAGTTCTTTTTCGTTATTTTCTCTTTTCCACTGTGTCCATAAGGGTCCTAAGGACCGCGGCGTCACATTTTACGGTTCGAAATTTGAGTTTAAAATGACTTCGCAGTCATTCCCGAGGAAGTCACTCATCGCTGTGACTCTCGGCTCGTTTAACTTCTTCTGTTTTGTTTTTCTTATTTATACTCAACTAATTGAACATTACTAATTATTTGTGTTTATAGCTTCTCTAATTGACTTAAGTGTGGTTCTAATCCCCTTAATTGCCCGGACCGACACCGGTCACCGGAACAGTGAAATCTACCAGGCTATGCAAATGGGGGTGTTACAATTCTCTCCCCCTTAAAATAATTTCATCCTCGAAATTTTGTTCACTATCTGTCCTCAAATAGTCATACATATTGTTTTCTTGTATTTTTCTCACATTTCTGCGTAGCTTCATAATCGGAATAATGGTCTGTAGCACTTTAACCAACACTATTTACTCATCGATTGCTTACCTCGTATGCCAAGTTTCTTATGAGCTTCTGTCATAAGTTAGATTCAATTTCATTTCAATTTTAGAGGTGAGCAAATCTGTGTGCTAGTGAATCCACTCTTTCTAGGACCTCGTATGATCCTATGGGGGAGAACTTAGTTTTACTCTTTCCTTATCAAATCTCTTGATCATTTCATGCAACCTTTAGTTTAATTTAGAATATTTTAGTCTTTTCTTGTTGTTGTTTTAACAATTATTTTCTTTTATAGTCCTTTTTTTTTTTCTTAAATGACCTTGTTGGTCATATATGAACTGCTTATCTCTTTCTTGGCCATAGGTCCATAACCATTATCTTACCATTTCCATTTATGATCACGGCTTATGTGCCATTTTGCACTATCTTGTTTGCTTTTATTTAACTTATTTTCTTCTTGATAAAATAGTTCGGGATATCGTTACGCATCTTAAGTAAATTGTTTACCTTAGTGTTAATTCCTCATCTAGTGTTTTTCTCATTTCTTACTGTTCTATTTGTTTCTTTTCATTCCACAACTTAACTTTAATTATTTTATTCCTCAATCTTATCTTCTTCCTTAACTTGGCTGTCGAGTCGTAATTTAGTACCTCTTATCGTCCCTAATAAATCCACTATACTTCAATATTACTTAATTTGGTCCTCTGACCATTCTAGTCAACACTTTAACTAATATTTATAATGTTTCTTTATTATATTCGCACTAACTATTCTAATTTTTACTTCCACAACTCTTTTATCTATCAATATTCTATAGCTTATTTTCCGCTGGTCTATGATCATTACTTTTTACTTTTTAACCATAAACAATTCTTTAATCTTAAAAAGGAAGTCTATCGGACTCTCCTGTTTCCCATGCTATTCAAAAGTTCCACTTGAATTCTAATCTAATCCTTATAATCCGCACAATAAAATTGTGCTCTTCCTAAAGAATACCTGACCAACTAGTTCCTATCAAATTACTGTTATCAGTAGAATATCATTTCTTAACTGTTTTATAAGTTATAATTGTCATCCATAGCATCCTGTCTCTTCTAGGGAAACAAAATGATATTTTGTGTCTTACCGTTACACAAATAGAATACTGTTCCTTACTAAACTTTGAGCAAAAGATCCATTGCAATACCAGAACAACTATAAACCCCATATTGGATACTGGATGACTTAGTCCTTTAGGTGTTATTTTTAAATTTTTACCATGCTAAAATCTCTAGTCCCATAACAATTCCTGATATACTGTAATTCGTGCTAGGGTAACGGAGTCTTTAACTCTCACTACCTTGCAACCATGATATTTTGATATTCTAATTGTAGAGTTTTAAATCCCGAATTAGGATTTTCAAACTTAGTCCTAGTAATAAAACTCTATTCTGGTATATTTGTACCAGAGCGAAAATCATTTATAACTATTCTTATTCTTATGTACTATTGGGTAGTACGTAGCTCTACATAATAAATCTCAAGTCAATACTGTAATCTGTAGCTTACAGCACAAACATCAAGAATATTGCATAGTTACTACGATACATCCCAATAGAGCAAACTTCCCTATGTCTTATTTCTTTCAAATCCACTAATATCTTAAATTTATTTTGATTATGGTACTTACTAACATCTATAAACAGTAACACCTTTACTTCCATCTAGGGCATATATATTACTATAACTTACTTTTAGGTCATCTTGCCTTACCTAATTAGGTTTACTAATTAACTTTATAATTTATCATTGTCTAGGAGATGTCCCTCACTAGAAACTTTTCTAAAATTAATTCCAATCATGCTTATTATCGCAATTCTTATCCTAAAAGACTAATTACTAACACATTAAAATTTATCTCCATGCAAGGGAATAGCAGTAGAACATATAATTTTGCAATAGCATATAAACAAGTAGAGCCGGAATCAAATAGTACATAATTATTCCTTTCACAAGTTAAGGACGTACCGGCAACTACATCTGAAGTCTCTGCTTCTTACCCTCGATGCACGGCGTTCCCTCTTTCTAGTGTATTCCTCTGCTCGGGTTGGTCCATTGTGCGAGGATTACCTGAAGTGTTGTCTCTACTTCTACCTCTGCCCCTACTGACTATTAGTGAGCCTCTAAAATCAGAACCTTGGACTGATTCCTTTGGTGTAGTATGTGGCATAACTCGACGTGCGCTAGTACAATCTCTGGCGAAATGTCTAATTCCACCACAATTGAAGCAGGCTCCAGTGACCCTATGGCAAATACCTCCGTGTAATTTCCCACAAACGTCACAGAGACGGGTAGGGTAGGAACTTCTGGTTCTTTGACAAATGGTTCTTGATTGCTTCTGCCCTGAAGGTCCACCTCTGTCATACTTAGGAGCTCGGGGTCCCTCAAAATCTTTTCTCTTTCCCAAATTACTACTCGAACTTTGACCGATGGGTTTCCCACTTTTCTCTTTTTCATTCTGCTCTTGAGGGGGTTGGGTTTGTACATGGGCCTGGGCTGACAGATTATCAGCCATTTGCTGGAAAAACATAGCCATCTATTGGGCCGTTTGTGCAGTAATTTGTATAGGAGGGAATTGGTGCAGTTGGACCCCCAACGCTCTGTGAAACTGGGGCTTCTCTTTGTACGTTAGCTATATCAGATTGCTCTACCATTTTATTGCTCTTGTCCATATCTATTCACAGGATTTTTTTTTTCCTGTACACCCAACACAAGGAGATTTCTCCCTGTTAGTTCATATTTATGATGTAAATGCACTGTATGTAACAAATAAGGACATTAAGCAGTTGTACTTAACAAAGAAAAGACACAAATTCTCAATTTAAAACATACTTCAAAAACTTGCTCTGATACCACTAAAACATGTCACACCTTACCCCTCTGTAAGGCATAACATAATCCCGTAGAATACCTAATGAACTACCGAACTTCACCTACCGATAACTCATTAAGTACCCTACAAGGGATTTTAAAACAATTTTTTTATTTTTGACAAGTGGTGAGCATTTTCTAATAAGTACTTAAAACATTTAGTTAAATTAAATCTAGTTGGAAATTTTAGCCCATTTTCTTTTTTCGCAAATTTTATAAAAATTTTGACAGAGTTCCCTCTGTATTTTGAGAAAACAGTTCTTCAAATACCTGTAAAAAGCACTTCTAAAAAATTTCTCAACAACTGCTTCAATTTCACAATCAACTCAATCCATTTCTCAAGTTCAAAATTCAATAATCCTCAATATACTAGCAATACATTTCATTCAAATTAATTAAAATAGTTTCATTCATATTTCATTAGGAACAAAACAATTTAGATACATCATTACAAATTTTACATTAAGAGAGTTTCAAACTACAATATATATATTACAACTTTATACAAATTTTATACAAACTTTGTACAAGCTGCTCAAGACCGATTTTACATGTCCATATAATTACGTGCAATACATACATCAAAATGAATATTTACAGTCAGGGTATAAATTATACCCGATAACTTCTAGCAGGTAGCTTCCCTGTCCTCAGCAGCTCAATCTGCTGCTCCTCTAGTCTCTATATCTGCGACAGCATGACAAGCTATCGCTGAGTGGTGAACTCAGTGGTGCAGAAACTAATAATTTAAAACTTAATACAATTTATGCTTGATAATTCATAACAAATAGAATTTTAAAATTTCTAGATTCTTCAAAATCCATGACCTTCAGAAATCAACATTTTCATTCATGTAAATTATTCATTTGAATAACATTTTGATCAAATAGTTACTATTTATTTACATTTCTTTTAAATTCCGAGACAATGCAAAAAATTTTTGAATCATTAACAAATTATTTATTTCAATTACAATTTATCAAATTATGCATAATTTAAAGGGCGTTGCCAACAATACACACAGTCGAACCCATGACCCCAAATTCGAATAGATGCCGTGTTGTACACCACGACATTTCACATACTCTCAATAACCGAGGCTAAAAGGGAGAAACAAAGACTAGCTAGTATATATGAGTACTCATTCACATCATTCCCCAACTGGCAAGCCAGAGAGGAAGAAACTCGCCCCATCAAGTGGAGGAGTTATCTCACTAGACAAGCTAATGAGAATTCACAACATATTTTGTCATGTCAACTGTGGTTTCAAATCATATTCAAAATAATTTCTATTTATAAAGTATTTACAAATCAACATATTTAATTATCATAAATTCATGCTCAAGGTTGGCAACACATCAAACTTAAAATTTACAATCCTCAAAACAATGCAATAAATCCTTAAATGCATAAGAAAATTTATATTCAAATTATACAATTTCATTCAATAAGTTAAAATTCTCAACACAACAAAATCATAAATCATACAATAAATTTATTTCAAATCAATTTGGAATTGAAAAGTAACAAAAGTGTTAGTTGTGCACAAACCTCAAACGAGTCGCCTGTTGGCCTTGACTCGACTCCTCGGGTTCTGTCCCGGTATTCTTTTCCACTGAAACACACAATTTTATAGTGTTTCAGTACCATAATTTAACATAAATCCAAAAATAAATTTAACTTCACTTTTACCTAGCTCTAACGTGCTAAATTTAACGTTTTTGAAATTTTGTGTTTCGGGTTACTATTCACTGCACTATTCAAGTCAAATTGTTGACTTTTTAAGGCTTAATAGGTATGGGAACTCCAACTTCACCCAGATACCACATTTTGGCCATTAAACTTGTTGGTTTTGGTTATTTTCTCAAAGCTTAAGTCATTTTGGCAAAATTGCCAATTTTCAGTTTTGGTGCTCTGAAGTTGCACTGTTCCATTGGTCAATCTACTGTTGGAATTTGGCAAAACTTCCTTCATAGAAAATGTTCCTTATTGTCTTAAGTGTATTCTCATTTTTGGATCACCTCAATCGGAGTTTTGTAGCTCAATTTATAGCCAAAATACAATTACTGTTCACGTGCACTGTTCATGCTGAGATTTTGGTTCTGGCAGATTTTTGGTCCAAATTTGTTCAGTAATTTGATCAAGTTAAGTTCATAATTTGGTCTAACTTTCTTCATATGAAATGTTCTACTATGTCTTAGGTTTCCATTGGTTCAAGAATCACCTAAATCCTAGTTTCCTAGAGAGAGTTATAGCCCTTCAAACATTACTGCTCAAATGGAATTCTGCAGAATCGCAGGTACAGTAACTCAATTTGCTCAATAATTTGAATGGGTTAATGGCATAATTTGGGGTGATATTCTTCATGAAAGTTTTAGATCTATATCTTATCTAATTGATGGTAAAATTTCAGGTCAATTTGACCTGTCTAGCTCGAATTATGACCAAATGAACAGTTACTGTTCATTTGATCAGTTTGGTGCAGTGGCAGCCTGCTCTCATTTCACTTTGGTCAATTGTTTTACTAAGTTTTGGTCAGTTTTTGGGCATGGTTCCTTAATGAAAATTGTGCCATTTTATGTCTATTTTCATCTCCAATTGGTGGTATATCAATTGGACTTGTAAAATTTCCGTTTTGGTCCTTCAAAGTTGGTTTGGTCATGCTGCTGGCCTACGAATTTGGTTTTCATTCCAACAATTCCCACACATCTCTTTTGGTCATTATTGACCATTTTTCATCTCATAATAGACCAAAGTCATCATTTAAGCATTTCTCCAAAATTTGGTTCACAAACCCTAGCATTCAAACCCTAATTTCACTAAATTATTGCATTTGTTGAATTCTAAATGTATATGTGATACTCATCCATTCATTTACACTTAACAACTTCATTGTTTGCATCAAAACATCCATTTCAAACATAACCCTAGCTGTCCAATTTCATACATAGTTCCTCAACAATTGTTTTTCTTTTCATATTTTCATAAAATTCTCACTTTCAACCTTAAACTTACACTTATAAACCAATTAAATTAAAAGAGAGAGAATTTACCTCTTGTGAGACTTTTGAATCTTCACTTTCTTCCCTCAATTTCTTCACTCCCTTTCTCTCAATCTTCCAATTTAGAGTTAATTAGAGATTTTCTATAAAGTTTGGGTAGGGTTTATGGAGTGAAGCTAGGTTTAAAAGCTCCAATTTGTGTGGTTATGGTGGATTTTGAGAGAAACCTAAGAGAGAGAGAGAGAAACGGTTTATGGGTGGGAGGAAGAAGATGAGAGTTTTGTTTTTTGTTTTTCTTTTTTTTTTGTTATTTGTCTTAAGTAATAGATTTTTAACTTAGTCAATTTTAGTGAGAAAATTAAATTCAATTATGACATCATAATTGATGTCATCCATGATGATGTCACTACCTTTTTAACTTTCCTTTTTCTTTTTCTTTTTTTTTTTAATTTATTTTTTTCTATTAGTTCTTTAATTTAATTCTCGATTCTGAAATTTTCTTTTCTCCGATTTTATTTGACAGTTAGGTCAGGAGTCAGCTCTCAGGGTCAATTGACCAAATTGCCCCTCGCCGGTTCATCCCGGTTTGCAAATAATCCAATATTTCTTCCGGCTCCCTGACTTAATTATTTGACTGACTTAACAGTTCTTTTTCATGATTTTCTCTTTTCCACTGTGTCCATAAGGGTCCTAAGGACCGCGGCGTCACATTTTACGGTTCGAAATTTGAGTTTAAAATGATTTCGCAGTCATTCCCGAGGAGGTCACTCATCGCTGTGACTCTCGGCTCGTTTAACTTCTTCTGTTCTGTTTTTCTTATTTATACTCAACTAATTGAACATTACTAATTATTTGTGTTTATAGCTTCTCTAATTGACTTAAGTGTGGTTCGAATCCCCTTAATTGTTCGGGCCGACACCGGTCACCTGAACAGTGAAATCTACCAGGCTATGCAAATGGGGGTGTTACAAAAAATAATTTCAAAATCATATTATTCAACATTTAATGCAAAACATTAAGAAATTTTCATTTCAAATTCCATTTACAAAGTAAGCAACACAATAGTTCTCAAGGCATTATTTAACATAAATTATTCCAAAATTGTTCAAATAAATTTTCTAATAGCGAATTAAATGTGAAACGTTATTGTGCACAAACCTTTAGTGAGTTGCCTCTCTGCCTTGACTCACGTTATCCTTATCTTTCCCAATTTCTTTCTCCACTAAAATACACAATTTAAGGCCTTTCAAAATTCCTTCAACTCATTCCATAATTAATCCAACACTTAAATGTATGCATACTAAATTTCTCTCACAATTTCTCCTAAATGTTGAATTCTTTGTATGTGGTATGTTATGGTTACTATTCATTTGACTATTTGGTCAAAATATTCACTTTCTTATACTAAATAGGTTTGTTAACTCTAATTGCACCCACATACCACATTTTGGGTCACAATTATGTTGGCATTGATTGCCAATTGAATTTCTAATCTCCCTAAGTGAAACTTAAAAAATTCAGTTTTTGGTCACTTGTTTTACTATTCCATGGGTCTTTCTACGGTAGGAATTTGGCTAACTTTCCTGCATCAAAGTTGTTCCTTAATGTCTTAGATTTAATTCCCTTTTTTAATCACTTAATTTGGAGTTTTGTAGCTCAAGTTATGCTATTTTTAAGGTGGCTGGCTGGATTGGTTCAAACCCAGAATTCTGGGTACCATTTTGGTTCTGGTAGTTTTGAGCAACCAACTTTGGTTGACAATTTGACTTGGTTATGGGCAGAATTTGGGTTTGTGTTCTTCATTAAAGTTATAGTACTATGTCATAGCTTTCCAATGGTAGAAAATTAGGTCATTTGGACCTTTCTATGCCAAGTTATGACCATTTGAACAAGTACTGTTCATATGGTCAATTCTATACAGGGACAGCGTACCTAATCCGAATTTAACCTAATTTTTCACCCATTTGTGATCAGTTTTAGGGTAGGGTTTCTACATGAAAATTATTGCATTATGTCTTAATTTTAATTTTCATCTCCAATTGGCCTCACTAATTAGAGCAACAGAATTCAATTTATGGCCACCTAAGTTGACCAAGGTCAAACTGTCCAGAATTGGACATTACTATATTCACAACTCAAGTCCATTCTATGCATTCAATTACACTCATAAACACTCCAATTGACCAATTTAAGCATCAATTATGTCAATTGGCATCAATTCACCAAAATCCCCAAATTTTCCCCAATTTTCCAATTGCCAAGAACCCTAATTATGCCTTTGCCACAATTCATGAAATCAAAGTATATAAATCACATCTACAAACTCAATCAAGCATGAATAGACTTTTAATTCCAACAAATTCCATCAACTCTAATTCTTCTTAAGGTGGCTGAATTTCCCTAGGTTCTATACATGTATGATTTTCATCTCTCTTAATGTAAATTCATTAAAATTAGCTCAATTTCAATCAATTATAATAAAGGAAGGGAATGGATTAACTTACCTCTTTTAGCTCCTTTCACTCTTCCAAAACTTCAAGTTTTTCTCTACTTTCTTGCTCCTAATCTTTTCATTAAGATCCAAAAACAAAGTTTAACTAAGGGAGTTTTGGGATTTGTGGCTAGATTTAGCAGTTATACAAGCTTAAAATAAGCTTTAATGGTGGAATTTAGGAAGATGAAAGAGAGAAGAGAGAGATGGATGGGTTAGAGAAGATGAACAAATTTCTTTAGGTCAACTCATCATTCATTTTTTTTTCTTTTTAATTTTAATTGTTCATCTTAAGTAGACAATTATCCTATATTTTCAATAATTTTAAATTATAAAGTTTTATTATATCATGCTTACATAAGGTGATGTCATAATGCATTTTATTTGAATTTCCTTTTTTCTGTCTTCTATTAACCTCTCCACTTTTAATCTATTTTTCAAAATTTTAATTTTCTACATTTTAATGGATATGTAGGTCAAAAATCACCTCTAGGGGTGAATTGACCAAAATGCCCTTTGCCGGTTCAATCCCTTTTTCCAATAGCATTAGATTGCTTCCTGAACTCTGATTTAATTATTTGACCTGGTTCTCAACTCTTTTCTGTGGTTTTCACATTTTTCCTAGCTTCACAATAATTCCTAGGATTGTGGTGTCATAATATCCCATACAAAATTAGGGTTGCAACTGATCTCGCAGTCACTTCCCGGTACGATCACCCATCGCCGTGACTTTCGGCTCATTTAATCTTTTATGCTTTGTTTTTCTTATTTGTATTTTTTATTCATATAATTTCTATTAATTTTTCTTCAGGGATTTTCTAGATGATGCAAACATATATCTAGACATCCTGACTATCCGGACAGACACTGGTCACCAGAACAGTAGAATGTATAGATTGCTTAATATAGGGGTGTTACATTGGTGTTTTGACCAAAACCCAGAAACCAAAGAAACTAGGTCAAATGGCTAGAACAAGTCAGCACATCAAAACCTGGAGTTTGACCAAACTTCACTTGATCCCAGAACAGTGTTTATACCATATCTCCCACTAGAAAACTTCAATTGGGATGAGCCAAACTGTTCTGAAAACCTAAGAAATAGGGCTCTAACTTTGATTTAGAAACTTTCCTTAGATTGTGAGTGTAAGGACCTAAAATAGGGGTTAAATCTACTGACTTGAACCTGAAGCCTGATGGTATAGGGTACATGAGTCCAGGCCAGTAAATTGGCCATATCTCAGTCTATACAACTCAAAAAATTGTAATTCAAAAATTTGAGTGATCATAAGACATAGGGTAACAACTCCTATGAAGAACATTAGGCCTAAAATTGGCTGTAACATGTCTAATTAATTAGACAAAGATTGACTCAGGAATTTGTTTGAATCTAGACTCAGAAAGAGACCACGAACAAGTTGTGGTTATTTGACCATAACTTGAATTCTAAAACTCCAAATGACATGATTCAAAAAACAAAATAAAGACAAGACATAGAGGGATAACTTCCATGAAGGAAGTGTGGCCAAACAGTGGCCACATGTTGATCAATTTGTTAAGTGAAATTAAGACACCAACAACTAAACCTAAAGAAATTTGTTTAATACATTATATGTAAATTACTTACTTAAATTGCCAAATGCATAAATGACATGAAAATGCATGTGGGACCTATTTCTCACTGCAAATTGATATGACACAATAATAATAAGTCCATAATTAAGTAATAATACTAAATTACCCAAAGTATACCTAGACTTATATATATAGCTTGGATACCACCTAGGGACTACCGATTGTAGTACTGCTCGCATGAATGATCATCAAAAGATAACAAATGTCTGAGATGGTTGTTTTACTGTCTTTATGCTTGCCCATTGGCCACAGTGCCTATTATCATCTCTGGCTATATGCCTGCCTGCTGGCCTTGTGCCTGACATGACCGATGTATACTTGATAGACATATGAATGTCCAACTAGTATACTCCCGGGTATCCAGCCTTTATAATCTGTTGTAGGTTACTTGGGCATTGATGTGAATTTAATTAGACAGAATATGAGGAGAATAAATATAAAAGATACCGATAAATTTAATTATTCCTAAAGTCTAGTAAATATGTAAATGACCAAAAATTTATGCAATTATACATAGATTCATAATGTTAGATTATTTTGTTTCCTTTATTTTAAATTATGTACCACTAAGCAATTCACTTAGCGAGTTGGTTTTCCATCGCGTAGGTACTGAAGACTAGTCACAGCCGCAACAATAGTACTCTGACAGCGTTTGACCAGATCTGCCATTATCTGCTAGTCACCTCAACAAATTATTTTTTTTGGTAGGGCCCATGTATTAGATTTTGTATTTTTGGTTTATAGTACATAAACAGAATATAATTATATTTTGGATTGTAAATTAAATTGTAAATTATTGTGCATAACTTTTATATGAATGAAATATATATCATTTTCTTGAAATTACATGTTATTGTGGATGACAGGATACATAAGAAAATGAATAGATTATAAATTATGTTAACAGGTGAATAGTGAAACCCGCCAGATTCTAATAAAACAGATGAGGCTCTGTCCGGGTCTTCAATAAAATAAATTGTGATATATAAAAAAAAAAATTTCCATACGTGATAACCTGAATAAATGAAAGTTAAAATTAACAATGGATATGACAAGATAAGATAGGGTGCTCCGACACCAAATGTGGTACGCTTTGCTCGGCTATACTGTAGATGGGTAAATGGGCGTCACATATACAATTCACAAATCATATTTCATTCTAATTTTTCATTTACAAAGTAGGCAACACATTATTTTTCAAATAAAATTTTCAAAGCCATAACAGTCAAAATTATTCATAATATTTATTTCAAAAAATTTTAAGTAGAAACAAAGAATTTAAGTTTATTGTGCACAAACCTCCTATGTTGCCTTGACTTAGTCCACTTTTCCTCCTTTCTTGGAGGGCTCCTTTCTAACTGAAACACATAATTTAAAGTGTTTCAATACCCATCCAATTCATTTCTATTAATTAATCCAACAATTAAATTTTTCATGCCAAATTTTACTTATAAGTTCTCCTAAGGGTTGAGTTCCTTGTTTTTGATAATATTGTGATTACTATTCATATTATTCATGCAAATTTTTGACTTTTTCATAATTAATTGGTATACCATTTCTAAACACATGGTCATACCACATTTTGGGTCACAAATTTAAAGGAATTGGTTGCCAATTACAATTCAAGACCTATTAGATGAAATTCCAAAATTTCATATTTGGTCACTTAGCTTTACTATTTCATTGGATCAATCTACAGTGAAAATTTAGCTAAACTCTCTTCATTAAAGTTGTTCCTTAATGTGTCTAATTTAATTTTATTTTTAATAACTCCATTTGGAGTTTTGTAGCTCAAGTTATAGCATTTTTACCATAATTGGCCGGATTTGTCATTTTCAGATTTTCTGGGCAAATTTTGGTTCTGGCAGTTTTGATGACCTAATTTTGGTTAGCAATTTGACTAGGTTATGGTCAGAATTTGGGTTTCTGTTCTTCATGAAAGTTGTTCTACTATGTCCAAGCTTTCCAATGGTTTAAAAATCAGGTCATTTGGACCTCTCTACACAAAGCTATGACCATTTGAATATATACTGTTCATTTGGTCAATTCTGCCTAGAAATAGGGTACCAATTCCAAATTCAACCCAATTTTGGACTAACTTATGGTCAGTTTTTTGGTAAGATTTCTTCATAAAAAATGTAGCATTATGACCCTAATTTAATCTTCAATTAACCTCACACCAATTAGAGCAACACAATTCAACTTATGGCCCTTTAAACTAGCTGGACTCATTAGTCCAGAATTCAACACTTCAACATTCATGACTTATCTCAATTCCAATCATTAATTCACAGTTATAAGCACACCAAATGACCAAAATTAAGCATCAAAACATCAATTGGTCATCAATTCTAAAAAATCCCTAATTTTTCCCAAAACCCTAATCACCATAAATCCTAATTTTTCCAATTGTCACTAATTATGCATACTAACTATCTCAATCATGTATACTACTCCCAACAAGTTCAAATTCGTGTTTAATTAAATTGAAACACTTCAAAACCCTAGAATTTCATGGCTGGCCAAAATTTCATCTCTTCCCAACATGCATAATTTTTCAATTTTTAAGTTAATTTCTAGTTGCTCACATCATTTCCATAAGTAATAATCAATTTAACTTAGGAGAAAGAGACTTACCTTATATGGAGCTTTTCAATCATCTTAATCTCCACTTATTTCTTGAAATTCTTCTTACCAAAGTCTAATTAAGGGTTTTTAGTGGAGAGACTATAGAAATTAGGGTTAAATTTGGGAGTTTGAAAGCTTGAAATTGAGTGTTAATGGTGAAATGTTGAGAGAGAACATGAGAGAGAGAGAGAGACGGCAAGGAAGAAGAAAGAAGGAAATTTTTTTTGCCTTTTTAATTTTTTTTGTCTCTATTTATGCATAATTATCCCCACACTTATGTAAATTTAAAATTATAATTTTATTATGTCATGCTTACATAATAGATGATGTCATAATTCACTTTAAAATTAAAATTTTCTTTTTCCTCATTCTTTCCTTCCATACACCTCTTCAATTTAAATCTATTTTTTATAATTTTAATTTCCTACATTTTAATGGGAATTTAGGCCAAGAGTCACATCTAAGGGTGAATTGACCATATTACCCCTTATCGGTCTAATCAATTTTTCCAGTAATATTGAGTTACTTCCTGAACTCTGATTCAATTATTTGAGCTTGTTCTTTATTCTTTTCTGTGGTTTTCACATTACCATTAGCTTTGCAATTATCCTTAGCCCTGGGGTGTCATAGGGTCCCACACGAATTTAGGGTAGCAACTGAGCTCGCAGTCTGTAACACCCTAGGCAAATCCCACATCGGCAAAACACGGGAGAGATGCGGGGTTTATAAGTTAGTGGTTCGTAACCCTTAGTGACGTGTTTTAAAACCATGAGGGCTTCGACCCAGAGCGGACAATATCACTAGTGGGCCGGGCCATTACATTTGTTGTATCAGAGCCGCTCCGCGTGCAACCTTGAACGATGGTGGGGCAAACCTCAGCGAGGACGCTGAGTCCCATAAAGGGGGTGGATTGTAACACCCTAGGAAAATCCCACATCGGCAAAACACGGGAGAGATGCTGGGTTTATAAGTTAATGGTTCGTAACCCCTAGCGACGCGTTTTAAAACCGTGAGGGCTTTGGCCCATAGCGAACAATATCACTAGTGGGCCGGGCCATTACACAGTCACTTCCTGGTTCGGTCACCCATCGCTGAGACCATGGTTCATTTAACTGATTATGCTTTATTTTTCTTATTTTTATTTCACCTTCACATAATTTCTATTAATTTTTATTTATGACTTTTTTAGATGGCATAAATATAGTTCTAAACATCCTTACTGTCCGGATGGATACTAGTCACCGGAACAGTATAATGTGTAGACTACTTAGTATGGGGGTGTTATAATTCTCCCCCCCTTAAATAAATTTTGCCCCTAAATTTTACCTAGTTTTAATCTCTGAATAGCTGTCGGTGTCATTTCCTCATATCCTCCTTATGCTCCCAAGTATTTTCCTGGCCTGAATGATGGTTCCACAGTACTTTCACTAGAGGTATCTGCTTGTTTCTCAACTGCTTCACCTCATGTGCCAAAATTTCTATGGGCTCTTCCTCATAAGTGAGGTCTGGATTCACTTCAATTTCTTCTACTGGTAGAACATGAGAGGGGTCTGATCTGTACCTCCTCAGCATAAAAACATGAAAGACATTGTGTATCCTTTCTAGCTCTGGAGGTAGTGCCAATCTATATGCTAAAGGACTCACTCTTTCCAAAACCTCATATGACCCAATAAAGCGAGGACTCAGTTTTCCCTTTCTATCAAATCTCATAATTTTGTTCCAAGGGAAAACCTTGAGGAATACCTTGACACCCACTGCATACTCAATATCTCTTCTTTTCAAATCAATATAGGACTTCTGATGGTCTGATGCAGCATTGAGTCTATCTCTGATAAGCTTAATATTCTCATCTGTCTGTTGAACAATTTCTGGGCCAATTAGTTTCCTTTCACCCACTTCATCCCAACACAAAGAAGTTCTGCATTTTCTACCATATAAAGCTTTATATGAAGGCATCTCAATGCTTGATTGATAGCTATTATTGTAAGCAAATTCAATCAAAGGCAAGTGTATGTCCCAACTACCTTCAAACTCAATCACACAAGCCCGTAGCATATCCTCCAATATCTGAATTACCCTTTCAGATTGGCCGTCTGTCTGTAGATGAAATGCAGTGCTGAAGTTCAATCTAGTTCCTAGGGCTTTTTGCAAACTACCTCAGAATCTAGAAGTGAACCTTAGATCTTTGTCTGACACAATAGATACCGGTACTCCATGAAGTCTCACTATCTCATTAATGTATAGCTTAGCCAATCTGTCTAGGCTATAGTCCATCCTCACTGACAGAAAGTGAGCAGACTTAGTTAATCTATCCACAATGACCCATACTACATCATGGTTCTTATGTGTTCTAGGAAGTCCCATAACAAAATCCATCGTGATTCGTTCTCATTTCCACTCGGGAATTAGCAATGGCTGTAGCAAATCAGCTAGCACTTGGTGTTCGACCTTCACTTGCTGACAAGTCAGGCATTTGGATACATACTCAACTATATCTCTCTTCATACCCATCCACTAATAGTGCTCTTTGACCGATCTATACATTTTGATCCCACCCAAGCGCATAGCAAGAGGAGAGTCATGTGCTTCCTTCATAATAATTTGTCTCAATTCTGCATCATTTGGGATGCACACTTTCCCCATGTGTAATAATAAGCCATCATCATTCACTGAAAATCTAGGTTTTTTGCCATCCCGAGCTTCCTCCATCAATTTTACATACTTTTCATCATTCAGTGTTGTCGTTTTTATCTGATCTATTAGCAATGGCCTCACTTGCCAAGTAGTTATTATCTATCCCTCATCATCTATCTCCAAATTAGCATGTAGTGCCCTCAACTCGTGTACCATGGACAAAGGAGAAACCCTTAAACTAGCCATAGTCTTGCGACTTAAGGCATCAGCTACTGTATTTGCTTTCCCTTGCTGATAATCTATTAAGCAATCGTAATCTTTAATCAGTTTCAACCATCTCCTCTACCTCAAATTCAGCTCTTTCTGTGGGCCCAAATACTTTAAGCTCTTATGATCTGTGTAGATATAACATTTCTCCCCATACAAATAGTGTCTCCAGATCTTCAGAGCAAATACAATAGCAGCAAGCTCCAAGTCATGTGTAGGATAGTTTCTCTCATGGGTTTTCAACTAACGAGATGTATAAACAATGACATTTTGGTCTTACATTAGTACATAGCCTAGCTCATTGTGAGAAGCATCACTATAAATAGTATATTCTTTACCTAGTGTAGGTAAAGTCATGACTGGAGCTTTAGTCAAATATCTCTTCAACTCATCAAAGCTATGCTGGCATTTATCAGTCCACTAAAATTTTACATCTTTCTGAAGTAGCTTGGTCAGTAGAGATGCTACTATGGAGAATCCCTTTACAAAATGGTGGTAGTAACCAGCTAAACCTAGAAAACTACGAACTTTTGTAACATTTTTGGGTGACTTCCAATTAAGGATAGCTTCTACATTGCTGGGGTCTACCTTAATGCCTTCAGCTAATAAAATATGCCCCAAGAAAGTAATTTCTCTCAACTAAAATTCACACTTCGATAACTTAGCATACAACTGTTTCTCCCTTAGGGTCTATAACACAATCCTCAAGTGCCTATCATGCTCCTCTGCACTTTTCGAATACACCAAAATGTCATCGATGAATACCACAACAAATTGATCTAAATATGGCCCAAAGATAGCGTTCATCAAGTTCATAAAAGCAGCTGGAGCATTAGTTAACCCAAATGCTCTGCTCTTGCACCTTCAACTGATAATAACCCGATCTCAAGTCAATTTTAGAGAATACAGCTGCACCCTTCAACTGATCAAACATATTTTCTATGCGAGGCAGCGAATATCTATTCTTTATAGTCACCTTATTTAACTGTCTGTAGTCGATACACAGACGGAGAGTACCATCTTTCTTCTTAACAAACAACATTGGTGCTCCCCAAGGTGACACACTAGGGTGGATGAAGCCCTTATCAAGCAATTCTTGCAACTGCACCATCAACTCAGCAGGTGCCATTCTATAAGGTGTAATAGATATTGGGTCCACACCAGGCATAACCTCTATTTCAAACTACACTTCTCTTTCTGGAGGTAACCCTGGTAATTCTTCAGGAAACACGTCCAAAAAATCACATACAATAGGAATGTCCCTCAATGCTGGACTCCCTACTTGGGTGTCTATCACGTGGGCCAAATATACTTAACACCCCATTCTAATCATCCTTCTATCAAGTGCAGCTGAAATGAGATTTGATGGCAATAACTGCTTCTCCCCATGTATTACCACATCACCATACTGAGGGAGACCAAAAGTGACTGTCTTCAATCTACAGTCAATCATGGCATGATGCCTAGCTAACCAATCCATGCCCAAGGTGATGTCATAATCTCTGAAGGGCATTTTTATCAAGTCGGATAGAAAAGTATGTCCTTGGATCACCAACGGGCAATCCTTATACATTCTGTTTACCCTGACCTCCTGGCCTAACGGACAAGTTACTAGCACCTCAAAATTCATTTTCACATAAGGAACAGCAAAACAACAAGTGATGCTGGCACTAACATAAGAATGAGTAGACTCAGGATCAAATAGCACAAGCACATCTTTTTCAAAGATAGAGAATGTACCAGCTACAATATCAGATATCTCAGCCTCTTTTCTCTGCCGCATAGTGTACACTCTGGTTGGTACGCCATTAGGCTTTGGCTGATTCACTGTACTCTTGCTACTAGGTGTACTACCCCTACCTCTGCCTTTACCTCTGTCAACTGATGGTGAACCTATGGGGGTAAAAACTTGGGCTAATCCCTTTGAAGTGGTAGGTGGTCCAGAACGGTGGGCACTCATATAATCCTTAGCAAAATGACCAGTGTCGCCATAGTTATAACATGCCCATATGGCTTTGTAGCATATTCCACCGTGCACCTTTCCACAGGTTTCACAGGTGCGAACTGACAAGGTTCCCTTGGATGTCTGTTGGGTAGACTTGGGTGGCCTTTGTCCTGAGGATCTACCTCTACCAGACTTGCAAGAACTGGATCCTCCAAAGCGTTTCCTCTTTCCTGATCCACTATCAGAAGCTTGACCAGTAGTCTTTCCACCCTTCTCTTTCTCCTCTATTCCCTTTTTAGGTGCCCTTTCCATTTTAATTCTCTCTAACTCCAAGGCTTGTGAAATTAATTTTGAAAAGTTCTGATGTCTGAACCCCACAACTTGCATTCTCAAATTAGGCCTTAACCTGGCCTCAAAGCTTTTACATCTGTCTCTAACAGTGGTAAGTAGGCTTCCAGCATAATAACTGAGCCTAGAGAAATCTCTCTCATATTATGCTACTGTTCTGTCCCCTTACTTCAAACTCAGAAATTCTTGTAGTTTCATGTCAACGTATATATCAGGAACCCATTTCTGTCTGAATTCCCTCAGAAAATTTGACCAGGTCAGAACAGGGGGCTCTACTAGACTATGTGGGATGGTCTTCCACCACTCATATGCATCCCCTTATAGCAGAGAAACTGAGTATTCATACTTTAATTCTTCTATGCAATGCAGCTTTTAAATACCCGTTCCATCCTTTCAATCTACTGCTCTGCCTCTAATGGATCCACAGTACCCTTAAACTTAGTAGCCCCATATTTCATCAATTTATCGTATTGCCTAGCTGGAGGCTACGGTTGCACTACTGGTGCTTGGGCTGGGGCTTGTGGTAGCATGTTTCCAGCCATCTGTTGGAATAAAGCAGTCATTTGCTAAGCAAACTGAGCAAGAAACTGCAGCATGGGTGGAGCTAGTGTAGCTGACCCACTAACATTTTAAAGAGCTGGGGCTTCCTCTTGTGCCTCAGCCTTAACTGATTGCTCGACTGAGCGACCCCTTCTTCCATTTCAATTTACAAAATTCTACTCCCTAGTAACCAACACAAGGAGAATTATCCCCATTAGTTCATATTCATGATGTAAATGCGTCATATGTATCATTTAAGGACACTTGAGCAATTGTACTAGTCAAGGAAATATTTCAATTTATAGTTCAAAACTCATTTCAATACAATGCTCTGATACCACTAAACATGTCACACCCTACCCATCTGTAAGGCATAATATGATCTCATAGTATACCTAATGAATTATCGAACTTTACTTACCGATAAACCATTAAATATACTACAAGATATTTTAAACCAATTTCCAGCCATTTTAAAATAGTAGGTAATTTTGAATAATTATTAAAAACCTTTAATTGAGGTTTATGTTATGAACTCAAATTTTGATTAATTTGAGATTTCAAAATTTTACAGAAATTTTGGCAGAATGCCAACTATAAATTGAGAAAGCAGTTCTTCAAAATCTGTTAAAACACTTCAAATATGCATATAATACCCACAACTCCATTTATGGTCAATACAATTCAAGTTAATCAACACAAATTCAAGCAAACTTAATAGCATTGAGTGTAGATCATTTCACATAATAAAATCTCAATTCAAGAAAAAGAGAATAAAATAATATTATTACAATTTTGACTATACAACTGCTTAACTAGTTCTATAGATACATATGTACAAATATTTTACATCAAAAAGGAATGTACAAGGGTGTAAATATTATACTTATAAAAGATCTCAAAATATGTTCCTTGCAGCTATAGTAGCTCACTCTGCTGCTTTATCTTTCTCCCTATTTGTGACAGCAAGAAAAAGCTATCGCTGAGTAAATTTTACTCAGTGGTGTACAACAATAAATTTAAAAGTCACAAAAAAAATATAATCATTCATTAATAACAGAAATTTAAAAATTTTCACAACCACAGTTCTCAAGTTGAAGTCAAGATTTTTCACAACAATTTATCAAAACAAATGACAAACAATAGTGTTGCCAATAAATACACAACTTAGGTCATGACATAAAATTTCACTATCAATGTCGTGTCGTACACTATGACAAAGCAATCTACAACCTCACTAACAGAAATTAATGAGAAAGGTGGCTAACTAACTATATGAATACTCATCCGATCTCAACCTCAAAATGGTAAGCCAGAGAGGGAAAAATATAATCAATCTCAACTCCATAGATGGAGGAGGAACACAATAGATTTGCCATGCCAAGTGTGAATTCAAAACCCAATAAAAATTATTTTATTCAAATATTTTATACAATTCACAAATCATATTTCATTCCAATTTTTCATTTACAAAGTAGGCAACACACTATTTTTGAAATAAAATTTTTAAAGCCATAACAATCAAAATTATTCACAATATTTATTTCAAGAAATTTTAAGTAGAAAACAAAGAATTTAAGTTTATTGTGCACAAACCTCTTATGTTGCCTTGACTTAGTCCACTTTTTCTTCTTCTTTAGAGGGCTCCTTTCTAACTAAAACACATAATTTAAAGTGTTTCAATATTCATCCAATTCATTTCTACTAATTAATCCAACCATTAAATTTTGCATACCAAATTTTACTTATAAGTTCTTATAAGGGTTGAGTTCTTTGTATTTGATAATATTGTTGTTACTATTCATATTACTGTTCATGCAAAATTTTGACTTTTTCATAATTAATTGGTATACCATCTCTAAACACGTGATCATACCACATTTGGGTCACAAATTTATTGGAATTGGTTAATAATTACAATTCAAGGCCTATTAGATGAAATTCTAAAATTTCATATTTAGTCACTTAGGTTTACTATTCTATTTGACCAATCTACAGTGGAAATTTGGCTAAACTTTCTTCATCAAAGTTGTTTCTTAATTTGTCTACTTTTAATCTCTTTTTGAATCACTCCATTTAAAGTTTTGTAACTCAAGTTATGACATTTTTACCATAACTGGCTGAATTGTCATTTTCAGATTTTCTGGGCAAATTTTGATTCTGACAGTTTTGGTGACCTAATTTTGATAGCAATTTGACTAGATTATGGTCAGAATTTGGGTTTTTATTCTTCATAAAAGTTGTTCTACTATGTCTAAGCTTTCCAATGGTTCACAAATCAGGTCATTTGGACCTCTCTACACAAAGTTATGATCATTTGAACATATACTATTCATTTAATCAATTCTGCCCAGAAACAAGGTACTAATTTCGGATTTAACTTAATTTTAGACCAACTTATGGTCAGTTTTTGGGCAAGATTTTCCCATAAAAAATGTAGCATTATGACTCTAACTTCATCTCCAATTTGCATCACACCAATTGGAGCAACACAATTCAACTTATGGTCTTTTAACCTAGCTGGACTCATTAGTCCAAAATTCAACATTTCAACATTCATGACTTATCTCAATTCCAATCATCAATTCACAATTATAAGCACACCAAATGACCAAAATTAAGCATCAAAACATCAATTGGTCATCAATTCTTAAAAATTCCTAATTTCTCTCAAAACCCTAATCACCATAAACCCTAATTTTTCCAATTATCACCAATCATGCATACTAATTATCTCAATCATGTCTACTACTCTCAACAAGATCAAATTCATGTTTAATTAAATTGAAACACCTCAAAACCCTAGAATTTCATGGCTAGCCGAAATTTCATCTCTTCCCAACATACATAATTTTTCAATTTTACAGTTAATTTCTACTTGCTCACATCATTTCCATAAGTAATAATTAATTTAACTTAGGAGAAAGAGACTTATCTTATATGAAGCTTTTCAATCTTCTTAATCTCTACTTATTTCTTGAAATTCTCTCTTCAATTCTTCTTACCAAAGTCTAATTAAGGGATGGTGAAATGTTGAGAGAGAACATGAGAGAGAGAAAGAGACGGCAAGGAAGAAGAAAGAAAATTTTTTCCCTTTTTAATTTTTTTTTGTCTCTATTTATGCATAATTATTCCCACATTTATGTAAATTTAAAATTATAATTTTATTATGTCATGCTTACATAATAGATGATGTCATAATTCACATTAAAATTAAATTTATCTTTTTCCTTATTCTTTCCTTTCATACACCTCTTCAATTTAAATCTATTTTTTATAATTTTAATTTCCTACATTTTAATGGACATTTAGGCCAAGAGTCACCTCTAAAGGTGAATTGTCATATTGCCTCTTATCGATCTGAATAATTTTTCTAATAATACTGAGTTACTTCCTGAACTCTGATTCAATTATTTAAGCTTGCTCTCTATTCTTTTCTGTGGTTTTCACATTACCATTAGCTTCGCAATTATCCTTAGGTTGGGGTGTCACAAGGTCCCACACTAATTTAGGGTAGCAACTGAGCTCACAGTTACTTTCCGGTTCAGTCACCCATCGCGGAGACCTCGGCTTATTTAATTGATTATGCTTTATTTTTCTTATTTTCATTTCACCTTCATATAATTTCTATTAATTTTTATTTATGACTTTTCTAGATGGCATAAATATAGTTCTAAACATCCTGACTGTCTGGATAAACACTAGTTACCGGAACAGTAGAATGTATAAATTACTTAGTATGGGGGTTTTACATTATTAATGTAAATTAAAATTTGATGGCCATGAATAAAATTAATTTGATATTTCAAATTAGTGGAATGTAAGCTTATAACTTTAATTTTTGTTTTAATTAGTCCTCCGCTACTGCCTTCTCAGAAGTTAGGTTAATGTGCAAAGTTGACATCCCATGGAGCCCATCCTTCACCTACTCCCATGTTATATTTATTTATTTAAAATTAATTAAACTTACATTTTTACCCAAATTAAAAGAGATACCAATGATTTTGATTTAGCTTGCCTAACAAAAAAATGGCATTTTGTCAGTAAAAATTAGATAGGGCTTTTAGTGGAGCTTGTCTAGTAGAAGATTAGTTCCCATTCAAATTTGAATTTTCATTTAAATTAAAAGGCAGACTTATTATCTTATGTGCGCACCTAACAAAACATTAGCATTTGGCATTAAGCACTGAGAAGAGTTTTTTTTTTTTTTTTTCTTTTAATATAAAGAATTAGAGGAGAAATTATCAATGAATGATGTGCTTTCAATTATTAAACAATTTCAAACTGAGCATAATTTTCCAAATGTTACCTAAATTAAATATTGTCATTTTCTAATCGTCAACTCCATAAAACAGAAAATCGAAATAGTCTTTATTTAATTATCTCAAATGCATACCTGTAAAATTCAAAGTTGAAGGCTATGGGCGTTCTAATTACAGTATCAGCCAAGAGAAATCATTAAAAATTGGACTTTTAAGGGTCCCTTAATTTGACATATACTTAACCACCCACTGCATTCCTTACCAAATTTCACATCTTTACAACCGTTAAATTTACAACAATTGAAGCTATACTGTATAGCACCAACAGCCATGGAGATCACCTTCCTTTTCTTATTTTTAGCTCCCGTGGTTCTCACACTTGCCGTTGGTCTCTTTGCTTTCAAGCGCCAATCCAGAGATGCCAAGAACCTGCCGCCAGGGAGCTTGGGATGGCCATTAGCGGGGGAAACTCTGGAGTTCTTGTTTGGCAAGCCAGAAAAGTTTGTTTTTGACAGGATGAAGAAGTACTCTCCCGATATTTTCAAGACAAAGATTCTTGGAGAGGAAACAGCCGTCATATGTGGCCCTAATGGACACAAATTTCTCTTCTCCAATGAGCAGAAGCTTTTCACTGCATTTCGTCCTCATTCTATGCAGAAGCTCTTTCGCTCGTACAAAGCTGCTGCAGCTGCCCCTGTTCAGATTTCTCGTGAAGCAGAGTCCAAAATGCTACGTTCTCCAGGTTTCTTGAAGCCTGAGGCGCTTGTGAGGTACTTGGGTAAAATGGACTCCATCACGCAGCAGCAAATGCAAACTTATTGGGAGGGTAAAGATAAAGTCAAGGCCTTTCCTCTTGCGAAGACTCTAACTCTATCTCTTGCCTGTCGATTTTTCTTGGGCACAGATGACCACGAGCGTATAGCTAAGCTTGTTAGCAATTTTGATGATATAACCCTGGGTATGCATTCTATTCCCGTAAATTTCCCTGGAACCATTTTTCACAGAGCTAGCAGGGCTGCAGCTGCAATCAGAAAGGAGCTTAAAACAGTAATTGGTGAGAAGAAGGCAGCGATTGCCACAGGAGCTCCGATGCAGGACATACTTTCCCACATGATTGTGGCCACTGACCCTTCTGGTAAACACATGCCAGAGGCAGAGATTGCTGACAAGATTATGGGTTTGCTAGTTGCAGGATACAGTACAGTGGCTACTGCAATGACTTTCTTCATGAAATATGTAGGAGAGAGGCCTGACATTTATGCTAAGGTCCTAGCTGGTAAAAATCTTCACTCTGTTTTTTTTTTTTTTCTTTTTGTATCCTTGATCACTTTCTTTTAAGTACTGCTAGTGCTAGGTGCTAGCTAATCAATTACTATATTGTGAAATCCAGAGCAAAAGGAGGTTTCAGCAGCTAAAGAGGCAGGTAAGCTGCTGGAGTGGGATGACATTCAGAAGATGAAATACTCCTGGAACGTATTGCATGAGGTGATGAGGCTCACACCTCCACTCCAAGGAACTTTCAGAGAGGCCTTGACTGATTTTACATATGCTGGGTACACTATTCCCAAGGGATGGAAGGTAACACTTCATTTGCTTGAATGCATCCGCTTTCATAGTATCATATGTCAGTTTTCGTAAATTAGTATACTAAATTCACATTATTGAAGTTTTATTTGGTTGACATTTGAAGGTATATTGGACTGTAAGTACAACAAACAAGAACTCAGAGTACTTCCCAGATCCTGAAAGATTTAACCCATCAAGATACGAGGATGAGAAAGCATTTCCTCCATTCACATTTGTTCCATTTGGAGGTGGACCTCGAATGTGCCCAGGAAAAGAGTATGCTCGGTTAGCAATTTTGACCTTTGTGCACAATGTGGTCAAGAGGTTTAAATGGGAGGTACTTTCTTCCAAGGAAAAGATTATTGGTGATATGATGCCTACCCCTGAAATGGGTCTTCCAATTCGCCTTTTACCACACTAGAAACCCAGTGTCTATAATTTTTTTTTTTATTAAAAAAAAAGAAATTTCAATCGAGATTTGAATTTATAAATTTATGTTCAAAATAGTTTTAATATTATTAAATTAGAACTCATTAGTAATAAAAAAAAAATTAAGGGAGCTTTTACCTTTTCTTGGTTATGTGATTGAAGTCGTGAAGTGTAATTTTGACTCCACGATTTTATGTCCCAAGTGGTAATTACCAAAAATCTCTAAAAGCGAAATCTTACTTGGCCAACATGGCAGAAATTCAGGAAGTCTTCTGTATGAGTGGCCTTTTCAGGTCCTAAATCGCTCTTACTTGGATTCTGAGCAAATTTGAAATTAGAAATGATAATAGGCAGCATTTTTGCATACTCCATTCAATCGAATCTTTTTAAAAAAATTACACAGTATATAATTAAATTTGAAACGGAACTGATGTTATCGAATTTAAATTTATTCATATAAATAAATAATTAATTAATTAATTATAAAATATATTTTTTTATAATTATAAAATTATTAAATATTTACCTGAATTTATTTAAATATTTTTATAAAATTATTAAAATTTTAAAATAAAAATTATTAATAAAATATATTTTATATAAATTATTAATTAAAATATACAAAACTTATAATCAGGTTCTAATATTATTCTGTTAATAATAATAATCAGATTTAAATCAAATAATTAATATGAATTTTAATAAGATTTTGAACTTCTTTAAGTATTAAAAATGTTAATTAAATTTAAATTTAAATAAAATGATTTTTATGAATACTCTATCCGTTGTCATTTATATCTAAAATTGATCCTAATTAATGAATAATGGCTCGAACCAGCCCTTTAACCTTATATAGGGCCGATTTGGCCCTCCTCCCATCCCTGAATTGGAACCCGCAGTTTGAACCACATTTAAAATAAAAGGGGAGGTCATATATGCAGGAATGTGTCACATGGACCGAACATGACTAAAATACTAAAAAGGGGATGACAAAGTGTTTAATTTCATCCCAATACTTATCAAGAAAATTTAATTTAGTCTATTTTATTTTTTTAAAATTAATTTAAAAAATTTAATTTAAATTCAATTTAACTCAAAAATTAAAATTTATAACTAAATTTCTTAATTTCTTTAAATAAAAAATAAAAAATTTAATTTCTTAATATTTGAGTTAATTTTGTTGATTTCTTAATTTAAGTCCAAAAATTAATGAACTCAATTTTTTATTTTCTTATTTTTTGTATTAAATTAAGTTTAAATTAAAATTTTTGAATTAATTTAAATAAAAAATTAAAAATAAACTAAATTGAACTTTGAGTTGAAATTGTGTTTTAAGCTAAAAAGAAACCAAATGTCTAAAACTACCACTAAACTGGACCAAACCTAACCTTGAATTATCTTGAACCAAAACTTGCTGGAATCACCGAAAGCCGGTTCGTTTCTGATTTATTTCCCTTTTCAATCCTGAACTGTAGGTTTCCTCTAGATCAAACCGGTGGCCATGTTTATACCAATCATTAGTGAGAATTTAATATTTTTTTGCAACAATTAGCTTTTTTGACAATAAAGAATATTATTACAACATTTAAATTTAGAAGACTGTTAATTTCACAACAATAGGTCATATGTGATAACTTAATTAGTTTATCATTGATATAATATAAAATAATCACCTAAAATAATATACCCTTTTAATTAGTGAATACATCTGAAATATTTTCTAGAATATATTAAGAAATATGCTCCGTCATTCTCCATATAAATAGGACTAGTTAGGGAGGAATAAGGGTTACTCTCTATTACTGTTAGTATACTATCTATCTAATTTGAGCATCAAAGAGTTCTCACCAAAACCCCTGACTCGGTACCTCAAACTCATTTGATTTTTATCTTATAGGTCCCTTAACTGAGACGATGAAAATGAAATCTATATTAGTGAAGCAATAATTTTAAATTTTATCAAATCATGATAATAATTATCACTAAAATTATTTAATTAAATATATATTTGCACATCCATATTATTTAAGATTAACCTAGTAACCACTTAAATTCATGAAAATTATAACAATTAAATAGAAATTTGTCATGTCAATAATAACCTATAAAAAATAGTTAGAAATGGTTCCACTTGATGCTCACCCTTTCTTTCTCTCTCTCCTCATGAAAATATTAAACCACCCTTTCTTTCTCTCTCTCCTCATCCTCTCCCGTCTCTGCTCACTTCCTTCATTTGCCTTAACAATTGCCCCTATTGGCCGCACAATCTCTGTATAAAGCAAACTTCACATTCTCATCCTTTGTTTACTTCTGTGCAAAGGCTAATCTACATCTTATTGGAACCTAAGCTCCCACAATCATGTGTCCTTTATAAAACCATGTATCCTATCTTGTGGAAATGTATTGACCCTCCCTTCCCTTTTAAACACCTTGCCTGGCATCCAATGAGCTCGCAGAAGACATTGAAATTTTGTGAATTTGATGCTGGCAATTTGTTAAATTTTTGTTAATTTGATGTTGGCTTGCTGATATGGGATTGAATTGATTGAGTTTGTTCAAGTCTATGGGAATTTCGATAGAGAGAATGTGAAATGACAACATTTTTTGGTGGAATTCTATTTAAAATCGACGAATCGAATCAAAAAAATTTTATATTAACATCATTCGTGCAACAGGTTAAGATTTCAAATTTTAACAATCTTATTATTTTAAAATTTTTGAAGTATCAAAAAAATAATTCATACACAGTTCACACAATTAAAACAAGCCTAATCACCTCCTTACTCATAACAAAATGAAAGCATAGATTTGTAAATTAAATAGTAATAATAAGGCATAAATATGCTATTAGAGAGCTATTAGGTTAGTAATTTAATACTCAAATGTCTGTGTTTGCAGCAAAAAATCCCACTAATAAAACACAAACTTTCATAAATTTGATATTATCCTTAGTTAATTATTTACCAAATTACTAATCTGTGATTGGTTTTAAAATTGAATTATATAAATAAATATTAAAAATAATCTTTTTTATAAACAAAATTTGAACATAGACGACTTCTTCTAGTATAAAAAATTTTCAAGATACACTAAAACTCAATATAATCAATAACACTCTCTTCTAATATACAAATCTCCCATCCTAAGGCAATTCCAAGATTCATTGTTAATTCAATTTTTTTTTATAGGCAAGATGAAAATTTATTTAATGCTTTCTTGTCTGTTATGCAAAAGTCAAAAAATTGAAACTTCAAAAAATAGGGAAAATTAAGGTTAATTAGTCCAATTTGTAATTAAAAATAAGCAGACTTCGAAAAATAGAGAAAATTAAGGTTAGTCCAATTTGTAATTAAAAATAAGCAGAACCATAAGCATGATTTGCTTGATCAAGTCTATATATATGCACATGAACCTCCACTTATACAAGACTTCAAGTTGAAGACCATCTAGATTATATTTCCATGGAATTAGTCAAATAATACTCTGCCCTAGTATATAATACTCTCCCCTAGTATATTTTCCTTTGGTAAACCATCTCACATCACTCACCAGCTATTATGACCTATAATTCTACCTAATGCTACATAAATTAATTAAAATTCTAATTAAAATAATTAATTGCATTTAATTAAATATCTATAATATTGTTAGCAAAGATATTCCAAGTTCTTATTGGGGTGACTTTTGATCTTGTCCTGTGATACTTGAGTTGCTCATCATGACTTCATCTCCTACCAATCAAGGCCAAGAGACTAAATAAATTATTATAGAATATATTTGGTCAAATATTGCATATGAAATAGTAAATGGTAAGCATAAAACTATATTTTAATAATATTAACTAAATATTATTATTATATTTGGTATTTATTAAAAATATAATTTTACAATCGATTAAAATCGAATAATTAATTATAATTAATTATATTTTTTTCAATAATAACTCTAATAGAATATGAAATGGGCTCATATTCTCTTATTTTAGCTTTGATGGATCAAATCAAACTCAAAAAATTATTATAACCTTGTTTTATCAATCAAGACTTTGTAAAAGAGCTCATGATAGCTTCGTATATACTTGCATTTTCTTTTTTTTAAATTTATAATCATTAATTTGTGAAATCTACATGTGAAATTATATAATTTAAGTTAGCTATCAGTTTATTCTCCCATTAACTTTGCCTCTAAAATTCTTCCCTATTTGTCTAGACCAAACTTAGATTACGTAAAATAAGTCTTATAAATAGAAAATTTTTATTTAAATTTGATTTATCATGAGACTTATATATTTAATAAGTAGATTTTATCATATATCTTGTGTCCTAAATTCATAAATTAAGTCTATCTATACAAAAAATTTCTTGACAAATGCAAATGAATTATCTTTGACGGATTTTTTTTTTTTTCTTTTCTATACATGTCAAACTCCGTATCCTATACACACTCTCTGCAAGTAATGTGGGATTGTGGAGGACACCAGTCCCACGCACTAAGAAACAAAAAAATTCCACTTATTTTTTATTCTCTCATTGTGTATATCTATCTGGCAGAAAATTTTTTCCTTTACTTTGTTTACACGATAGTTAAAATTAATCATCGACTTAAAACGAATTTTATGTGTAGGAAAACATCTTAAGATTCTAAAAAAAAAAAATCCCTAAAAAAATAAATAATATATACTTAGTCAAATAAATAAACAGGTATGAACATGGCAGAATATAAAAAGAATTGAACAACTCAAATTGCATACTATGAAAATTATATATGCTATTGCCATGCAATATGAGGTCTTCCCAGGATTTAAACTAGTCTTCTGCTCCCTATATAAACCAATCTCCCCACACCTCTTGAACTCATACCATAATTCTCTAATTCATATCTTCAATTAAATTGCTCGCTAGTGATTAACCATGGAATTCTTTCTCACACCTTCCATATTATTCATCGCTCTTATTATTGCCTTTCTTGCTTATTTTCTTGTCTTTGCATTTAAGCGTCAGTTTGGTGGTGCCAAAAACCTCCCTCCAGGGAGTATGGGATGGCCAATCATGGGTGAAACAATTGAGTTCTTGTTTGGCAAGCCGGAAAACTTTGTCTTCAAAAGGATGAAGAAATACTCTCCTGACATCTTCAAGACCAAGATTCTTGGGGAGAAAACTGCTGTCATATGCGGTCCTAATGGACATAAATTTCTCTTCTCCAACGAGCAGAAGCTTTTTACTGTGTTTCGTCCTCATTCCATGCAGAAGCTCTTTCGTTCCTACCAAGCTAAAGCTCCTGCCCCAAGCGAAAATGAGGCTAAAATTCTCCGATCACCGGCATTCTTGAAGCCGGAGGCCTTGGTGAGATACTTGGGGAAAATGGACTCCATCACACAGCAACAAATGCAAAGCTATTGGGAGGGAAAAGACACTGTCAAGGTCTCTCCTCTTGCTAAGACATTAACTTTGTCCCTGGCTTGTCGCTTCTTCTTGGGCACTGATGATCCTGAGAGGATTGCAAGGCTTGTGAGCAACTTTGATGACATAACTGTAGGGATGCATTCTTTCACTTTGAATTTCCCTGGAACCATCTTCTACAGAGCCAAAAAAGCTGCGGCTGCAATCCGCAAGGAGTTGACCTCAGTAGTTAAGGAGAAAAGAGATGCCATATCCACATCAGGAGCACCTATGCAAGACATACTTTCGCATATGATCGTCGCCACTGATCCTTCCGGCACACACATGCCGGAGGCCGAGATTTCAGACAAGATGATGGGTTTACTAACTGCAGGATATAGCACCGTCGCTACTGCGATTACTTTCTTCATGAAATATGTTGGCAAGAGACCTGATATATACAAAAAGATTCTTGATGGTAAATTTCTTTCCTTGTCTTATCATTTGTTTTCTTCTTCCGCACTAGCAAATCTTAAGGAGTTGACCCAATTCGCCAGTGAATTTTCTTTCTCTTTTTTTTTTTAAATTAATTCGACTTCATTAGGATTTGAACTTATAATCTCAGAGTCTTGCAAGCGACCTGCGCAAAAGCTTATTTTAACAGTTTCTGACATGAAAAAACTAAACCTGCAGAGCAAATGGATGTGGCCTCTGCAAAGAAGGATGGGGAGCTGTTGCAATGGGAAGATATACAGAAGATGAAGTACTCATGGAATGTGGTGTATGAAGTGATGAGACTTACACCTCCACTTCAAGGAACTTTCAGAGAGGCTATAACTGACTTTACATATGCAGGCTATACCATTCCAAAGGGGTGGAAGGTAAATGTTGCAGCCTCAATTTCCTTCTCATGTTTACTTACTCCATATCAAGTTAAGAGTTTACTTGTCCAATACGAATTAGTTTATCAATAACTACTATTTATGACCTGAATTAATCAACAAGAGTTGCTTTGCTTGATTACTTAAATGAAGAGTTAACGTGCTTGATTGAAATTGAACTTGATTATTATATATCTTAATAAATATCTTGGATTTTCTTGAAATACTGCAGATATATTGGACAGTGAGCACAACAAACAAGAATCCAGAATACTTCCCAAATCCTGAAATATTTGATCCATCAAGATATAATGATGAAAAGGCAATTCCACCATACACATTTGTACCCTTTGGAGGAGGACCTAGGACGTGCCCTGGAAAAGAGTATGCTAGATTAGCAATTCTAACATTTATCCACAATGTGATGAAAAGGTTCAAATGGGAGTTGGAATTTCCAAATGAAAAAATTTTTGGAGACATGATGCCAACCCCTGAAAAAGGTCTTCCTGTTCGCCTTCGAGCACTCTAGAGTGGAAAAGTCATTACCCATAAGAAAAAGCACATGGGTTTCAACTTTATTCTCCTTCAAGTCAAGTCCGCTCCCAATATGCATTAGTTGACGGATATGCTCAAAGAAACCTTATTTTCAGGCATTTAATTATGTAATACTGTAGTGCTTGTAATAATTGAAAGTTTGATATTGTCTTTCTGTAACTTTTCTTTATATGTCATAAAATAAATATATAGTGGCCTTTTGGTAACTCTTCAATATCATACGTATGGATATATATTTTCATTCATGTTAAAGCCTTTCAGCATATTATAAGTTTCAACTGTAGTTTTGGATATATTCTCCCATTGAATTTTGCATTAAATTTTATTATGATCACAAAATTTTATCTATTTTAATTTTGTTATTAAAACATATTATTTTATCATAATTAAGGTAGTTTCACCTAATTCTAAAAAAAATTTTTTGGAGTCTAATGTGGCACTCAATTTCAGATTAAATTTATAAGGGTAAAAGTTTTCTTTTCCGATAAAATTATGTCTAATGTAACAAACAATTTATATAAATTTGTACGCCGAAAGAATTAAATGCATAAAAAATATTTAATAAAACTTAATTTAATTATGAAGTTATAATAAATTAATTTTACATTGACAACGAAAAATTATTATAAAAATTTAATTTATCTTGATTTATATCGTAATTTACTTCCTTATATAGTTTATGAGATCAAATATTAAGTGGTAAATATATGTGAGTATTATAAATATAATATTATTTTTTAGTAAAACTATTATAGAGTAGATTATTCAAGTTAATTTCTTTTTATAAAATAAAAATAATTATTAAAAAATTACAATCAATTATTTTAATTTAATAATATTAAAACCATTTTTAAAATTATATATAACAATATTAAATTTAAATTTCAATCAAATTAAATAATAAAAACTAATAAAAAAAAATGTGAATTCCCACCAGGGTGCAGAACCCAGATGCTACATCTACAAGTTTAGAAGAAGTTTTTTGAGACAAACTCACTGGTTTTATCTCACAGCTCTCAATATTGCTTGTTCTTGTTTGCTTTTGCTAAGAGACAAACTCACTTTATGTTAGTGTTATTTTGAATTTTAAGAACACACACCATAATTAATTAATTATTAATTCGAACTCTGTAAATTTTTTCATATGATCCCGATTTCAGTGTAAATTATTCTTTCCTCGTGTTTGTCAGTACCAATAATCTTTAATCAAGAACCATTTGACATTTCTTGATCTGGTATTTTTTAATTTTAATTATTAGATTAAATAATTTTTTTATGATGCAAATATAAAATTCATTTATAAATTCTAAACTTGTGATTTTATTGACTTATAATCTTTGAGATAACTCAATGATTAATGATGTATTTAATATAAATTCAAGCTTATAAAAGAATGAGTTTAACACTCGTTAAATTAGATATTTATATCGAGGTATATGTAGAACTAATTAAAGCGTTTATATAAAATTAATGAATTTAAATATAAAAATTTAATTTAATTTAATCGTTGATGGCCATCCTTGGGTTTTAAGTATCTTGTTGGAAAGAGTGTAGGTGCAGATTAATTTAAGATTATACTACCATTAGCTTGTAGAGGTTCTAACTACCAAACAATCAGATAGGATTTCTTCAGAAAAAAAAAAAATTATTATTATTATTAATAAAATAAAATAAAATAAAAAAAGGAGAAGAAGAAGGATGGTCATGGAAGAAAAGCAATCACATGTGAAAGATTGTATTTATACGAATCTAATAAAAAACAATGGTCAATTTTTGGTTTTGACTCAAAATAGGACCAATCAATTCTGATATAACTTCTACTCGATTTCTGTCAAGTTAATTCAAACTAGTTTTGGTCCAATTTCAATTTCAGGTTAGATTGATTAAGTTATGGTCGTGCCCAATTGCCACTATTAGTCTCAATTATGGGCCAACTTCAATTCAATTTTATGTCTTAACCGTCCGGTCCGATTCAAGGGAGAGGGAATAATTTTGATCTAATTCAGGCACATGATTTCTAATTGTTATCCCCGCCACCATTGTTGCCACTACTACCTAATCTTGGCCTTGATTTGATTTTGTGATATGAGTTTAACTTAAAAAAATATTATTATATTACTTGTATTTTTAATGCAATGATACTTATATTATATTATATAATTGATTACATTATATTACATTGAATAAAACATAGTCTAAATTTAAAAAATAAATAAATAAAAATATGCATCTTTTCATCACTTCTTCCTTCTAAATATGCTTATGGGAAATTTTACTTGCAAAATATATGTTTATCACGCAATTATAGGATTTTTTTTTTCACTTAATTACACCTTCGAATTTAGCCATAACTGACATCAATATTAAAGATTTTTAAATAATTGATAATTAAAATAATTCACAATATTTATAAATTGGATAAAATTTTGAACGTATTAACTCTTAAAATGAAATTTGAATAACTTGTTCCATATGTAAGCTCGCATATAAAAATAGTAAAAATGGCTTGCATATTTCTAAGTAATATATCACTCGAGTGAAAATTGAATTTCGTTTCAATTTATTATTATGAGATTTTCCAACTTTGGAAGTTAAATAAGATTCCATAGTATTCATCCAAATTGTTGTTTTTTTTTTTTGTAAGTCAAAAATTTTATTAATAATATAGAAGTGGAGGGAAAAATTACACAGTAGAACGATTCTAATCTGATAGATACCATCCCCATACACCTGCTTATATTACAATCAACTACTGATTAAAAAAACCCCTCACAATCGCACAAAGCAAGAAAAACAAAAGAAAGTGACAACAAAGAAAATGAGAGATGAAGTTTCCCAGGGCCAAAAGAAATGCAACCAAATCCTCATGTCTTTCCATTTTTGCAAGGTGATCACCGAAGTGATCAAGGATTGGCGACTCATATTACGGGACACAGTTGAGTTTGCCTCACATGGTGTATGTACAATGGTCATGTGGCAAGGACAGCATCAAATTAAGGAGAGATTTTATGGTGCCGCTACAAATGAAATGTGCATTAATTATACCCACTTTAATTAATTTTATTCAAATTTTGATATAACTTAATGATCATTAAACTCATTCTCATATAAAATTGAGTTTATAATAGATACATACGTCCAAGCTTTTATCGAGCGATCAAGTCTCCACAGTCCATCACATGAGCTACTAAGCAAAGTATGAGCATTGTGTGACAACAATAAGATCCAGAAGCTCACCAAGACGCCGTAAAGATTGCGTAGAAATTATAAGAGCCTTATAAATTGCTCTTAATTTCGCTTTATTTGCATTCATGACTCCAACAGAACAGGGGAAAGACGCCTAATATGACCCTGATCGTTCCAAAATACAGGATTACCCATTGAAGTACCTTCGTATTCCATTTCTAAGACCTTTGCACGACGCGAGCACCAAGTTAATTTAGACTTTAAACACTTTCTTGTTTACCCACAGCTTAATGAATAATCCAGCTTATAAGAAGTACTTTTTGAGTGTCTGCAGGCATAGAATCAACTACAATGTTGAGCCCAAAACTAGCCATCAGGATAAAGTTGGAAAATGTAGCTAAAACAGAATATCGTTTAGACCAATAACTTGGGATTTTCCAGAAATCCAAAACTGGACCAGCCTATCAAATCCCAGAAAATTCCACTTTTAGACGAAAACAGGTCAAAGTTCAATTTAAACGCTGCACTGCTAATAATTTTTCGTCTAATGATCATATGTGCCAATATAACTTTGATAAAACACTCTCCACTCCGCCAACAATGCATATAGTACCATTACAACACAACAAAATCCTAAACTAAAATAGGAGGATCCACATTAGTTCAAAACCCTAGCGAATTCGAAATTAGATGTTGCAGAGCACAAAGGCAAACCTAATAAAGACTTCACCACTTGATAGAATCCTTTTCATCAGAGAACTTTCGCAGCACAACTGCAGCAACCCTGAAACAAAAGTTGAAGTGATTTATGGCGGATTTCAAATTGATAAAGAATTTATTTACGAACATGTGGGCAAAACAATGTATTGAAGCAATTTTTACAACTTAAAATGTATCAATATTACTGAATAAAGCACAATTAGTACATGCATATCCAAGTTTGTATCCTAAATAAGATAAACAAAGCCAGTCCTTGGTGACAGAAACATCATATGAAGCCATAAATTCAAATGCTCCAAATTGCCAAGAATCTAAATAGAAAGAAGAATCTATTGACAAATGCAGGCAACATAAAAGAGAAATAATAATAATAATAATAATAATAATAATAATAATAGTGCCTTTGCAGTATAGATATCTCAAGAAGCTTCAGTTCACTAATAATGATCCGTATGAGTATATAAACTCAAATTCAGTCAGATACATTAACATGCCTATTACGGAGACAGGTCAAGCCTATGGCTCACTTGAAAGCAATTTAGGCCAACTGACACCAAGAACTAATAAACCCAATAATCCTCCAATAAATGTAAGATGTTTAAATAAAACATCATGTAGCAAATTCTTTATGCCTACCTCCCCATTCTCCTTTTGTCATCATAATGTGTGATAAGCTACAATAACACAAATACAAAAATCTCAAACTAAAAATATTGGCTCAACCATAGCTGTCACCCACATGAATGACATGCAAACTTGGTACACTAATAGGGAGCAAAAATCAGAAATATTGGGACATTTAGTGGCCATAGTTGATGAATAACAGAAACAGCATTAGGAGTTAACAGTTAGCCTATTATTCCCCTAAGCCCATGTTCTGTTGACAGAGACCAAAAATAGGCTATAGGATGCATAGATTAGTAGGGCCCCAAGGTCTGAGCCAGGAAAGGGATCAGGTTTATATGATGACCTAGCACATGGGCAGGCTTGGGTAGGGTTACCTTATATTGGGCGACAATTTTCATCCCTAACCAATCTTATCAGATTGAATTTTGTTAAGATGAAATATTATTCCCCCAAAATTATTTTGGACTTAAATTTGCCTTGCCAAGTCTTCTTGCCCCGACTTGACCAAGTCTTTGTAGACATATTGCCATATGGTTTATTTGTATTCAACAGGAGAGAAACTAGAAGAATATAAGGTTAAGAATAGCATTATACACTGCCATGGAACACAACATTCCCATCCAGGCCTAACTCAAGGTCATCAGAAGCCCTTTGTTAATTCAAAAGATCACTAGAAGAGTATCAAATTTGAAAAGTAAACCATCAAGAATATGACAATACCACTAGAAGAGTCTTAAATTATGTCATTAACCAATAACCAGGGTTTTTATATCAGAAGACCAGGATTTGCCTTGGCTGGGTGAGCAACTAGACAGTATAAGGAAAATCACAGTTAATGGTTAAACCCGAGGTAACTTCATATTCTTTAAAACCTACATAACCCCGCCAGTTTTACAGACCTAGCCATCTCATTTCAGAAGCTAGTTCACAAATGCAGTTCTCAGTCCCATTTCCAACAAATTCTCCTATGCAACAGCTGAACAGCACACTCGTCTAAGAAGGTCCAAGCACTAAATCAGACTTCCTTTATTTTTTACCCGTGTTACAGGAAGAAGATCGCTTTTAAAGATGGTTTTTAAGCCAAAGGTGAAGGGATAATGTGATAGTAGAGAAGAGACTCCATATATGTGAAACTCCATGGTGATAAGAGAGAATCAAAGTTTTAACTTCAATTTGGTGATATGATGCCTTTGTTCTTGAGGTTTGGTTTTGCCAAAGGAGAATACAGTGGGACACAGAGAGAATTAGAAAGGAATGCATACATTAATAAGAAGTATCCCCTTCCTTTCCATCTTACCTTCCTTGTTCCTTTAGTCCAAGCACAACAAAGCCAAAAGCATCACCTACTCTTCAGTGCCTCACATAAAGCCCAGTTTGAGCTGGCCTGCCAAAGACTGAAAAGATAACTTAATATGCTTTTTCTTTGCTTGAATGGACCTTGGAGTAGATAGAGCTATAATTTTGGTACTTCATGTTCGTAAGTGCTTTCAGCCTGATTGACTTTACCATATGCTGTACCTCTTTGTTGCATAAAATGAGGTTGATCTGATTTTTTTTTTTTTGGGTGGTTTTTATTTCTTCATTATAGTTACAATTTTATGGTTTTTATATTTCTATTTCTAATGTATGTTATTCTTCACAAATAAATCTTTCAGTTAAATTTTCCTTATTTAGCTTATATTCCTCTCATATATATTTTTAGTTATTTTTTTAATTTAAAACTCTGATTTGACCAATGACAAGTTGGCCATTGAAAGATTTGCATTAAGAAGCACTTTATGGTGGTTAGTTGCAAAGGAACTTCCTAGCGTGAAATATCATCTGGTAACATAAAATTTCTAAATGAAACAGCTTTATCTTGACAAGTGAAGGACACGGGCAAATGAAAGAGAGTGATTATAACCTCTCTCTATCAATAACTAAAACACTAGTCACATGTGTGTAACATGAAAATCAAATATATTAACTAGAATTCATATCACACAGATGCTCTAAGATTCAAAATAGCAATGTTCAGTCAGTAAAAATTTTCCTTATGTCAAATGATTGCCATACTACAACCAAAGAGACAAAAAAATATGCAAATGGACAGAGAAAAGGTGCAATGAGACAATAACTTTTAACCTACAACTTTTGAAATCTACTTGTGGGGAAAAGGCAATTCTGCTATCTAAAGATTCATCAACACGTTAATCGACATTCATCAAATGAAATTGTTTATTTTACTACATAAACTTGAAAAAGTCACAAACAAAAATTCTAGGAGCCCAGTGATTATTGTGCAAGTACAGCTTAAAGAATATTTTATGCAGGATCAACAATCAAAAACACCAAAAGGCTGCAGAAACTAATTCTCCACCGTTAATATATTTAGTTGTCACATATTATCACTAAAAGGCAGAGGACCAACGTGATACTCCATTTATCAATGAAATCTGCAGTATTAATTGACCCTCAATTCCTCATACCAGCTTATAAAATAATTATAAGGATAAATCTAATAAAATAAAATGTTAAAAAAATCCTGATCCAACTTCAACTCTCTCCCCCAAAGAATGCAGTTACTTGTTTTCACATCATAGAAGCCAAAGTGTCTTTCTCCACTATTTTTGCAATCATTTTCTATTCCACCATTTGGAACATCTCCCTCTTCACACAGTTCTTTTACTTGTTCCTTACATAACAGTAGCAAAAGTATTACTCCCCGCTAGTCCTGAGATAAACTTCAACTCCATTTGATCATTACAGCATTTTCCCCCCTCTTTTATGATGAGTTGATTTGGATAGGCAACAGTGAGACAGGCAGGTCAGGTTACACAAAATCTGAAACATGAACAACTTCCAAATGGACAACCAGATGCCAGAAAATGCACCCAATTAGCTACCAATCCCAATCAGACAAGCCAAAAGTAACTATATGTTAATATCCTGATTTAGTGTAAGAACTAAGAAGAAAAGAGGATATATATACAAATTCGGGGTGATAACTACATATATTGACAAAAAAAAAGTTCATATATAAAAACCAATATGGTAATATTTAACCAATCCTGTAAGAGTCACAAACAACCGCAAAAAAATAAATAAATAAATAAGGGGAACAAAATTCCTTAAGTAAAATATTGCATTTTTTTCCTATTGATAGAAGAGGAAGAAGAAACAAGTACAGCCAGGAAAATAAGGCAGCCTCCTCTAAATTATATCCAAAAAAAAAAAAAGAGTCATCATGATATGGCGCTCAAATCTCATTGAACACCAGCAATGTACAAGCCTTTGAAAACCACTTAGGAAGTGTCCACAAGTCTTAAGACAGCCTTACTGTGCAGCACAATTTCTTGATTGGGCCCATAACTCTTACCATTGTACAAGACTACTGTACTAGACGGACAACTAGGCATTATAAACTCCATAAATATTTCATAAACTACATATTTGAACTCCATAAATTATATATATATCATAAACTACATAATTTATAGAATTTATATTTTTTTATGTTTCAAATGGATAACAAAATGTCTGACTTTCAATTGTATTAATTGCTACATCTAGGAAAACTAAAATGTATTGGTCTGTAGGTCTATACATAAACAAAGCTCAATTGAGCTACTTGCTGATAGTCTCATATATTTTGGTATTAATATGAAACACAAGAAAATCAATAACAAAGTTCCTATAGACTGAACGCTGATTGTCCATTCCAGTGTGGCACCACACAGACCATGTTACATACAACAGTAAGCAAAATTTCCTCCAAAAAGAACAACAATTCGCAAAGGAAAGGGCAAACTCAAGCACGTTGCTGAACAAATTAATGCAACATCCCAAACATAAAAAATAAGACATACCTAATCATTGTTGCTGCTGATTCTGCTGCTGCTGTTGGGGATTGAGAGGAGGTGGCATACCAGGACGAGGAGGTCCATAAATAGGAACCCCACCAGCCTGAGGGGGCATCCCAGGACGAGGAGGAGGTGGGGCTGGCATTCCAGGCCTTGGAGCAGGAGGCCCTCTCATCATCGGTGCCTGTGGCTGGGGTGGCATTCCCATTGGTCTCTGTGCAAACTGTGGCGGCATTGGGTACCCCTGTTGTGGTGGCCTAGCAGCAAACTGAGGTGGAACAGGTGGAGGTGGACCCCGAACCATTGGAGGAGCTTGACCAGGATAAGCAGGAGGAGGCATTTGGCCAGGCGGCCGTATGACAGGGGCGCTACCAGCCGGTGGAGCCCCTGCTGCAGGATAAGTCATAGGCGGAGCAGAAAGTTGTGGGACCGGAGGACGCGAGAGCTGCGGCTGCATCATGCCAGGTGCAGGACCACCAACGCCACGGACAGGACCCGCAAGACCAGGCTGGGCCTGAATGAGAGGAGCAGTGGGAATCCCACGGCCAGCTGCGCGGCCAATGCCGGGGCCAGCAACGGCAGTAGCGGAAACAGCCTTAGCGCGAGACTCTTCAGGAGGAGGGGGGCCCTCAACAGTCATGGAAATCACCTCTTCGCCACGGAGAAGAACGAGGCCAAGAGTGCGACGATCCTCCCGCTCCTCGTTGTTCTTTTTGCCCTTGGCAGGTGGAAGCTTGCGAAACTCCTCGCAGTCTCCGAGGACAAGATTCATGTGGCGGTCGAAGGCCATGAACTTTCCGACCAGCTGCCGGCCGTCCTGGATGGTGACCCGCATCCGATAGTTGATATATTGGAGCATCTTAGAGCTCTTCGACATCGACATTTTGCGAATCTAGGGTTTTTCAGGTTTCTCTGATTTGTGAATTGTTTGGTATCTAGTCCAGAGTCTGGCGAAGGACAAGTTGGATAGGGAATAGAAATGGAAGGGAAATGAGTGGGGGTTTTAGGTTTGGCAGGGTTTTATTAGGCGCGTTGTGCAGAAACGGAAAGAAAACAGAGAGACTGGCGGAATTTTGTTCGCACCGTGGACAGCTCTTCACAAAGCCGTTTGATTTTAGAACCGGAATTCTGCGGCTTGTATCCTTTAACTCCAAAGCATAAAATTTTGTGAAATTTTATTAAATTTTATATTTTATGTTATTCATTTAAAAAAATTTAAATTTTAAATTTAATTATAGCTAAATCCAATTTATATGAAATTTAATAGAATTTAAAATAAATTCTATAAAATTTACCTAATAATATTTTTTATTAAAGTAAACTATAAACTATTTTTTTTATCTATTTACTATTAATATCTTTAAACAATTATATAAAATATTTTATATTTGTCATAATTTTTTAATATTTAAATTTATTATATACTAAGTAATGACATTATTAATGTTGTTATATAAATCTCATAATTATGAGACATGTGAATTTATTTTACATTTATTATTATGTTTATAAATTATTGTAAATTTGTTAGATATAAGTTCTTTTTTTACTTCTATTTAAAATTATAATTTTTTTTAATTTTATTTTTGAGTGTAATTTTAAAAATGAGAATAAATAATTTTAATTCTAAAATTATATCAAATATAAATTATATATAGTTTATTTGAATTCTGCATTCTAAATTATATCATATGAAATAATGAAATTTATTTCAAATAAGTTTTAACTATAATTTATTTTAAATTAATTTATATGTGATAAAATTCAACGAAACACTAGGGGTGAGCATTCGGTTCAAACTGAATCGAATCAAATCGAATCGAATTAAATTATAAAAATCGAACCGTAAATTTTAGAAACCGAATCGAAATGGGTGAAAAATCGAATCGAACCGAATCATTCTATTTCGGTTCCGTTTAAACCGATCGTTTTATTTTTTATTGATTTTTTAATTTAAACTTGATTTTCAAGTTATTTGATTTAATTTTAATTTTGGTTTGAACTTAATAACCATTAATCAATGAAATTAAACAATTAATATATATAAAATTAAATATAATTCATAAATTTTTCATAAAAATAAATCAATTCAAAAATCGATTTGGTTCGATTTAATTTGATTTGACTATATAAATTACTATTCGGTTTGATTCGGTTTAACCGATTTTTTCTCTTCAAAACCGAACCAAACCGAAATAACCGAAATTTTTATAATGTAAAATTGAACCGAACATATTTAATTTTAAAACCGAACCGATTGAACCGAATTGACTCGATTCAGCTCGATTTTTCGATTTAAACCGAATTCTGCTCAGCCCTACAAAACACTATGTTATTTGATGTTTTTTTAAGATTCTTCAAAATTCGTCCCACAAAATCCATTGGTCCCTTTAAAAAATAAACACTTGTTAAAAGTTTTATCATTTATGCTATTGGAATGATTTTGAGTTTAAATCATCATTAAAATTATTTATATTAATTCAGTGGATTTTTATTTAATAATATTTACACTTTTCAATCTCAATCAAGCTAAAAATAACAAAAATCTAGCATAAACATAACCCAGTGACTATGACATCCTTGTAACAATTTGAAAAATTCAGATTTTGAATTTCCATATTGTAAAAATAAATAGATAAATAAAATAATTTCATTCTCTCTCATGCAAATGGAGATGAGAGCTAGTGGTGAAAATATCTAAGAGTTAAAAAAATTATCATATTTCTTTATCCTTTGTTTGAGAGAGATTTTTATAAAGTAATTGGAGTTTGTTAGAAGTTTTAAAAATAATAAAACTTGTGTTTTTTTTTTATATTTTAATAAACTCTCATATTTATATCTGTTTTAAACATATTTAGATTTCTGTCCGTTAAGAACATATCTAAAATTTTATCCTCAATATTAGGATCCCTCTTCTTTATCCTAAGTCTTTACGTTCCTCTTTTAGTGGATTTATTTTTTGTTTATTGTAATATTTAATAAGCTTTTTGGCAGTTTAAAATATAATGTGAATCTTTAATTCCTTTTAGTTGAAAATTTTAAATCTTTAAATATGGATAATAATATTCTATTAATAGAGCATCGTAATGCGATTAATTCCTTCATTGACATTAGATGATTTAAACTTTCATGTGAGTCACGAGTTTTCAAAAAGATAATATTGTAAAAAAATTCTTTAATTGTTCAAAATAAAAATAAAAAAATCAATCGCTACTTAGAAGATTTTTGTTTGCCTGAATCAACTTTGAGAATAAGTTTTTAATTATATATATTTGTATATTTTTAGCCCTCTTATGAGATGGTTATGTTGTTTTTATATCATGATACTTATTATTGAGTTGTTAAATTTGCTATCTCAAAAACCTTGAAATTGTATTTAGGGGATATGTGTGGTTTTTTAAACTAACATTTTTGAAAGTTTTTGTTAAACCTTCAAAAACCTCTATTTTCCAAATAAATTTGTGAATTAAGAATAATTTTTTCTTTAAAACCTTTAAATAAATTCCAAAAGATTTCCCTTCTTCTCAAACACTAAAATGTTATGAAAATTTAAAAAAAATGAAAACCCTTATTTCAAAAAACCTTAATTTACTTTACCTTCTCTTAAATAGAGTATTTGAGGCAATGACAGAACACCCACAAATTATCCTATTTTATTAAGATTGAATTTGAAATTATTATTTTTTTATTTGTTTTGAAGTGAGATTAAAATTTATTAATATAGATGTTGTCATTAATCTTCTAAGTTGATACTTGAACTCTGCAAATAGAATGGGTGAAATTGATGGTCTTGGCCTGTAGCAACTATTTCAATGCTCGAGTTAATTATTGCATATTATCTAATTAAGGTATGAGTCATAAAATGACCGAATTGAATCATTCGAACAATCATGAACAAACTTCTCAAATGAGCCATTCGAACGCAAATAGGCAAAGCCATTTTGAATCTGAGTATAACTTTGGGTATTCGGGTGCGAGGACCACAACACCCTTAAATACTAATTATTTAAATTATTTTCATATTTATGTTCTATATTTTCTACCATATTTATTAGTCAATTTTAAAAGATAACAAATTTTAAAAAGATTTTAATTAAAAAAAAAAAACTTTGCAGCCTATAAAAGAATAAGAATTTTACACATTTATTCTTAATAAATTAATAAATTGAAATAAATTAAACCTTTTATTTAAATTACCACAATTTGTTAAATAACTTATTAATATTAATAAAAATCTAATTATCTATAATTATATTTTTTTTTCTTATGGGATTATGTTCTATTAATCTTATAATTCTTATTAATAAATGCCAAATTGTATGTAAAAGAAAATCTAAAAGTGGTATATTCATCACTTTCTCTCTTATAACATTTACACTTCATAGTTTCCATACTCTAATCTATACATTGAAAAATGTAAAAATGGGCCACAATTATCCCTTTTGGGCCTATGGCAGTCCAAATTACGCTTTGCTCAAACACCATCTTTACATTTTGCTTTACTTCTGTGATAACTGAGAATAGTCTGAATCTGCAGATCTACCAAAAGTCAGTTGGAACGAAGCAATGGCAGCACCAGATCACCTCTTTTCCCTTCGAAACAATTTCTACTTGGGAGCTTACCAGGCTGCCATCAACAACAGCGACCTTCCCAATCTCTCCCCCGACGACGCCGTTGAGCGTGATTGCCTCGTCTACCGCTCTTATATTGCCCTTGGCAGCTACCAGGTATTTGTTTTATTCTTTTTCTTTTTCGCTCTTATATTGTTTCTTCTTTTGCTTTCAAACAATTAATGACTAAATAAATTTTTGATTAATTTTTGTAGCTGGTGATCAATGAAATCGACAATTCGGCTGCCACTCCTCTCCAGGCGGTGAAATTGCTCGCCATGTATCTCTCGGGCCCTGCAAACAAGGTTTAATTCGCTCGATCCAAGTTCAATTTTTTTTATTGGAAATGTTAATTTGTTAATTCGATGATTTGTTAAGGTTACTGCTTGTTTATTGGCTTTAAGTGTTAGATCCGAGTTTGATTTGGTTTTCCTTTGATTGGAAAAACTATTGTTCTTTGGTTTGGTCAGAGAGTAACTTTTAGTCTTGAAATTCTAATTGGAGGCTCGGATTTAAGTAGCGCAAAGCTTCACTATTTCTGAATTTTTCGTGTATTGGGATTGGATCTATGGTTTGAGTTTTCTTTGCTTAGTTTATTAGTGTTTGGTGTTTTTGGTATGCCATTTGAATTGCTTTAGCATGTTCAATGAGAGATTTGGGTATTATTGAAATGCTTTAATTATGAACTGAAGTTTGCATAAACATTTCCATTGTGAATGTTAGGTTTTTCATTCCACAGATCAGTGATTTTAGTACATATCCTACTTTGAGCTCCAAATGCAGCCTAATCTTGTACTTTAAAAATAGTATATGTGTATTTTTATTAATTTGGAAACTTTAAAGATGTAAAGTTTTATAATGCACTAATTGTTTCTAATTGTTCAGGAATCCATTATTTCAAGCTTAAAAGAGTGGCTGGCTGACTCAGCCATTGGAAACAATGCTATTTTGAGGCTGATTGCTGGAACCATATTCATGCATGAAGAAGACTATAATGAGGCTTTAAAACACACTAATGCTGGAGGAACCATGGAATTGTAAGTTCAATTTGACTTAGATATTATAATAATATAATTATACATATATGCAGGTCCATTCTTAGGATGTTTCTCCTTTCTTGATTCCTGTTCATTCTTTGAAGTTCTAATTACGACACATTTATATCTTGTCATTTTTAATTTTCTTCTTTTTGTTTCTTTGATTTGTAATTTGACATTTGAGTTGGAACAAAGGTAAATCAACTTACTGGATTAATTTTCCTCTATTGTTGGGAATTTAAGTCCCACATTAGGAATAAACAAAATTAAAGGGTACATATAAGTGGTTGGATTACAAAATTGACTTGATTGGTCATTTTAATGTATAAAGCAACTTAATCACTTATATAAACTCATATTAAAATGAATTAATATGTAATTTGACCAATAATCTCTCCAAATTTAACATGGTATTAAAGTTGGGACTGAGTTGTGGGTTTCAGTCACCCATAAGACTGTATAATTGAGCCAATATATGTGGTTGCACTTGAGGAGGGATTGTTGGGAATCTAAGTAGGGATTGTTGGGAATCTAAGTTCCACATCGGGAATAAATAAAAATTAAAGGGTAAATATAAGTGGTTGGGTTACAACATTGATTTGGCTAGTCATTTTGATGTGTAAAACAACTTACTTACTTATATGAGCTCAGATTAAAATGAATTAATATATAATTTGATTGACACTCCCTTCAAATTTAACATCCATCCCAGGCCAACAACTAAGCTTTTTTTTTACTAATGGTATTTGTTTGGTTGTACTTGTAGTTCATTGCCAATAGGTAGTTTTATTTGGTGAAACTTGAACTTTAAACTACAATCTCTCAAAGATTTTTCTTGTAAAATGCGGTAATACATTTTCATGTTATTTGATAATGAGGAATAACTCATTGGATTTAAACAGAATGAATCAAATAGAGGAATGCGACGAGTGAGCCGTGCAACTGTAGGATCCCTGACAAAGTGAAATGTAAGTTTTATAGAATTGTGTCAGGCTAGTTATGTTGTATGGGAATGAATGTTGGACATCTAAGGTACAATGTGTCTAGAAAATGAGTACTAGAAATGTGGATGTTAAGATGGATTATGGATATCTAGTAACACGATAATGGATAAGATTAGGAATGACTACATCCATCAAAGAGTGCAGGTAGCACACATTAGTGATAACATAAGAGAGATTCGATTAAGATGATTTGGTCATGTTCAACATAAAGCATCGAATACCCCGATGTGAAAGTATGATAAGCTAGTTGTAGAAGGAGTAAGAAGGGAAATGAGTATACTTAAAATGACGTAGATGGAAATAGTATCAAAAGATTTATAATTTTTGAATATTTATGCGGAATTCGTTTCAAATAAAGCTGAATGGAGAGCAATGATCCATATAGCTAACCCTAACTAGTTTGAAATTCAAATTCCTCATCATATAGCCATATAGAAATACACACACATGATATTTGCTGCTTCTAAGTTTGACATTTGTAGTTTCACTTTCACAATTTCACCTATCAGGTAAAACTTTTCTTTCATTGAACTATGGTGTTTCCACTTTCCACGCTGTATATTATCTTCAAATTAGTAGAATTTCTATCACCTATTTTATCTTCTAGATACCAAGGAAACCAAAGTAAACTAGAACTAGATTGTTGTATCTTTAGTTGTTGATGGCTTTGGTGATCAAGAGAGACAGAGAGAGAGAGAGATGAAAAAAAAAGTTAAGGATTGAGGGGGAAGATATTGAGAGTGCAATTAAGGAAGAGAGTGGAAACAGTGGTAAAAGGAAAAGAAAAAGGATGTGGTCTACATGTTTTATTTTTCAAATCAAGAGAGTTGCAAAATTGAATATGATCGGAAGATTTCAGTGGAATTTTGGAGATTTGTCTATCATTTTGTGCAATTTCATTTTTGCATATACCTGATTTGAATCATTTGGGATTAGGGATGGCAACGGCTCGGTTTTTTGTGGGTACTCGATCCAATCGAACTCTAATAGGACGGGTTTAGGTAGTACATAATCAGGTTTGGGATGAGTTTGGGTTTAAAATTTAGTACCCTTGATGGGTTCGCGTCGGGTTCGAACTTTACATATTGGCTATCCGTTATCCGAATCCGTTTATATAAATATTTAATTAAATATAAAATATGTATTTTTTTATAATAATATATATAAATTTTTATATATTTTAATTTATGTAAAATAAAACTGAAATATTTTACAAAATTATTAAATTTTTAGGATATAAATTATTAATAAAAATAATTTTTTATGTAGATTTGTAATTAAAAAATATAAAATTAACCAAGTTCGGATATTTTTCGAGTAATAATAATCAGGTTTGAGATGGATTCGAGTAGTTTAGAATAAATTTTAATTGGGTTTGGGACGAGTTCGGGTGTTGAAAATATTAATCGGGTTCGGGTGGGGTGATTTTCGCGGGTACGCTACCTGTTGCCATCCCTATTTGGTATCTGAATCATGAATCGAGCAATGGCCATAACTATGATGTCAACAAGGAATTCTTGGCTCATATATTACTCTTCAACTTATCATGCCGTAAATTTCTTACTCATTATAATACTTATTGAAGGATCAAAGTAACTAGAATTTTTGCGTGGCAACAGGCAAGCTATCTAATTCTAGAAGATCAATGTGTCTGATTGAAAAAATAAAGATTTTAGGTATAACTTAGAGTTAGATGTCTATGACTTATGTAAAGCATAGCTCAGTGAGATGGCACAAAATTCAAAATTTAGGAACGTCTTCTCTCAAACTAAATTTTTGGTTGGGTTCTGGCCATGTTTCAGGAATAGATAAACTTTTCTAAAAAGATTTTGAGCCAGGACATGAAAATTGAAAGGTCCATGCCATAATCTGGAAGAGGATACATTGCCAGATATCAAGGTTTGATCAAATTTTTGCAATAATAGATAATTTGGAATTTGAATGGGAGCATGGTTTTCCCTTTAAATAATGCATATTCTCAGGGTTTGTCATAGTCTCATAGAGTTTGTCAAGACTATTTGGCTTCTGTTCCAAAATTATAAAGGTACTTATGTATGAACATGAGATATGGGCTAAATGACAAACGATTTAGGACCTTTTATTTCTGTGGCGTTATGCTTTAATCCATTGTATAGAGAAATTCTGTGGAGAGAAAATTAACTATTTCTTTATTTTCCGATCACCTTGTTTTATTGGTTTTCAGTACTGAAACATGCCATTTCTGCTTCTCCAGGCATGCATTGAATATCCAAATATTCCTTAAGATGCACAGGTCAGATTATGCAGAGAAACAGCTGAGGTACATGCAGCAGATTGATGAGGACCACACACTAACTCAACTTGCAAATGCATGGTTGAATCTGGCAGTTGTATGTGCAATAGTTTATTTTATTACAAATATCAAAAGGCTTTGACGATATTCTATTCATATACTATTTTGTGAATCAGGGTGGTTCAAAGATACAGGAAGCATATCTCATCTTCCAAGATTTCTCTGAGAAGTATCCAATGATGAGCTTGATCTTGAATGGGAAGGCAGTTTGTTGCATGCACATGGGAAACTTTGATGAAGCTGAGACATTGTTGCTTGAAGCGCTAAACAAGGCAAGTTAAAATTATGAACATCTCTCTTTCTTTCTCTCTTTTGTTGAGGTTATAGCTGGTAGTCCTGTGTCTTGTTCGTTTAGTCATCAATTCAACAAAATTCACAACTGTTCCCAAAATTTACAGGTATTGGACTATAGCATATCCATTGTGTTACTTGTTTGCATATTTTCATGATAAGTGTGAACAATGCAGATGATGTACTGTTTCTCGTCAATTTGCTGGATATGTTTTTTTTAAATTGTACTTGAAATCTATTTTTTCTGGACTGCTTATAAATTCTTTCGGCAGTTTGTTCCTTCCCTACCTATCTCCAAAACTTTGATTCAACATATGGAACATTGGGTTGGCATATGTTGACTAAGGTTTGTGTAGATCATATAAGTGACTAGAGTTATGTCTTCCAATTGGCACAGGATGCAAAGGATCCAGAGACTTTAGCCAATTTGGTAGTATGCAGTCTTCACCTTGGTAAACCCTCTTCACGATATCTCAGGTAAAGTATCTTTTCATGTACTTCATTTTTTATCCCATTTTTGTGTAATATTTTTGTTAATATTTAAGAAGAATTCTTCTGTAAGCTAAATAACTTTTCCCTAAATACTGGTGCAAAACGTGAAATTAAAGAACTATTTGATAACTTCAGCTGTTATTTCAATGTGCTTGTGTTTTTTGTGGAAGCTAGAAAAGTTGTTATTTTTGCCTTTGGTGCTGACTAGTGATAACTATTTTTCTGACATTAGCAACAAATACGAATGTTACTCTCTCTCTGCCTCTCTCTCTCTCTCAAAATGGTGATCTGTGTTGGTGATCTTCCTGTGAATGATCATTTCATCTAGAAACATGCTGGTTATATTTGCTGCAATTGCTATTCCTGTGGTAAAAGTGAGCTTGGATCATGATAGTTGGCGTTTGGGCAATGGCCTTGCTTCTTAATTTAGGTGTGACTGAAAGGTAGGAAAGCCTACTTCCCTATTTTTGTTGTTCAAAATGTGTGTGAAGACAACTTGTCATTTTAGTTCTGTTGCACTTAACGTGGTGCAATTTTTGGTTTTTGACATTTTCATTTCATGAGTTTATAGGGTTTTGATACTACTGTCCAAGGAAAGTCATTCTTCAAACTGAATCACTCTGAATGTGTCTATCAGACACAGTTCATCAGTTCCAGCTGGTGACTGAGTGTGACATTGTTATTTATTAGTTCTTCCTTGTTAGTTGGTCTTAAGTTGCACTACATCTACATGACACTTTCTTGATCTCATCTGGACTAAGATTTGGTTTTTTTTTTTTTGTTGAGTTTGTAATCCTGTTAACGGTATCAATCTTGTAGCCTGGTGGAATTACTTGGCAATCCTCCTTTTTTGTCTCATTTGAGTATCTGTCGGGTCCAGCTGGTGCATTTCTTTGTGTATAGAGCAATTTGAACAATTCCTTTGTCTGATCTGCAGAACCAAGAAATTATTTTTTGAACTAATCTTTTTGGGAGGGCTTTACTTGAATACCACTCCTGGCCTGAGTGTGAGATATCACATACTTAAATTAAAAAAAAAAAAAAAGCATCCTTCTTTCTGATAGCATTAAAGGTTTATCTAAGTGATTTTGAAACCCATTGTTAGAGACAGTTGGGGTTGGAATTCTCATGAAAATGGTTGAAACCAAAAAGGAAATTACTAGAATTACTTTCTTTTTTCCCCAAGAGGAAGGAGGCAAGCTAACCTAAAAACATAGAAATGAATAAAGTACCAAAGTATCTTTCCATAGCTTGCATTGCAAGTGAGGAGAAAGCAACATTGCACTTGCTGTATTTTTTTTTTTTTTTAATGAGTTATGCCATCGGTATTCTTGATCCTTGGGAGAGCTATTTTCGCGTCTAACTCAATATTAAATCCAATTCATATTGAGGAGAAAGCAACTCGCAACTTGTTTTTTTAACGGAAGTAAAGACATGGTTTGGTTTCCAACTAGTTGAGCAGATGAAAGCTTTTCATTTGTTTTTGTCTGTTTAATGTTGTATTGAAATTCCTATTATAATGGTATTAGTGAATGACTGTACTTGACGATTGTTTTGCAATTTGCAGTCAATTGACACTTACACATCCAGATCACATACTTGTTAAACGTGCGTCATCTGCTGAAGAGAACTTTGAAAGAGCAGTCCAATCAGTTGCTTGATGTGCGGTTGGTTTTCGGCAACTGGGTGAATGGTGTCCTCTCATCTCTGTTAAAGCCTTTTTATTTTTTTGGAGTTGCGTAACCTGCAAGAAGTATACAATTGTTAAAGAGCTCAAATCATATTAGTAATGCCGTTTCCTAAATCATTTTAATAGGAACAATTGATATATCGTATGTTCTAGTGATTTAATTTAGTATGGATTTCAGTGTTCTTTCACGTATTTTAATCAGGCGTATACCCCTTTTGGATGTAATTGAAGTGATGCCTTTTTGGAAAAATTATTGGGTGTTATTTTTCATGCTATTTCATTCACAATTATGTAATATTCATCCTTTTAAGAATAACTGATTTTTTATAAGGATTTAAGAGTATTTTATATTTTTTGCTATTTCATTTCACTTTTTCAAAATTTTATTTTATTTATTTTATTTTTCTTCTCTTATGCTTATTCATCAATATTTTTGTAATCGGAATGGAAGATATTAAGTTAAAATTTGCGTTCTTTCAAAAGAAAGAAAGTTCTTGCGTCTCTGATGGATTTGCGGGGATATTTATATTTTTCAACTTTTAAAAAGAGATTGTGATTAAATAGAATTAAACTCTAATAACAAAAAAAAATAATTACAAATACAAGATTTGAAGCTCGATTTTAGGAAATTTAGATATATTTTAGTTATTATTTTTAAAAAAATTACTTTATTTAAATAGTATATATAATATAAAACAATTGAGAGAAATTTACAATTTAATCATTAAATTTTAATTTATGGTATATTTTAGACCTTTAATTTTAAAAAATTAATTTAATTCTTAAATTTTGACTAATTTTAATATAAAAAAAATTTAATTTTATAATTTCAATATTTATAATAATTTATTTATTGATGAAAAGATTAAATTATTATATATATATTAAAATATAAAAATTAAATTACGATAGAATGTAAATTTTAAAAAATAATTACTAAATTTTAAGAAATTTAAGAATTAAAATATAATGTAATGTAAAATTTAAAATTAGATATAAACGTAGTATTCAGGACTAAAATATAATTAAAATAAAAATCAGAAATTAAATTGTAAATTTCCCAATAATTAAAAGTTGGATTCTGGATATCATCCCAGGCAAAATGTTACAGTTCTGGATCTCCGTTTGTCTAATTGGCAGCTCAGCTGAGTGAGCAGTGAGGGAAGTTACCTAGTGGAGAGTGATTAGTGACTGCGCACTTAGCGGAAATTTGGTGGCGAAAACAAATCCACAGATTTTAGATGTTATCTAGTCCTCAACTCTGCACCAAGACGACGACGACGACGACGATGGCGATGGTGATTATGACCAATTAATATTAATATGGAGTTAATTCAATCTGCTACCTCACGCTTCCTCTGTGTTTCCTTGCTCAATCCTCTTCCAACGAAGGGTGCCGCTGAATTTCTCAAATTCCGGCGAAGGAGATGCTCTTTTCATTCTCAATCATTATTAAATGTCAAGAAGGCTCCTCCATTGATTCAAGCCGCCAGAAGAGATGGAGGAGCAGAGGTGGAGACTGCTGTGGTTGTCGATAAGCCCAAATTGGGAAAATTTCAGGTGACTGAAGGCTATCCGGCACCTTTTGGGGCCACTGCTAGTGATGGTGGAGTTAATTTCGCTGTCTATTCTGCCAATGCCGTTTCTGCTTCTCTCTGTTTGATTTCTCTCGATGATTTGCTGGAGGTTAGCAATTTTTCGTTTTAATTTTTTTGTTTCGAGGTCATTTGGAAAGTAAGAATTTCCATTTGATGATGCAGAATACAGTGACTGAGGAGATTCCACTTGATCCACTCGCTAATAAGACTGGGGATATTTGGCATGTATTTCTCAAAGGAAATTTTGAAGATATGTTATATGGCTACCGATTTGATGGCAAATTTTCTCCTGAGAAAGGACATTACTTTGATTCTTCTCGGATTGTGTTGGATCCTTACGCAAAAGTTAGTACCATAGAAACTCCCTCTTCATAAAGTTTAATTCTTGAAAATAATAGAAAAAGATTATGTTTGTTTGTATTTTGTACTCTAATTATGTAATTTACGAATCAGTTTATTTTTGCAACATTGCCATGATCCTTTTACCAAAAAAAAAAAAAAAGTGCCATGGCCGTTGATTTTCTGTTTTTTGTCCAGGCAGTAATAAGCAGAGGGGAATTTGGTGTTTTGGGACCTGATGATAATTGCTGGCCCCAAATGGCTGGCATGATTCCTGCTGCTCAAGATGAGGTGCTCATATGAATAAATTTCTCCACTTTTCTTGCTTCCTTGCTCCCTTTGTTTATTAGCCAAACTGAGTTTTGAACGAATGCTATTATTTGCAGTGAAATGTATTTAGAGTTCTGGAAAAGATGTAAATAAGTTTTTGTATAATTAACTAAGAAAATTTTGTTCATGAGAATTAAAAGAAGTGACGGTAAAGGTTTTTTTTTTTTTTTTTTTTTTTTTTTTTACACGCGCATACAATGGCATATGTGTTGTCCATCATACAAATCCCATCTTTAAGCCCCCTAACTGGTGCCTCCTGAAAGAAGTCATAGGCAATTTTGGTTTCAAAAGAAAAAATCATTATCAACAGATTTTTTTTTTCTTCAATTAGTTTAGTCAGTTGAAATCTTTTTTAAGTCTTGTATAACTTTGTTAATCAGTAATGAATGTTAGATTAACCAAATCTCAGTTTGATCTATGAAACGATAGCTTAAAAACCTGTTTATTCTAGATTATTGTTGATTGTTTGGCTTGAATCTTGATGAGTTTATTTCCAAAATGTATTTTGTAAATAGCCTTAATATGTTTATATATTAGGTTGAAGCCTAACCCATTTATACTGGATTATTTTATGTGTTCTTGAGTAGAATAGGTTGCTGATTTTGATTAAATTTTGTAAAATTTTTACTGCACATTGGACAGATTGTAGTCAATTATCTGTATGGTGTAACCTTTCTTTTTTGGTTTTTATTTATGTGACATTAGAATCTTGTGCAATTGCACTGGGCTAAGAGCTAGTTTCCATTTTATTTTTGATATCAATCAATTGATTGTTACTTGAATATGATTTTAGGCATTTGGGCTTTTGACTTTTGCAGTTTGACTGGGAAGGAGATTTACCATTGAAATATCCACAGAAAGATCTAGTGATATATGAGATGCATGTTCGAGGTTTTACACGACATGAATCTAGCAGAACTGAATTCCCTGGGACATATCTTGCTACTGTGGAAAAGCTTGATCACTTGAAGGTAGGTTATATCGCGCTTCTTTGATGAGGCTGCCTAGGGAGGGAAGTAAATTTTTAAAAATAAGGAAAATGAGTAGTATTAATTTTTAAGTCCTAAAGAAGTTAGTGCTGTCAACAGTCAACCTTTGTTGGGGGAATTACGGCTAAGGAATACTTGGTGGAGACTGGGTAGACTTTGTTAGGAGAATTATAGTTTCTTTCCAGGCTGTCAATTATTATAATAGAATGGGATATTGTTTGCATTTATCTTTCATTTTATGGTGTGGTCCATTTAGGCTCTCATTGGTTTGAGTTTCCTAGCTCTCTTCATTCGAAATGATCTTTTGTGCTGTATGGTATCTTTGCTCTATGGGGATTTACTCTTATAATTTTATGTTGTCTTCCCTGAAAAGCCATTAGAAGGTTTTTGAAAGAAGCCTGGCTGTATCATATAGGTTTTTTTTTTTTTTTTAATAATATTTTAGCTAGAGCTCCCCTTGAAGAGGCTGGCTTTCAAAGGGTCCTTTCAGTCCCCATAGTTTTGTAGCATTGGGTGAGAGAAATGTTTTGTGTCATTATATTCTCTAGTATTTTCAGACATTGGATTCAGGTATTTCCTTAGATATTAGGAAAATTTTATTGTGCAACAAATTTGCAATGTTTGCCAAGTCATGCTATTGTCTTCTTTCAATGTTTTAATCTCACTGGAGTCTGCAACTAGTCATTAAATATCGAATATACTCTATCTGGAATTTAGCAGGCTCTATTATTTGCAAGCTTTGCCTGAGTTCTGGTTCAATTTTCATTAATCATCTTTGAGCTGTCATCATGGTTTTTATTGATTTGGAAGCGATCTTTCTCATTAGAAGCTTGATGGAGAAATATAGAGATGTGAAGAAAGATCTACACATGGTTTTTATTGATTTGGAGAAGGCTTATGATAGTGTTCCAAGAGAGGTCTTATGGAATGTGTTAGAATAAAAGAGGGTATCTATTAGGTACATACAAGTATTGAAAGATATGTATGAAGGAGCAACTACTATTGTGCGCACAACACGAGATTTTCCGATCTCAATTGGATTACACCAAGGATCAGTCATAAGCCCTTACCTTTTTATATTAGTTTTAGATGAACTGACGAAATATATACAAGAGAGTATTCCTTGGTGCATGATGTTTGCGGATGATATTGTTCTGATAGATAAGACATGAGAAGGAGTCAATAGAAAGCTAGAACTTTGGAGAAGTACTCTGGAGTCAAAGGGTTTTAAGTTAAGTAGAACGAAGACAGAATACATGCATTGCAAGTTCAGTGAAGGCCAAATTGGTGATAGGGAAGGAGTTAGTTTGAATGGAGGGGTACTGTCCCAAAGTAATTACTTTAAATATCTAGGCTCAGTCCTTCAAGTAGATGGGAGATTTGAGCAGGATGTTAGTCATAGGATTAAAACCGGATGGTTGAAGTGGAGACGTGCCACGGGAGTTTTATGTGATCGTAAGATTCCCAATAAATTGAAAGGAAAATTTTACCGTACAGCTATACGACCGGCTATGTTATATGGTAGTGAGTGTTGGGCATTGAAAGAGTTGTATGCATCTAAGATAAGAGTTGCAGAGATGAGAATGTTAAGGTGGATGAGTGGCCATACTAGACTAGATAAAGTCTGTAATGAGAGTATTAGAGAAAAGGTAGGAGTGGTGCCAATTGAAGATAAGTTGAGAGAAGGGAGATTGAGGTGGTTTGGTTATGTGAAGCGTAAACATACGGAGGCTCCAGTTAGACAAGTAGAGCACATTAGGTTAGAGGATAGAAAGAAAAAAAAGGGGTAGACCTAAATTGACTTGGAGGAGAGTAGTATAACATGACCTAGAAGCATTACATATTTCTGAGGATTTAACCCAAAATCGTTCATAGTGGAGAAAGCTAATCCATATAGCCGATCCAAAATTTTTGGGATAAAGGCTTAGTTGAGTTGAGTATCTTTGAGCTGTCATCAAAAAGAAAAAAGACAGAATATGTGCCAAGTATCTTCTGTCATTCTAATTCTTGTGGAGGATTACCTTTCATTTCAGTTAATTTTGTCTGGAGCACTCTCTGTCTAGGAATCTTCAATTTCATATTTGCCAGGGGGCTACAAAATTTTGTTGAAAGATATCTGTTGTGCTGTTAATGGTGGTAGTCTTTGGCTCTTTGCTAGTTTGTTTCTAGAAATCAGTGGACTCCATAAGTATTACACTTTAATTATCACCTGGGAGTTGCCCTGCAAATATGTTACATATTGTATTATTCTTAAGGTTTGCTGATTTTATTGGAGTTGCTGGTGTGAGTGTTTTCATGAATTATTAATTTTTACAATTCTACCTGTCCTCATTAGGCATTTACTGATTTTTCAGGAACTTGGTGTCAACTGCATAGAGTTAATGCCATGCCATGAATTCAACGAGCTGGAGTACTTCAGTTACAATTCTGTCTTGGGTGACTACAAGTATGGTCCATTTTTACTTTTGTTAGTAACTTCTTTAGAGTGGAATGCAAGATTTATCAGCTGCTGAACATTTACGATAATTGCATTTTAAATTCTATAGCTCCTAATAAAGCTAAATCTGAATTTTTATGAAGTCAAAATTATAGGTATTATGGGAATGGATCACCGTTAACTCTACTTTATTGCTGATAACCTCCTTCTCTCTCTCTCACTCTCTAATTATGAGCAATGCTACATGTATTGTCTTATCATTTTAGCAATAGTTAAATTAAAATGTTTTAGCAATAGTTAAATTAAAATGATTTCTTTTGCATTCTAGATTCCTGAACATAATGATGGGCCGATCATATCATATGTTGCTTAAATCTCCAATTGTTTATTCAATCCATCAGAAAATCTTACCATTTGAAATTTCACTGTTATTGTTCCCTAATTAATTGACCTGAGAATGGTGCATTCCAATTTCCAAGGAATTAATATGTATATTGTCCATTTCCTTCTATAAAATATAAACTTTTGTTAATTTCGGAATTTTAGAAACAAGAAGAATTTGACAAACAAATTCATTTAGCAGATTCAACTTATAATCTCATCCTTTGTCCAGGATGAACTTTTGGGGTTATTCTACTGTCAATTACTTTTCACCTATGACAAGATATTCTTCTGCTGGGACACATAACTGTGGCTGTGATGCAATTCATGAGTTCAAATTTCTTGTTAGAGAAGCTCATAAACGAGGAATTGAGGTCGCATTTTGTTGATCTATGATGTAGAATTTCTATTCTAAGGTTTTCTAAATATTGTTCCCTCATTTTACTTGAGCAGGTGATCATGGATGTTGTTTTCAATCACACAGCTGAAGGAAATGAGAAAGGCCCCATCTTATCTTTTAGAGGAGTTGATAACAGTGTCTATTACATGCTTGCTCCTAAGGTCTAGTGCTTGAAATGATAGCAAGTTGTTTCTGATGTTCAATAATTAATAAAACAACATAGAGAATAACATGATTTACTTTTTTCTGATATAGTGCCTCCTTGGGAGTAAATAGATGATTCTAAATGATGGAAAAGAAACTAGATGCCTGCATTTTTCTTTTTCTGAGGCATTGAATGCCTTGGCTAGGATGTTGTTTTGACTTAGTAATTCTTTTGAATTTGGTTTCTCTATCCATTCTGGTCTTTTCTTGTTTTTGTTCTTAATTCAAGTTTTGGTTGATACAATGATATCTATTATTTCCTTTTCTTCATAAAACTCTTAGATTTGTGTGTTCTTTGGAAATTATATAGATTTCACAACTGCTTTCTGATGATCTATTTAAAATGGCTGACATTAAACTATATTTGTTATGTTTTGTTCAATAAAACAATGAGAAATGAGGCAAGATGGATATGACAAATTTGTTTTCTGATCATTTCGTTGAATTTGATGTTATGTAACGTACTAACATCACCTTTAGCAATAAATGCTGAGGGTCCTTGACTTACTTTTGAGATTTTTTTTAAACTATCCCTATCACAGAGGGTTTAAACCACTCAAAAGTTGGATCACATGTTCATGATTTAGACTTTTGTGGTGAGTTTTATTGTGACCTAACTTTTACTTTATGACATTACAGGGAGAGTTCTATAATTATTCGGGTTGTGGGAACACATTCAATTGCAACCATCCTATTGTGCGCCAATTTTTATTGGACTGTTTAAGGTAAATGTGTGAGAGCTCTCTATGCCCAGTTTATGGCTGAGATTAAAAGGAAAAATGGAAGAAGACACCATTTTTTATCTTATCAATTCTTTAGTTTGATGTTTATTCCTTTTTCTAGATACAATTGAAATTCTGTTAATGCATCAAAACTTTCAGTTAAAATATTATCCATGGCTTGGAATGTTTTAGAACTCCTAAATGAAGTTTTTTAGATGTCACTCATATGATTCCTTACTTTTTTTTTTCTTACAATTTTATAGAAAGGTAATCAAATGACCGAGCATTATTAATTAACAAGCTAACATAACTAAGGTTGCAATGGTAGTTTGTAGTGGGATTGATGCAGGAATACCCTGTGCCTGCCATTTGCTGCTATCTAAAACCATGCCAGTTAGATGGTGGCCAAGTGTCAATGGCTTATGGGAGCGAAACTAAGATTATAGAGAAAGTCAATGCTTGATGTGTCTATTATGTTTTACTTTCCTTTACATTCTTGTTTACTATGCTTGTGGGTGACAAGCTTTTTTATATAATATGTATCATGTTTAATTGTGAATTTACTTCTTTGCTATTGTATTTGAAGGCTTTGATTTTGCTGTCTTGTGATACAGATATTGGGTAATAGAAATGCATGTGGATGGCTTCCGCTTTGATCTTGCTTCTATTATGACCAGGGGTAGTAGGTTGTTGTTAAACAATCTGAATATTCTGTAGACTTGTAATTTTATATTAAACGTCGATTATATTAAACGATGATTTTCTTAACTTTCGTTTCTCAACTAGTCTTTGGGATCCAGTGAACGTATTTGGGAATCCAATAGAAGGTGACTTGTTGACGACTGGCACCCCTCTTGGGAGCCCTCCATTGATTGACATGATAAGTAATGATCCAATACTTCGTGAAGTAAAGGTATTTTCTTTAGGCTCCTTTTCTCATTTTTTTTCCTTTGAAACTTTGTCATAATCAATTCATATTTCTTAAAAGTGAATTCTTTAGTGTTTTACTATCAAAGAAGGTCATGGGGAATTCAATGGTCAATAAATTAGCATAGTTAAGAAGTTTAGATAATTTTGGTTGTCTTACTTTTCATATTTTTATGAGGGAAATTGTGTTCTTCTGTTGATATTTCTTTCATCCTTGTGATATGTTGATGTTCTCACAATCTTTGACCTCTTTTGTAAATGAGAAACCACCAAAGTCAAATTTCACTCTTTACAAGGATGATAACCTCAAATGCATAAAATAGTGGAGCAAGAGTTCTGGATTCTAATAGGGGATAACAGTGTTAGATTATTTTGTGAAAAAGTCCCACATTTATATAATTGTTTTTCTTAAATGGCTAGTAGTGACCAACCAAATAAAAGCTTCAAATAAAGCCTGCTAGAAAGGAAAAGAATAAGAATGGAAAAAGAAAAAAGAAAGAATCTCCAACCACTAGCCCCAACCCCAAGTAAGCCTCTTTTTCTCTTTCTTCCTTTCTTATTTTGATATATTATGGCTATTCCCTTTTGTGAAATGACTTGATAAAAAGATATGGCATCGTTCACAAAACCATAATGGAAAGATTGAATTTGCCCCTCTCAGATCCCGTAACTAGAAATTTTTAGAACCTTGTTGATACTTGCATGAAACAGGCTCATGTTTCTGAGGAGCTAGAAGACATGTAACATGTTTAGCGAACAACTTTGCCTTGGGTGAAATGACTTGACACACAATTCAACTTGCTTTCCACTTGGATAATTTGTTCTTTCTTTTTGATATTTCTTAATTAGCCCTCTTTTGAGAAAGATTGCCTCTAGTTGATTTTCTAGCCATTTTAATTGAAGGTGCAAAGTGCACTGGGGTCCAAAGGGGTAATTAATATATTCAAAACTTTGTGCACTTTTTCAATTAGATATCTTATTTTATCAATATGGTTCGTAAGTTATTGATTTTGTTTTATCTCATGGGTTTAGGCCATGTGTCCATACTAAATGGTGTTGAGCTGTACTTTTGACAAGGATGAAAATTACTTAAATGATGAGAGCTCTCCCTAAACGTTAAGAGCCACTAAACAATGGTTCTTTGCAAAATATTGATCTCAAAAAGCATTTTAAGCAACTTGATGAGAGGCAAAGTTTGCAAATGCTACTGTTTGATGGCTCTTAGGACTCAAAGGGGCTTATTTCGTCTAGACCAACAAGTTGTCCACGATTAGCTTCTATCTCAACAAAATGTTAGCACAGGCACATGCCCCAACCCCATTGGATACCATTAAGACAAAATCAGTAACTTCTAAACCAAATTGATAAAACTAAAAGCATAGGATATAATTGAAAAAGCACCTACAGATTAAGATAGATTAGATCATTGGCTAATATCCTTCTCTTTTACCAATCTCACCAGATTTGATTTAGGTCTAACCTTTTCCTTTCTCTAATTCATGCCAGTTTGTGGACATCCTATTCCACTTCTCATGCATCAAGCTTTTCATGAATCTTCTCTAGAGGCTTTGCTTTAGCTTTGCCTATTGTCTTCAATGTTATTAAAGGCGAGTGAGGCAATGAGGCGAGGAGAGGCGACCCTATAGCGCCTCACCTGGCACCACCTGGCTTGGCATTGAGAATGTGAGTGCCTCAGCAACATAGGCGAGAGGCTCTGAGGCACTGAGGCGACGCCTCTATGAAGAAACCACAATTTTTTTTTCCTTTTTAATTTTTTTAACCCTAAATAAAATTAAAACCCTACTAGCCTACCTCACAAAAAACACTCATAGACCTCACGCAAAAGAGAAACACTCACAGTAGCTCTTCTCTCTCAACAATCGAGTCTCTCTCTCTCTCTCTCTCTCTCTCTCTCTCTCTTTCCTCTTTTTATTCTCCCCTTCTCCTATAATTTGTTCTTGTCTCAACACAGCAGTGTCATTTTGCACATTTTGTTTTTCTTTTTACTTTTTTTTTTCCTTCTTTTTCTCTCCTCCTCCTCTCTTCTTGAATTCTATTGTATGGGTGTTGTTAATTTATATGGGTATTATTAATTTGTTATTAATTTGTTAATTTCTTGTTACTTGTACTTTTTATTCTTGTTAATTAATTGTTAATTTACTAATTAACTTATATGGGCATTGTTAATTTGTTAATTTCTTATTACTTTTTCTTTTTATTCTTATTAATTAGTTGTTAATTTGTTGTTTAATTTCTATTTTGTTAATTTCTTGTTAGTTTTACTTTTTATTATTGCTAATTAGTTGTCAATTTGTTACTTAATTTATATGGGTATTGTTAATGGTTAGTTTGTTGTTAATTTCTTGTTACTTCTACTTTTTATTCTTGTTAATTTGGTGAGCATATGTAGGTTGTGAAAAATTTAGCTATAATTAAAAATCATGCTCCTTTTGACCTACTTGTATTGTCTTGTTGTTGATTAAACTAGTTAAATATATGAATTTTTATATTAGAAGTATATATATATATATATATATATATATACTCAACTCAACTAAGCCTTTATACCAAAAATTTAGGGTCGACTATATGGATTCGCTTTCTCCACTCTAAACGATTTTGGGTTAAATCCTCAGAAATGTGTAATGCTTCTAGGTCATGTTGTACTACTCTCCTCCAAGTCAATTTAGGTCTACCCTTTTTTTTCTTTCTATCCTCTAACCTAATGTGTTCTACTTGTCTAACTGGAGCCTCCGTATGTCTATGCTTCACATGACCAAACCACTTCAATCTCCCTTCTCTCAACTTATCCTCAATTGGCACCACTCCTACCTTTTCTCTAATACTCTCATTATGGACTTTATCTAGTCTAGTATGGCCACTCATCCACCTTAACATTCTCATCTCTGCAACTCTTATCTTAGACGCATATGACTCCTTCAGTGCCAAATACTCACTACCATAAAACATAGCCGGTCGTATGGCTGTACGGTAAAATTTTCCTTTCAACTTATTAGGAATCTTGCGATCACATAAAACTTCCATGGCACGTCTCCACTTCAACCATCCGGCTTTAATCCTATGACTAACATCCTCCTCACATCCCTCATCTACTTGAAGGACTGAGCCGAGATATTTAAAGTGATTACTTTGGGATAGTACCACTCCATCCAAATTAACTTCTTCCCTATCACCAGTTTGGCCTTCACTGAACTTGCAATACATGTATTCTGTCGTCGTTCTGCTTAACTTAAAGCCCTTTGACTCTAGAGTACTTCTCCAAAGCTCTAGCTTTCTATTAACTCTTTCTCGCGTCTCATCTATCAGAACAATATCATCCGCAACCATCATACACCAAGGAATACTCTCTTGTATATGTTTCGTCAATTCATCTAAATAGCTGATTCTTGGTGTAATCCAATTGAGATCGAAAAATCTCGTGTCCCTCCCACTGTGCGCACAATAGTAGTTGCTCCTTCATACATATCTTTCAACACTTGTATGTACCTAATGGATACTCTCTTTTGTTCTAACACACTCCATAAGACATCTCTTGGAACACTATCATAAGCCTTATCCAAATCAATAAAAATCATGTGTAGATCTTTCTTCACATCTCTATATTTCTCCATCAAGCTTCTAATGAGAAAGATCGCTTCCATAGTTGAACGACTGGACATGAAGCCAAATTGATTGAGAGAGATAGAAGTATCATGACGTAGTCGATGCTTCACAACTCTCTCCCACAACTTCATAGTATGGCTCATGAGTTTAATTTCCCTATAGTTCGAGCAACTCTGTATGTCTTCCTTAAAAATAGGTACTAAAATACTCCTCCATTCATCATGTATTTTCTTTGAGTTTAGAATCTTAATAAATAATTTAGTTAACCATGCCACTCTCATATCTCCCAAACATTTCCACTCTTCAATTGGTATTCTATCGGGTCCATAGGCTTTACCTACTTTCATTCTCTTAAGTGCTTCCTTTACTTCTAAAGATCTAATCCTTCTAATATAATTCACATTCTTTTCTATTGTTCTATAGTCTATATTCACGTTATTACCATTTTGACTATTATTAAAGAGATCATTAAAATAATTTCTCCATCTTTTTTTAATGTCCTCATCTTTCACCAACACTTTTCCTTCTTTATCCTTAATGCGCCTAACTTGATTAAGATCTTGACATTTCCTTTCTCTCCTCCTTGCTAATCTATAAATATATTTCTCCCCTTCTTTAGTTCCAAGTTTCTCATATAACGTTTCAAAGGCTTGTGCTTTTGCTTGACTAACTGCCTTTTTTGCCTCTTTCTTTGCTATCTTGTACTGTTCATATGCCTCATTATTATCACATTTAGGTAATTTCTTATACCATTCCCTTTTTCTCTTCATTGCTTTTTGTACTTTCTCATCCCACCACCATCTCTCTTTTGAGGGTGGTCTATGTCCTTTAGACTCTCCAAGTACTTTTCTAGCTACTTCTCTAATCTTTGATGCTATCTGTATCCACATATCATTGGCCTCCATATCCAGCTTCCATGCTTCGGACTCGAGAAGCTCATTTTTGAACTTCACTTGCTTTACTCCTTTGAACTCCTACCACTTTGTTCGAGCTACACTATTTCTTCTGACCTTACTTGAATTGTTCCTAAACTTGACATCTAAGACCACTAACCGATATTGACTTGTTAAAGCCTCTCCTAGAATGACCTTGCAATCCTTGCATAGAGCTCTATTTGTCTTCCTGGTTAAGAGGAAGTCGATTTGGCTTCTATGCTGCCTACTTTTGAAAGTCACTAAATGTGACTTTCTTTTTATAAAGTAGGTATTTGCTAGTATTAGGTCGTATGCCATAACAAAATCCAGGATGCTTTTTCCCTCCTCATTTCGATTGCCAAAACCAAAACCTCCATGAACATTCTCATAACCTTGCCTATCACTTCCCACATGTCCATTCAAATCTCTACCAATGAAAACATTTTCATCATTTGGTATGTTATCCATTAAATCATTCATATTTTTCCAAAACTTTTATTTACTCTCACTATCTAGTCCTATTTATGGGGCATAAGCACTAACTATATTTATTGTTTCTCCTTCTAGTACTAGTTTTACTAGTATAATTCTATCTCCTACTCTTTTCACAGCCATTACAGCGTCTTTCAATGTCATATCTATGATTATGCCCACTCCGTTCTTATTTCTCTCATTTCCGGTAAATCACAGTTTGTACCCTGAATTACCCACTTCCTTGCTTTTCTCTCCTACCCATTTAGTCTCCTGAATGCAAGCAATATTCACCCTTCTCCTTTCCAAGGTATCCACAAGCTCCATTAATTTTCCTGTAAGTGATCCAACATTCCAAGTACCAACTCTGATCCTCCTCTTATCCTGTTCCTTCCTAATTGGTCTCTTTCTATGATATCTTCTATTGTTTTCTATGTCTATCTTGTGTTCTGTTCCACTATCTATTATACTATCTGTCCTATGGACTAACTTCTTTACCCATAATTTAAGCAATTTAGGTTGTGGGGCCTTGTTTCAAAAAGGCCCTCACCTTGCCTCTTGCCTAACACCATAGTGTACCCTGTCGCCTTTCGCCTTGATAGCACTGATTGTCTTCCTTGCAAAACTCTTATTAGCACAAGTAATATTAATTCCAAACGTATCCATTTCCTTTGTTTTTCTGGATTAGTTTTAATGTTTTACTTTGATTCTCAGTTTCTGAGTTCTTTTTTTTCGCCCCTTTTGCTTCTTGGATTTTCTTTTATTGGCGTGTCGTGCACTATTATTTCATTTGTATTAGTTTCGTGACTAATTGATAGCTAATCTCATATTTTTATGGCAATGCCATTATTCTCAATTGATGCTGACTTCTATTTTTATCTTTGTCAAATAGCTCATAGCTGAAGCATGGGATGCAGGAGGCTTGTATCAAGTTGGTACATTTCCTCATTGGCAAATATGGTCGGAATGGAATGGGAAGGTCAGTTTGGAAGTTAAACTGTTGTATAGAGTATCATTTCAATCGATCTCTGGTAAATAAAGATTTGAAAGCAACTCTGCATAAAATATCTGCAATATATTGCTTGCCATGTGACCACTTATTTTCCCACCTTCCCCTGAACTCCATAATGCTGAAATTGGCAGTAATTAGCTGGGATGGATTTTGCAATTAGATCAGGGTCGTAACTAGTGCCCATTGAATTGTCACTATCATTATTAACATTGTGACCACTGTTTTCATTATTATAGATGATCATAGGTATTATCTTCACAATTATACCATTCATCATTTTATGTGTTTTTCAATTGTTCATTGAACATTTTTATATTGTGATTGTTACTCCACAAACAATGACTGTTTCTTAGCTTTTCCAATGTAAAGAACTTCATTTCTGATTAAGGGGGTGAGAAGGATGGCAATGGGTAAAGTACCAGCGAAAATCACCTAGCCGAATCCAAACCCTATTAATATTCCCAATATCCAAATTTTATATATTTTAATTAATAATCTACGTAAAATTTTTTTATTAATAAGTTATATTTAAAAAATTTAATAATTGTATAAAATATTTAAAATAGATTTTTTTTAAATATAATAAATAAATATTATAAATATTATCATTAAAAACATATATTTTATATTTATTTAATTATTTATATAAATGGGTTCAGGAAATGAATATCCAACATATAAAACCCGACCCTGTCCCAAACCTGATTATATAGCGTCCAAATCTATCCTAATAGGATTCAGTCGGGCTAGGTACCCTCAAATACCCTATCCATTGCTAAGTAGAACTTGGACTTTAATGTTTAGATATGTCACAATTAGTTGAATAACATAACATATTGAAACATCCATAGTGTACTCTTCTACCAGAACCTATATAGAGGAAACTAAGGCTTGTAACAAATTTGAAAATCGTTGAGGGTGTCAATGCTATAAAAAAAAATTGTTGAATATATAATGAGAAACAAATGGTTCTAATATTTTACATTACCTATATCACGATTAAACAATATAAAATTATTTTTGAGGGGGCCAACAACTAAAATAAAATAAATATTTTTCTTGGGCATACATATATACGCAAGAAAATTTTAGATGGTTTGGGGGGCCATGGGACTCGCTTGCCCCCATTCTCCCTCCATCCCTCTGTGAAATTCATAATTAATTTTTCATATTTAATCCCCCAGGTGAAATTGTCACTTATAGCATATGTGTTGCCTTGTGTATTTGAATTTGAAGAAAATAAATTAAGGAGTGAACAAAATGAAAAACAAGAGAAAATAGAAGGAAAAATGCAGATCGCTGAAAGAGATCAGAGGAAAGGAAATTGTATATTTGCTTCCATCTTGTATCATCATATAATGATGTTATATAGGATAAAATTACAATCATAGCCTTAGACAATTTTTTTTTTAATATGCATTGACGATATTTCAATTGGGTATCGGCTTGATCTTATTTATCTTAATATCTCCCTTATGTTTTTATCAATTTTAGTATCGTGACACCGTGAGGCAGTTCATCAAGGGTACAGATGGCTTTTCTGGGGCTTTTGCCGAATGCCTATGTGGGAGCCCTAATTTATACCAGGTGTGCATTAATAGTGTTAGTCTTTCTAATTCTTATGTCTGTTCTGCATTATATTGGATGCTGTTGATCCCATTATTTGCTATATTGTGCCTATCATTTATTTATTAATTAATTTTTTGTATATTCTCTATACTCCTAATTTGTATGGGATTATATACTCAACACATGCAACTTGTACCTTCCCTTGAAGTATCTGTAGGTGCTCATTTCTTATGGAATAATGATATGGTGACACTCCATATTACTGAGAAATGTAATAAATATACACTTCTCTAGCACTCAGACATTTTTTCACATGTATGCTGGCCTATGAATCCATGTAAAATATATCCTGAGTCCATTTAACCATGATGTTTTTCAATTCTATATTGCAACAATATAATTGTGGTTTCTGAATGAATTGATGAATCAGGAAGGAGGAAGGAAACCATGGAACAGCATCAACTTTGTATGTGCACATGATGGTTTTACTTTGGCTGATTTGGTGACTTATAACAACAAAAATAACTTGGCAAATGGGGAAGACAACAATGATGGAGAAAACCATAACAATAGCTGGAACTGTGGACAGGTAAAGTTAGCTCTGCTATTGTTTGAATTTGGATGGAAAGGAATGCCCACTTCGAAAATCATTTTTGTCTTTTAATTTATTGTGGGACAAGGTGGTTTTTTGCATTTCTGTGGGCTTTTGGGGTGGTTTCTTTGACTGCTATTCAACTTAACTGGAGGGAGTTACTTTTATTTATTTTTTATTTTTATGTTCTTGTATGTAGTTATGTCTTGGATTTTATAGGAGGAAAAATGAAGAGGCAAAATCATTAGATTACCTGGCATAGCAACTCTTTCTTCTACTTACACCCTCTTGTTAGAGCAAATTGTATGATCACATTTTTTTTCAGTTTATGTAAATTTGATCATTCCAGGAAATGGTCTTATTTGGCTTCCTTATTTATGCTAATTCATTCTATTTCGTTAAATCACTGCATAGGAAGGGGAGTTTGCAAGCGTCTCAGTGAAGAAGTTGAGGAAACGACAAATGTGTAATTTCTTTCTTTGTCTCATGGTTTCACAAGTAAGTTTCATTTTATACTCGCACATTTACATTTGGGATAATTACGACTTCTTTTAGCCCATTAATTAAAGATATTTGAGTAGTACATGATAGATTTTGCACTTCTCTACTTGTGGCTGAGATATCTATTTTGAGTCTCCTAGAACAGCTGTTTTTGTAGAGGATTAATGGGAAATGGAGAAGAGTTTACATCAGAGCCTGGTTGATCTCATGTTCTACTGTATCAATGACAGATGAGAAGGGAGCTTGCATTTTGCAACATACAATACTGTGTACATTTGTTGTAATGAGAAAACTTAATTTCCTTGATCATGTATCTTATAATTCCCTGGAAAACAGGAGGGGGGAAAAAAGAGTAAGTGGGCAGAAAGGGAGTCAAATATTATCATCTGTGTACTTAATTTGCAGTCCTAATTACATTATCACTTCCCCCAACCATCATCTGTCAATTCTCCATTTCTTAAAGTTGCTTTTATTTTGGGGAGGAACACATAGGCGTCACTTCATAATTCCAGTTGCTAATCCTCTTATCCATGTTTTACAATCTTCTTTTGCTTTACCAAATCTGCAAGCTTGTCTCCATTTCTACTTATTTTCCTATTCTAGACTTGACTGAGCCTTTACTGTTTCTTTTTATCAGTCTTCCTTCATCTTTTTCTTCCATCTCTTTCCTCCAGTGGACAGTAAGCAATGAACTAATTGAAATGCTTCAGCAAGAAAAGAAAATCAAATTACAGTTCTCCTCAAATATATACTATAAAAGAGAGAGCGTACTTGACTCCAAAAAAGCACACTGTTGAACTCGGAAAATTAAGCTACTCCTGTAAGAAAAGTGTTAAATAACAGATTGTAGTAGTCCTAAAACAAGTAGTTCACTGTATTGTTGCACCAGTACAGATCAATTAGAGTGGCTCTTATTATATTTTTTATGCTATGGAAGATGGTCCACTTAAACTTTGCCTCAAAAGTTGACGGTCTTTTCAAAAGATTGTTGAATGACCGAAAAAGCCTGAAGCTGGTGCATAATATTATATTGTGGTGGGAATAGAAAATTAATGGGCAATACTTTCGAAAGTAGAAACCTATATAGCAGGTCAAATTTTCTTGCAAGTATCTAACATTAACATTATATAACTAGATAAGAATCATCATCAGATGCTTTTCTACTGTCATCCAGTTTTCTTCTTTGCTACAATTCAGTTAAATTTGTTTGTTGGTTGTGAGAGCTCTCAGCTCTTTCTGCACCTATCTGCGCTAATGGTGCTGAAACGCATATTGTAGTTACCTAATTTTATCTTAACCCAGAAAGGACATTATAAACTGACCTTGATCTTTTGTCTTTACCAGGGCGTTCCAATGATATATATGGGGGATGAATATGGTCACACAAAAGGGGGAAACAACAATACATATTGCCATGATAACTATGTGATCCTCTGCAATCTGCTGCTGTCTGGCATCTATTTCAGAAGCAACTGCTGATAATATTTACTGATCATGTAATGTGATGCAGATTAATTACTTCCGGTGGGATAAGAAGGAAGAGTCGTCATCAGATTTCTATAGATTTTGCTGCCTGATGACCAAGTTCCGCCAGTGAGTGTTTCTTTGACATAAACCTCTGCTTTATGCAGTTTGTTTATTCTTCAACCTACATTTTCCACATATCATGTGATATGATCTTTCAGTGAATGCGAGTCCCTTGGTCTGAATGATTTCCCAACAGCAGAGAGGTTACAATGGCATGGTCATAACCCTGGGGTGCCAGATTGGTCTGAAACAAGCCGTTTTGTGGCATTTACGCTGGTATGCTTTTTTTGTCTGAGATATATACCGAACATCCACTTCCCCCCTCCCTAAAACTACTTGAGCACTGCCTCAGTGGCTGCGTGAATCTCACCAAACTGCTTTTGTCTTCTGATACACAATGTGTCCCAGTAGGATATAGTTTTAAAATCCATTAGTGCACATAGTTGGCTCTAACAATTGAAAACAAGTGGCCTGATAGACTCAGCTAATTGCTACCAAAGTGGCAGTAAATGAGAAAAAAGTACTCTGCTTACCCTTTACTTCTAATTGCAATATATAATAATAATAGACATGGTGCAGCATCCTCCATGTGTACGCACTGTTGAAACAACTTTAATAACCTTGTCCAGGAAACAAGCAAGGAGAACGCGTTAAAATTTCAATCAGAGTCTCCTTCAGATGTATCTTCTTTTAGTTCAATAATTTGTAGGTAATCAAAAACTTATAACCATATTTTGTCTTAAAATTTAGAGGCCGTGCACTGCATGTGTATAGGATCATTTCTCAAGTAGATAATTTTCCTCTGACTGTAAGTGATCAGACCTTGTCAAAGTGGAAGTGATCAGACCATGCTTATGAATTGATAATATAGAGATGCCTGTCTTTGATACTTTCCTAGAAGTAGGATGGGCAGTGTTATTTTTGTGATGTCCTTTTTCTTGGATTCATATCGACATTTGTGAAAAGTATGATAACTGAAATTGGTAAAGTTGCTGAAAATGTGAAAAAAGATAATAATTATTACAAAATAATAGAGAAGAGTAGCTTATGGTATAGATAGATGCCTCTTTTAGGGTCCAAAACTGTTAGAATTTGCAAAGTTTGAAAAATAATAGTTCACTTCTCACAATTGCTACGGTGCCTCAACCATTGTCCTTTAGGTTTATTCTTGGATGTCCTTTTTGGCATCACCTGTTGTTTTAAGTGATGCTTAGCATGGGTTGTCACAGATGGACTCGGCAAAGGGAGAGATCTATGTTGCTTTCAATGCTAATCATTTGCCTGTTATCATAGCACTGCCTGAACGGCCAGGATACAGATGGGAGCCTCTGGTAGACACTAGCAAGCCTGCGCCATACGACTTTCTTTCCAGCGACGTCCCTGGAAGAGATACTGCTATTAAACAGTATGCTCACTTCCTTGACGCAAATTTGTACCCTATGCATAGTTATTCTTCTATCATCCTCATCCTTTCTCCTGATGAAAATGCTTAGCTTGAAACCTATCTTCCATGAAAGTAATGCTTCAAAGTCAGTTGTACATATTTCCAACTTAAGGCATTTAGAGCCCAATAATGTACATGCAATGTAGATGATATTTTAAACCTTTTTTATTCATTTACAGAAATACCTCTAGGCTTAGCAGGTGAACAATTGGTGCCTCGAATGATTCTGCATCCAAGAGGCCTTTCGAGGAACTGAACTTGAAGAGTAAGAATTGCCAAAAATAAATAAATATATAACCAAAATTGTTTAACGTTATATGATACAAAAAGTAAATCAAATAGAAACTATACCTGCATCCCAACAATTGGGCAATCATATTATTAATCTATTATCAGTTCAATACACATAATGAATTTGCTACTCCTACCATTATATATTAGATAGGGAAAAAAATTTTCTTTGAGACCCCTTATCCTCTAATATGATAGAAGCACAGCTCAGAGTAGGGGCTGCAAGAGGTCTAGTTAAATTTCTGCTATGAAACTGCCCTCAATGTTTCAAGAAGACATCACCAGTGGTGATCCATATCCATTCCTATGCGACTTTTGCCATCTCCATGCAGTCTTCAAGCTCTGCTGGAGATCAATGTGCTGTGCTGTCCAGTTCAGCTCAAGCCTAATCTTTGTGGGATCACTGTAAACTTCAGCATAGTCACCAGGTCGGCGAGGTAAATAATCGACTTTGATGTTCACACCGGTTGCCTTCTTACATGCCTCCACAAATTCCTTGACAGAACTACCTGATGATGGGAACCAGAAACAATAAACAGAACAATAAAGGGAAGAAAAATAAATAAATAAATAAAAATTTGACGTTCAAACTGTTCACCTTTTCCAGTGCCAACGTTGTAGATCCCAACTTTACCAGGCATTGACTTTTCAAGGGCTTTCACGTGAGCATCAACAAGATCAGTAACATCAATATAATCTCGAATACAAGTGCCATCATGTGTCTTGTAATCTGTTCCTTTGACCTGCACAGGAATTGAAAACACCAGATTAATGTTAGCTGGATGATCATTGCATTCATTTTCAAAAGTGTCAATTTGCCCTTTGTGGAAGCAGATAGACATTGGAAGAAGTTCTATAGAGGTGAAACTACACCGAAAATTTTGGTATGAAATAATATGGCAAGCAAGTTGCAATATTAATCCAAAAGGAAAAAGTGAAGGAAATATAAACGAGTACCTTCAAGCCAGGAACAATACCGCGAGCTGCATCAAAACAAGCACCAGAAATTCTCCCATGCTCACGCAGTTCGGGTCTGGGAGCCTCACCCAGTCTGCCATCTGGATCTGAACCAATCACATTGAAGTATCTGGGAGTCATTCACAAGAAAGATGCATCAATAAGCAACTAATGGAAGAGACAATCCCTTATTATTAAATTTTCAAATCCAAGGCAGACAGTAGTGCACTTATATGAGAGAGATTTAACTTATCAAATATATGCTCAAAAACCCATCTTTTCACATGAGTTTGAAAATAAGATGGAGACCATGTATGGGACCCCATCAGCTATTAGTAGCACTAATAGCCATCTGGCATTGTGTTTACATATTCCAAAGTTTGGCCTGCACATGCTCCTGTTTTAAAAGGCAGCTGAGAGCCGCTTTGCAAAAAGCTGCAGTTGACAAAATAAAGGGCCAAATACAGCATAAGCTGCTAGCCTAAAAACAATAATATTGAATGCTAAAAATCTGAAGTAGACACCTTTCCAGAATGCTGTGAAGGAATCATCTTCTACAATAACTTGATTTTGCATAAAGAATGCAAAAAAAGGCTAAACCATGAAAACAAACAATAAAGTAGACTTAATTAATTCGATTAAAAGAATAAATAAGAAAATCATGTCTTCAAGTTATTACTTATCCTGATTTCAAAAATTTCATGTAGTTTTCCAAGTTGAGAGAATTTCTGCCAAATACAGGTTTCACCTGGCTGTGAGACCAAAACGTGAACAATGGGAGGTGAAAGCCAGCCAGGTGTGAGACAACAGGCATAGTTACATGGAGTGATCTCAAACAAAAATCACAAGCCTCCTCCCACAAGGGAGTTATTCCATAGCAAGAGCAGAAGTCAATGGGTTACAAAACAAATAGGATCTCTAATTGTAATTGTGTATTTACTAGTGGTGTTTTGGAAACTCAAGGTACAAATCTCCCACCATCTTAATGCAATTCTTGCAATCATAAGCTAAAATAATAAAACAAAATTATAAAAAAAAAAAATATATATATATATATATATATATATACAAGCAGATGATTAAATGAGGTTTTTGAGAAAGAATTTGAAGATGAGAAACAATAAGAAAATTACCTGAATTCCTGCAAGAGTAACCGTTAAGGGAAAAATTTTTAAAGACTCAAGGAGTTCAATAGAATCTATTGGAACACCAACCTTAGAATCATAACTGCCATGTCAGAATTTTTAGAAAAATCCAGTATGATATCTTCTGCCATCTTCTTGGCTTTTCCATATGGATTAATTGGGACCTGAGATGATGGAGGAATATATATCAGTCATCTAGCAATAAAATTTCATGCACAGTCTAAGCCTCCCATTCTAAAACTTTCTAGCCATAAATTAAAAATTCAAACTCTACAAACAAGTAAATCATACTGCCTAGTTAACATATAATCAAGTTTCTCAGCCATAACCTGTGGAGTGTCTTCAGTAATGGGCATCTTCTCAGGCTCCCCATATGTTGCACATGTACTTGAATATATCAAAGTCTTCACATCATGTGCAGCCATTGACTCCAGGACTACCAAGGTATTTGATGTAATGTTGTGATAGTACCTTTGTAACAAGAAAAATAATATCATAATTAGGCACAGACAATTATGTATTAAGTTTAGATAATAAAACAACATTGGTAGTTTCCTTTGAAGATGCTTCAAAACTACATGAGAATGCCCTAAAATAACTCTCAAGGTTTCAATATGATGTCCATAATATCAGATTCAAAAGAAATTTTCTATGTTCTATAGATTCCGATGGATTTTCCTATGATTCTCAGTGTAAAGAAAAATGTATATGCAAGATTCAGTCAGCTGTTATCCCCCCATCACTATCTAATCATTGGCTGAAGTTCCTATATTCAAACTTCAGTGTTTAGTTGTCCACCAAAGTTCAAATGTGTGTTTGGGAACACCTAATTCAGTTACTCATTATCGCTATCATCACCACATGCAAGTCAACACACAAATTGCAACAAGCCAAAAGAGAATGCTTTTTGCCTCCAAGTTCAACAGAAATTTTAACATGCCTACTTCAAACCACAAACAAAACTTACTTAAGAGGATCCATGGTGCTTTCCCCAACATATGCAACAGCGGCAAAGTGCATCACAGCATCAAATGCATTTTCTGAGAATATTTTGTTAACCTGAAAAGTTTTAGTAAAGGAAGCAAATTGCTACATCCAAGTTCGGACATTCACACACCCAAAAATAAAATCTTATTCTATAAATTGCACAACAAGGATACAGCTTTTGCATCCCCCAGGTCAGTATATATGAACTGAAGCCTCCCAGGTTGTGGAAATAATTCTTGTAGAACTTTGATAGCACCAAGATTTCCCCGTGAGAGGTTATCCTGTCAAAAATTAAAAGCCTTTTCATTTATACATCCATAGCAATAACTAATTAGAATTGCAGAGCTATAAAAGATACATACAGGAAGTTTTACATTGCATGAAATGAACATACCACTATGGTTACCCTGTAGCCATCCTTTAAAAGTCGCATTGCAGCATGTGAACCAATGTAGCCAGCACCACCAGTCACAAGCACATGAGTCACCCCTTCTTCATGCATGGAGAACTGGAAAAAGTCCAACCGAAAAATGATGAAAAATGTTATGGAATTAACATAGAACAGAGTACAATTCAATGAAAATGCAAAACCTAAGCAATCAAGATCTGATTTACTATATCGATGCCGACTCTACCAGAACAGAGTACCTAGTAAACAGATGAAAGTTGAACATAGAGTCGACGAATTACCGGGCTTGGAGTATTGAATGTTGGGGATTGTTTGAGCATAATAATGCATAAGGCTGTGAGAGCAGCAGCCAAAAGGATCTTCCCTACATAATTACCCTTCCTTTTAGGGTCTGCATAATCCAGGCCTGCAACAGGAGAAACACTAAAATTCTATCCTAAAAACAACAATTGATTCAAAATCGAAAGTCCACCATAAGCAAAGAGGAGCATATTAATTTCCAAAGGTAGAAGAAAACAGACCTCCAAGCGGCATTGATCTGTTGGACCTTGGCTGATTTCTGGTCCTGCCAATATGTAGCATTTGGAGAATCTCTACAACACTAATACCTTCAACAGGATTCAAAATTACACTTCTGTATCAATGATCAATTAAGAATTCCCCCAAAATTTTGCAGTTTCTGCTCCAATCTACTGCAACGAAAATCAAGCAATAAACAATCATCAATTCTGAAATAGATTTAAATACAACTAGAACAAAAGAGATAGAACATTTAAAAAACAAAAATACAAATATGAAAAAGGTAAAATCAAAACCAAAAGAAAGTAAGGCTGGGCCCTGTATATAAGCATTGTATAAATGAACAGAAAGGCAAAAAGTTAAATAGTAGAAAGTATCAAAATTTTTACAACAGAATTTGAGGGGAAAAAAATAGCCCGAAATTCAAATTATAATAATGAAAGAGAGAGAGAGAGAGAGAGAGAGAGAGAGAGAGAGGGGTGGAGAGGGAAGGAGAGTTTGAAGATCCAAAGAGATCACAAAAGCCATAAGAGAGCAAAAACATCCAAGCTCAAATTTTGGTCATTATAATTATTTGTCAGGGCATGTCTGCCCATAGAAAAAGAAAATGCAAGCGATCAGGTTTTTAGCAAATATATAAATCCCAGTAAGAAAAGAAGAGGAACAAACCAAATCCAAAATTTAAAAAATCAGAATTCCCAAGATCCAAAACCACCCATCTGAAAATTATACTGGAAAACCACCCAATAAGGACCCTTTGACAAACCCGGAAAAGAAACTGAGAATGGCAAAGGTTGCGAGCTCTAGTCCTGCGAATATATAAAGACCAGAGAAACTTGAAGCTGTCAAAATATAAGATTTTCCAAAAAAAGAAACGCATTAATTGCCAAAACACAGAACCTGAAAAAAGCAGGACAATTATCGCAGTTGCAGATAAGGAAAAGCTGAGGAAAAAAATAATTTCTCAAGAATCACAAAGATCCCCACTTCCATTTATATAAACAAGGCCATGCAATACACCCATCACAGGAAGGCACATAAATACACACACAAGACAGAACCCATAACCCAAAACTTAAAAAAAAAAATACCCGTGACGATCGGAAACGTAAAGATAGAGGGAAAGGTAAGAAATTTAAAGAATTTTACACAGAGAGAGAGAAAGAACATGTACGTACGACAACGTAAAAAGGACAGGACGAGGTCCCCTGGTGTCATGAGAGGGTACGTTTGAATATGAAGAAGCCAAGAAGGAAGAGAGAGAAGGAGAGGGAGAGTTGTAATAGGCGAGGAAGTCTCTGTGCGCCCATTTTGTCCAGCGCGAAGAGGAGAGGATGGAAAATAATTTTATTTTTAGACTTTCCCTTTCTTATTTTTTATTTTTTTTAAGAATTCTTTTTTTTTTTCTTGAGTCAGTCAATCATCATCTTGGCCGTCCTAGACCGAGTAACGCGGGCATTGGTCCTTTGCGCTGTCACGTATTGCATGTCGCCACCTCATTGCCTTTGTTTTACTTTTCTTAGACCAGGACCCACATGTTAGACAATGAATCTATTAAGCCCCTGTCCCGTACTAACTATCCTAGTATTAGCTGTTTTAATATTTATTAATTATTTTAATAATTTTTAATTATTTTATTAATAATTAATATTTATATAATAATTTAAATTAAAAATAATAATTAAATTATTTATTAAATTTAAAATACCAATATTACCCATTGATATTAATTAAAATATTTTTTATTTTTAAAAATTAAAAAATAAAATTTTTCATTAACTTTTTCATAAATTTTAAATATTATTATATCCATTATATCACTAAATAATATAAATAAAAATAATAATATTTTAATTAAAATTAAAATATTAAGTATTACTTTAAAATCTATTATTAAATATAATTTAAAATATATTAAATTCTTAGACTATCAATAAATTTTAGTGCAGTTTATTCTTATATAAATAAATACTCTCTTCATTTTATAAAAATAGTTTTATGTTTTTTATTATTTCAAATTAAAGGTGATTTTCCTTTTTAAAATAATAAATTATTTGTTAACTTATTAATATATTCTTATCTATACATTAAAAAAGTAAAATTTATTAATTTTAATAATAATTTGATAATATGAGTTATTTAAATTTTAATAGAGCAATATGAATAAAATGTATATAGAAAAAGAATAATAAAATTTATTACTTTAATTATTTTAACTATATTTTTTAATTCAGCTGAAAATAGAAGTCAACATATCTAAGGAGAATACATTTTTCCTTAATTGTAAAAATATAAATAAATAAAAAAACACTACACACAATATATTACCTAATTTGCTTTAAAATAAAATTATAATTCAATGATTTCATATGTGATTTATGCAAAATAACAAGTTAATAAAAGAATAAATATAATTATTAATTTATAAAAAATATTTAATAATTATAATTTTATAAAACTTAAGGGTATTCATTAGTCCGTTGGAAATTCAATTATTTTAACAGGAAAATATTCTATTCATTCGATTATTCGTTAATAATTTATAATTTTTTTTAATTTTTGAGTATCAATTCAATTACTTTTATTTAATAATCAAATTAACAGAAATAATTAAACTTCTAAAATTAATATATTAATAAAATTACAATTTTATTAAACATATTTAATTTGTAATTAATTTTTCATAAAATAATAATCATATATTAATTTTTTTATAAATAAAAATTACTAATATATATTTATTAATTATTAATATTAAATATTTAATAATTTTTAATTAATTCAATTATAACTAATAATTAATAGAATGTGTTCAATTTTAATTAAATTTAATTTTTATATTTTTTATAAATAATATTTTAATTTGATTTTTTTTTAGAGAATATGAAAATAAAGAGCAAGGGAATTTAACTGACTGGCTTAATAGATTTTAAAGAAAATCATTTTATAATGAAAATTAGTGAATATACCCTTTCTCATTTACCCTTGTAAAGTTTACTTTTCTTATTTTCAAAATGTATTTATAAAAATATTATGTGAATTATTTTTCACTGGCATCTATATATATTCAATTATATATCTTGATATTAATTAATTAATTAATTATAAAATTCATAAAAATTGTTTGTCTTATTTGAAATGAAATATATTAAATTATAATTAAAAAATTAAATTATATGTATAAATTTTTAATAATTTTTTAACTTATTCTAAAAATAAGGAAAATGGAAATTGCAACATCTCAACAACCATATCTTTATGTTGATTCATTACGTGTCCTTTTCCAGACAAATGCTCATTGCCACGTGTCAATATCACTATTTTCTTATACATGGCTGGCGTCATTGTCACGACGTCGTGTGCAACATTTTAATATTAATGGACGATTCTACCCATTTGCTCAAAAGTCCTCTTCCCTTTCCTCATCGATAACATTTTTGTATCTTATTTAATTACAATAATTTACATTATATATTTCAAAAAATAAAATATTTTGGTTATTTTAAAAATTTTTAATTTAAATAAAAATTAAAGAAATTGGATGAATGTTTTTATTTTAATTGATATACATAGTAGAAAATTTTAGTATGATTGTTAAAATAAGGTATATCGTCAAAATAAATTTAAATTTTTATATTGATTTTTAATTATATTTAAAATTTTTAATTTTATATAATTTAATTATAATTTCAAAATTAAAAAAAATTTACCTAAAATCTAAATCTAATTTAAAAATTTTAACTTTTATGAGATGTCAAATGATTTGATAAATTATAATTTTTAAACTTTTTTATTTAATTTATCTCTCTCCCCCTCTAGTTCTCTCTTTATCTCACCAATAAAATAAATATTTGAATTTATTTAACCAATTGGGCTTAAAATAATAAATTCAATTGAAATGTAGTTATTACAAATTTAAATAACTATAAGAGTAAATATTTATTATATGTTTTTAATAAATTTTATATAAATATTTAATTAAATAATTATTAATTAATCTCATTTGTATGTAAAATCAAATTTATAATAGATTCAACCACCCAACAAATTACTCATACTCACCCAACCTAAGGCGCTGGACTCAAAGTCAAAGTCTATTTTATTTAATACATTATTAGATGTAATTTATAATTAAATTAATAATAAATAATATAATTAATTTATTTAATCTCATTTATGATTATAGTTATGTTTATTATCAACTTATTACAAAATCAACGAGTTATGCATATAAAAATTATATGTCAGAAATTAAAATGAAGATTAAATCAAGTAAAACTTTATTGAAAAATTATTTTGAAAATTTTAGTAGTATTTGTAGGGATTCTTTTAGTTTATGTAATTAAATAATAACTTAATTTTAAATTTTTTAAAATTATAAGGTTAAATGTAAGATATTTAACTCTTTAAGAGTTAATATATAATTATCTAATTTAAAAAAGGAAATTAATAATTTAAAAAATTAAATCCCTATTTTAGGAATGTTATTAAAACTCTAATTTTACACTAGTTGTCATTAGCCATAGTTGGATAATCATACTCTCTATTTAAAAAATTTTTTACACTGTAATTTAAAAACTATTATTATTTATGTGTTATTTTTTTAAACATAATTCTAAAAAAAAAAATTGAAAGGTTTAAATTGTCTTTTTGACTTTGTGTAATGCAAATAAAATTCCAAGGTCAACATTGAAGGCTAGGAAAATAGCTTTTGAGTGGACCTTACACAAGGGATAGACTCCTAAACGTTGAGTTATAGGGTCTAAAATTATATTTTTGAATTAAAATATTATTTTAAATATTATTAAAAAAAATAATTAAAAAAATATTTTATTATTTATAATTAAATTAAATAAATTTAATTTTTAATTATTTTTTAATACTCTTTAATTAATATATTTAAAAAAATAATTTTTTAATAACAATTTTAACAATAACAACAAACCTAACTTTAAAGAGTTGACTCAGTAGACTCTATTAGGGCCTATACCCAAACCCATGCAGCACAGCTTTCTTTACCGCCCCCTTCACAGTAACAAGCTTTTCCGAGTTCTTTACATTGGTCAATCAATGTATACAAAATATTTATAATTAAAGAATAATATGATAGTAATAATTAAGTTAATTTTAAATTAATTAATAGTGATTATATGAATTATTTTTTGTTATTTAATTTTATAAAGTTAAATTTGCTTAAAAATTAAGAAAAAAATACATTAAATATAGACTCTTTAGAAATGCTTCCTTATTTTATGCGGTTTTTTCTTTTTTTATATTTTTAGTTTGTCCTTTTCTCTTTTTATAATAAGTAGCCTATTTATTTTTTTTCTTTATTTATTCCTTCAAAAAATTAAATTAATCATTATGAAAAATTTATAGGCCACTTAAAAATACTTCATTTTTCTATTTTTATATTTTTTATGCATCTTTCTTTTATTTTATTCATTTTTTTAGTAGATTCCTTTTAAAAAAATAAAATTAATAATTATAAAAAATTTATAAAAATATTATAAATTTATATTAATGAATTTATTCTTATTTTTTAATTTATAATGAGAGCTATAATATAAATATTAGTATTTTATTATTTATATATTTCCTACCAAACAGATTAGCAATTAAATTTAAAATTATATCTTATTCCAATTTTTTATTTAGATCATAAAGTTATATAAAAACTAATAATTTTTATTTTTAAATTTACAACCTCCACAAAGTTTTTTTTTTACAAAAATAGTTTATCTTTAATTTATTTTTCTTTTTATTTTTTTTATTCCAACTACCAATGTTTGAAACTTAACTCATTATTGTATATTAAAAATATATATCTGTATAACAAAAATTATTATTATTATTATTATTATTATTATTATTATTATTATTATTATTATATGGGGCATTAGAAGAAATCGGTGCAAAATTTTTTTTTATTATTATTTTAAAAAGACTAGCCTTTAAAATACAATACCTTCCCTTTTAATAGTCATAACTCTTAAGAATTCAAGATCTATTAAGGACTATCCTAAAAGAATTTAGAACAAGATTGGATTGAATTTAATGCACTTTTCTTAAAAATTTTCAAAGAAAAAATAAAATACGTTAAAAAATCTAAGAAAAATCCCACTTGAAGGAGCATCATACCATTTTCAAATAAACAACATTCCTCACACATGCTCATACAAAAGTAAAATCATATTTATGTGTATGAGCTAGGTGTCCTTCAATTATAAGGCACATATGAATATATCTCAATAATTAGTGCTAGTAGAGAGAGGCCTATCAACTGATTGATTCAAACGTTTTAACATACCTTTATTTAGATCAGTATTGCTGGACTCGTCTTTTAAAATTATAAAATCAATATTTAAATTTCAATTAAAATCAATTATAAAATATATAAGTCCAGTTGTCCTTGTGATGGGGTGAGGCTGTGAGGAATAATAATACAAGAAAAATGGTGGTGGGTCATGTTTAATTTTTGTATTTATATAATCAAACTTGAAGGGCATGTTGTGTTGTGGGTACCTAACTTTTTTGTTTTTAATTTTTTGGGGCAATGCCTAACTTGAGGGTATGGACAATAATTGATAGGTCTTAGCTCAAGAATCATCACCCAATAAAACCCACAAGGTTTGACCTTTCTATTCTACTCAAAGGGTCACTTTCAAATGATAGATAGGAGCCAACTCTAAGAATTAAGTTGCTTCAAGTTAAAAATCCCTTTTAAAAGTTAACTATCACTTTGTTAATATTTTAGGAAAAGACAAAAGGAGAGACTGAATTCTCAAGGTGCTTGGCAATTCTAGGAAAGGGAAGTAATTACAAAAGATACAAATTTTTAAAAAAAATATATTATATAATATGCTATAATAAATATAATAAATAAAATGATATCACATGAGACATAATAGTTATTTCAACACAAAATAATAAAATAAATAGATTTAAATATTAGTGTTTATTGATTGAGTGATACAATTAAGTACTTCCTCTGTTTGCTTGGCATGATTGCCGGCCGAAAGCCAAGCCATTGCTTTCAAGTGCCCTAATGCTCTAGCTATAAACTTTGTTCAATGAGTATGAGCCAATTATTCATGGGTCTAATACTTTTGAAAAAAATTAATTTTTATGTATTTTTAAGTTCTAATGATAATTTTTTCTAAATTTATTAATTTACGAATTAGTATAAATTTTATCCATGAGTTTAAATTGAAAATAAATATAATATTTTATTATTAAATTTAATAAAAATCATTTTTAATTTTGATTTTTAGTGCATCGAAAGTGGGATGGAGTGCCGGCGTTAAGGTTGGGGGGTAGAGGTGAGAGAGAAGAAAAAATTTGATAATATTTTTACGCTTAAAGCTCAATTAACTTTTATATTTATTAATTATTTTTAATTTTAATTTAATTTAATTTAAAATTTTTAATTTAAATTTAATTTAATTTAAAAATAAAAATAAAAATTTAAATTAAAAAATAAGAAATTTAATTTTAAAATCAAAAAATTAAACTTCTTAATTTTTTAATTTAAATTCAAAATTTTAACCTATAAATTTTAATTTTTAAATAAAATTAAATTTAAATTAAAACTTTTAAATTAAATTAGATAAAAAATAAAAAATGGGCTAAATTAAAATTTTTCAATAAATATATAGACTAAATTAAATATTTTACTAATATTTTTATGCATATTAAAATAAAATAATATTATTATTCTATATTAATTTTTATCAATTTATTTTAATGGATGAAATTGACTGTAATTTTATAATTTTAAGTAGAATTAAAATTAAAAATAAAAGTATATGAAGTTTGAGATTTTTTTTACTATTAAGTTTTTTTTAAAAAAATATTAATAAATTTATGGAATTTTTTTGTGATAAAGATATTGTAAAAATTAGTAAATAGCTTAATAATAAGATATTTTATTTTGGTATTAGCTTTGAAGAAAAATCTAATAATTATAAATTTCCGGAGTGATGGATTCATTTAAACATAATTGATGTCTTCAAAGAAAGGTGACGGTTGCACCGGATCCAATTGCCGTCCATTTCTAATTCATTGCCGGCCTCACCGACGAAATGACTGGTCACTGCTTATCCAGACATAGCGCTTATCTGTTATTTTTATTTTTTATTTTATATCATTAAATTTTAGAATAAATTACTTTTTATTCTTATATTATATTATAATTAATTTTAAATTTTTATATTTAAAAAAATATTTCTAAATTTTGATTTTATCTTAATTTTTTTATGTTTTCATGAATTTTTATCAATTTAGCTATTAATTAAAAAAATAAAACAATACTTAATAAGAAACACCCTTCGCCTTTAAAAATGGGTTCTCGGGTTGTTTGCTGATTGTGGCTGTTTCTCGCCATTTTTCTGATCTTTTGATGGCTTTAACAATTTCGGTGGGGCTAAGGTTGTCGCCAATGTATGGGGGAGGGAGTGGCGGTGGTGATCGCGGTTTGCCGTTGAGGAAGGTGGAGGAGGGGCGAGTACAGAGAAGATTTAGGGGAGGAGAGAAAAAGTAGGGGGCACGTTGGGGTCCAGTGTTTCAAGTCATTATCATATATTTATAATTTTTATTTTTTAATTTAATTTTTAATTATATTTTAAATAAAATAAATTATTATAAAATTAATTTTAAATTAAATATTTTTACTTAATTTAATTTAATAAATTTTTATTTATTATAATAAAATTTTTAATTAATTTAAAAATAATTATTTAAAATAATTATTTAATTTTTTATACATATATTAATAGTAATTTTCGTAATCATTTTCATTTAAAATGTATTAAAAATACTTTATTCAAAAAAATAATTTAAATTTGGTGAAATTTTTATATTTTATTTTATAATTTATGTAAATAGATATTTATTTTTTTATAAATTATATAAAATATATTTAATTAATAAGAAAATAATGTTATTTTAAAATATATAAATATAATAATTTTTTTGTTATTAATATAATAAAAAAATTTAAAGAATTGAATTATTTAATTTTAATAATAATAAAAATATATAATATTATTATTTATTAAAAATAACATTCTATTATATTATTTTTAAAAAATATTATATCTAAGTGTACATTTTTGTATTAATCTAATATATTTTTTATAAAATAATTTTTTTGACAAAAATGATTATACTTTTCATAAATTTATAATATAAAATAAATATATTTCATAAAAATTAAAATTTTAAAATATCATTAATTTCTATTAATATAATACATATTAAAAATATATAGTATTTTTTAATATTTTTAAAAGATAAATTTTATAATTTTAATACTGTAACTTTAATTATTTTTAATCATCTTTATTTGTAATTAAATTTTCAGTACAATCATATTTATAATTTATCTTTAAAATTTTACTTCTATATAAAAATATAGTTATGAGATAATTTATGTATAAAAATATAAATATTTAATTAAAATTTAAAAATAATTATATTAAAAATATTAGTTATCATTGTATTCGATATATAATTATAATGAAATAAAATATTCAAAAATTTGAGAAATATTAAGTAATAAATTTATAAAAAATTAATAATTTAATAAATATTAATTAAATATATTTAAATAAATAAATTTTGAGAATGATAACTAATAATTTTTAAAATAAATAATAAAAAAATATAAATCAAAAAAACATTTGAAAGTATTTAGGTGAAATTAAAATACTTTGTGAGAGAAGAGTACTTAATATGTATTAAATGTCTCATATAACATTTTATATATAAACAAATAAATGACATCATTTAAATTAAAAATTAATTTATAATTAATTATTATTTAATTGAAAAACAGTAACAAAAACATTCAAATTTAATTTTTATAATAATAAAATGTTTTCTATTTAATTGATCATTTCAATTAAATTATCATAAATTAACAATAACAATAATAATAATAATAATAATAATAATAAATATTAATTAATCTTAGGAAAATGAAATAAAAAGAATATTAAATTATTAACATAAAAATAATATATATATATATAGTAATTATAAATAAGTCAAATATTTATATTTTATTTTTATAACTTTTTATGTAGATTGTATTTTTTGCCTCTCAAATTTTTTAATAAATATTTTATAATAAAAATAATAGAAAATATAATAATGTAATAAAAATATTTATTAAAGATATAAAACAATTTAAGGTTAATTAAATTTTGTGATAGTTGATTATGAGATCATAAATTAATTATCAATTTTCTTTAAATTAATAATCATAAATAACCTTATTATTATTATTATTATGGAGGATAATATATAGCAAATAATATTTTTACATAAATAAATTTAAAAAAAAATAATATTGATGCCACCGATAGTCCTTAGGCCTCGATCCTGTTGTCATGTAAGCCTGCAATAAGGGAGAAATATAAGGTGAATGACCTTCTAGTTTATTCATTTTACTATTCTATAAAAATACTCTCTGATTTTTCTCTAAAAAAGAAATTTCTCACTTGAGTGTCGGAGTGGTCTGCTAGAAGGCCATCTACCTCATCTTTCTCCCTTATTGTAGGCTTGCGTGATGGCAGGGCCAAAACCTAAAGACTACCGGTAGCATCAATATATAAATAATTTTTAAATATTAAATTTAATCATAAAAAATCTTAATTTTTAAAAATCAAAATTTAAATAAAATAATAATTTAAATTATAAATGTTAAGGTAATATTGTAAATATTAATGATAATTAAAATAAAAATAAAAAATTAAATAATAATTAGTATTTATAAAATAATATAAATAATTTTTGAATATTACGTTTAATTATAAAATGTTTTAATTTTTAAAAATTAAATTTTAAAGAAAATAATAATTTAAATCATAAATATTAAGATAGTATTATAAATAATAATGATAATTAAAAGAGAAATAAATAATAAATAATAATTAGTATAAAGGATATTGATTATGAGGTCACAATTAATAGTCAATTTTCTTTAAACTAATGACCAACAATGATATTATTATTATTATTATTATTATTATTATTATTATTATTATTGAGGATAATATGCGACAGATACTATTTTGTATCAATGAATTTAAAAAAAAAATAATGCAAATAATTTTTAAATATTACATTAATTATAAAAATTCTTAATTTATAAAAATTAAATTTTAAAGAAAATAATAATTTAAATAATAAATATTAAGATAGTATTGTAATTAATAATGATAATTAAAATATAAATAAAAAATTAAATAATAATTAGTATTTTTAAAATAATATAAATAATTTTTAAATATTATATTTAATTATAAAAAGTCTTAATTTTTAAAAATGAAATTCTAAAGAAAATAATAATTTAAATTATAAATGTTAATATAGTATTATAAATAATAATGATAATTAAAAGAGAAATAAAAAAATAATAATTACTATAAAAGAGAGTATGTATAGAATATGATGCGGGTAAATTTAAAAAAAAAAAGTGCTACGTGTCATTTCATTTGGAATATCTCTCTGCTTTATATATATATATAATTTTTTTTATTATTAAATTTATTTTAAATCTATTATTATTATTTATAAAATACTCTAACTTATTTAATTTTATATATTTTAATTAATAATTCATATAAAAATATTTTATTAATAATTTATATTTGAAAGTTAATAATTTTTAAAGTATTTAATTTTTTATTTGAATATAATATATAAAAATTTATAAATATTATTATAAAAAATATATTTTATATTTAATTATTTATTTATATAAATAAGTTTATAATGAATATTTAACATACAAAATTTGACTTTATTCTAAATTCGATTATATACTATCAAAATTTATCATATTAGAGGTTGATTGAGTGAGTATTTGTCATTCATACCTTTGACTTATTTTTCTCTTTTCTCATGCAATTTAATTGTAAAAATTTCAAAGATTTTCTAAATTTTAATATAATGAAAGTAAAACTTTAAGGTGTTAATGGCAATAAAAATTTAGAAATGATAAATTGTACGGATGGTACCTTAACTTATGGTTATTTAACAATAAAATATATAAATTTTAATTTATAGCACAAGACCCTCTGTTTAAGTAACATCAAATATTTTTATAAAGTTTAATATCTAATTTTTAGGTTATTTTTTTTATACTGACGTGATATTCATTAAATCAATAAATTATATTTTCATGAATTGATAATTTCAATTAAATAGGTTTTGTGGTTGTGGGTAGATATAAAATGAATATTTTTTTTATAAGAGTTAAATTAATAGAGAAAAAATATAATTTATAATATAACAAGTATTTCTTCGATAAAAATAACTTAAAAACTAATTACTGAATATAAAGATAAATTTTTTATTATTTAAATTAAAAATTAATATATTTTGTATTATAAATTAAATTTTAAATATTTTACTATTTTATACTATTAAGTTGAGTTGAGTACTGTCTATGTAATTTAATCAATTTCAAAATAAAAATAGATAAAATAATAATTCATTAGGAGAGTGTTAAGATATTTTTATTTCTCATTAATAATAAAATTAAAAAAGTAATAAAAAATTATAAAATTAAAATTTAAAATCGTTTTCATTTAATTTTAAAATACAAAGATCTAAATATTAATTATAAGGTAATATATATAGATAAAAAGCAATTTATTTAATTTTAAATTTTCGTTTTTTTCAAAAAATTGGTCCCCAATTGCATCGCATCCCCAGGTACAAACGCCAAAGCTCTCGAGGGAAAAAGGAAAGATGAGACCCAAACGTGTTGTTGGTATTCCCCCCATTACAAATGTGACTTTGACAAATCATATTCTTCATAAAAATATGTTCGGTTGCTCACGAGCCCTTTTCCACGTTCACGCACTCATTTTTCTTTTCTTTTCTTTTCTTTTCTTTTCTTTTCTTTTTAATTTTATGAAATATTAAAAATTATGTTTTTTTATATTATAAAAGAAATAGAAAATTACAATTTGATCCTTAAATTTAAATTTTATTAATAAATTGTTTATTCTGTAAAAAAAGAAAAATAAAAATTAGATCATCCAGTACTGTTAGTCAATTTGAAATGACAATCATACCCCATTATTTGGCCACCCATCTCCACTAGACTGAAAGGTTTCGTTTTAGTTTCGGTTCATTTTCAATTGGGTTCAATGAAATTCGATCTGATTTCATAAAATCTAATAATAATAATTTTTTTTTTCAAAAGGGAAAAATCTGGTTTGGCTCGCATAAAGGGAACTTGACTGTGGTTTATTGCAACAATGGCTGCAAATTCCCTCCTTTCCAATGTCTCAATTCCAGAAAAATTAACGTGGAATCTCAATTTCAAATCAATAAATCAAACCAAAAATTAAATAAAAAAAATTAAAAAAACTCAAACACAATACGTCAATTCTCATTCTAATTGTAAAAGAAATCACGAAATTACACTTAAAAAACCTACACAAACTTAAATTATTTTCCAAGGAAAACGATCAGAAAAAGCAAGAACCCAAAAAATGAGACACTTAGGCTAATCTGAGCTATGATAGAGGTGAATCAAATCGAGAAACTAGTGAATAATGAGGTCTAAAACTCAAGAACTGATGGTAAAGAAGAGAGAGGAAGGAAGAATAATGTTGTTGTTGTGTTCTTTTTTTAATGTCATTGTGAGCTGTTAAATCTAGTTATCACATCAATTGATCTCACTTGTAATTTCACAGGAAATTGATGAGGAACATTACTGTGGTGTTATGAAAAATTTTTAGGGGAAATTAAAAAAAAATTGAAATATAAATTATTTTTAAAGAAATAAAGTTGAGCATTTTTTTTTTATATTTTTGTCTATGAATTTTAATCAATAAAATAGAGATTAATCTTTTTATCTGTCCTCCTCTCTAGGCATCACCGACACTTGCACAGTAGCACCACTGTTCATACCATATGCTACTTCCCCATAATTCTTTTTAAGAGCATCTTGATTTGAATCGTTCACATCTGCTCTGACACTGTACTAATGAATTGATATTGAATGGGTGAATAAGCGAGTAGAGGTAAGAGTCTATAAAAAGCGAGATGAGCTGGGTTTAAATTAATAATTCTTAAAAGGTTAGAACTAATAAATTACTTGACTAGCTCTTTATATTTATAAGCTCTTTATATTTATTTTTAACTTGGAACTCTTGACAATTACAGAAGTAGAGAATGAAGAAGCAGTAATTACTAGGCATGTCCATGGTTGCAATTAACTGAGTAATTAGAAAAACAAAACCGACAAGACCATCCTCTTTCTTTGAAAAAAAAAAAAGGGTTGAAGGAGAAATTAATGGAGCTAGCAACTCCTTGCAATTCATTTATGAAGGCCAATTATTTGCTAGATGACACATTTTTCCGCAATAACAGCATCAAGCAAAACCAAGCCATCCTTCTCCAGATTCCTCTGCTGTTTGGAACAATTGAATTCCTGCCCATACACATCCTTGATGACCCTGTGCAGCATTGTAGCAATTCTTGGCTACATGTCCCCATTCTCCACAATTGAAACAAGGACCAACACCACTGCAACTCCCAGTACTGCTCCTGTGGCTGCGGCTGCGGTTGCCTCTCCAAGACAAACTTTTATACTGTCTTGAAGCAATCTTCCACCAGGAGCAGTCACGTTAATTGCTTGCATTTTGGCATCAGAAGCACCTACAACACTTTCATACTCAACTAATGCGCCAGGCCAGAGATGTATGTAGCCATCGGATTTCAGAGATAAGTAATGGACAAACACATCTACGTCCCCACCATCATTTGGCGTTATAAATCCATACCCTCTTTGATTGTTATACCATTTGATAGTTCCTGTCCTCCTATTGTTGCTTAACCTCCTAATGATCACCAAAATTATATAACAGTAGCAAATAACCCACCAAGCAAATAACAATTGTAGTTCAGTTTCTACTCACTTGTTCCCATGGCAGAAGAAGAAACTCTCTTCTTGGTTTGCTAATCCTCTTCATCTGAAAGACACAGCAAAAGCTCAGTAATAATTAATCATTGCAAATGTGATTGAAAAGAGTGATTTATAAGAAATTGCAGGATCATAGTATATAGGATGAAGAGGATACAACATCTTTACCCTGTGTGTGTATGCGGATAGTTTAAGAAAATGTTCAACGTCCATCCATGGAAAGCTTGATTTGATACACAAGTTTTAACCTTTTGTTTTCCTGATGATTGGAAATGCTGATGATCTTGTGCCTTCAGAGCAGGAGCATTATCCAGGGTTTCATCTAATCCTCCTAGCTCGTGCTCCACCACATTTTTCCCGAAGAACTCACATTGACTTCATCAAATTTCATGGCTTCTGTATAATAAACACAAGAAGATATTGAATTCGGAAATTTGCAAAATGATAAAAGAATCTGATAACTTATGGATTTGTCCTGCTGAAACACAAATCAAAATCCAACACAAAAATATTGTAAAAGAAGTGCTGAAAGCAAGCCTACATTCTGGGATTGATGAACATTCAGATATCCATGCAAGTAAAATTATTTTAACAAAATTAAACTACGCTAGAAATCTTATGATTTGCTATAGAAATTAACGAAAGGAAAGGTATTATAAAAAATTGTCAAATTGCATATATATAGTCTGATTGGCACAACAACAACAGATGATTTCTAAAATTATATGTGAGATTGTGTGTTTTTTTCCTTCTTTTTTTCAAACGAATTCTCATCTCAAACACAGATATACAGAATTGAGTATGGATTTTATACTTATAATCCTGTCATGAAATGATACTAATAATTGGACCATTTGGGCTTTTTCTTCCCTCTCTTTTCTTTGGACAGTCTTGTTCTGTAGGATGAATTAGAATTTACCTGCTATTCTGCTCATGGTAAGAAACTAATTACGGTTTTTGTGGAAAGTTTTTATCTGTAAATCTGACATGAAGAAAATACATGTTTGGAAACTTTTTTGTTGATACTTCAGAAATTCTTTTTAAAGGGGTTGAGGGTTGTTAAGATTTGGAAACTTCAACTGAAGTATGCCTGCTCGAGAGTAGCGGATCCACCCATCCAAGCACCAAATTTTTCCATTTTAGGACTTGGATGAAAAATCCAAATCCAAACCCAAATCCAAAGGAAAATCAAACAAAAAAGAGTTGCCAACTTTTCTAGCTGAAGGTTGCTATAGTTCCATGAAAAAAAAAAGGGTCCCCTATGCTTTTATAGTTGAAGTAATTTAAGAGAGTTGAAGTTTTGTTTTCCTTCTGTGGAAAGAAATCTGGTTTTTGATTTCTTTCATTAATGATGCCATCTATAAATAAAGCTATCATTTAATGGAAGATGGAGAATTGGCATATGTTCATTGCTATCTTAAGTTGTAGGATCATGCCCTTTATGGGTAACTAAAATTTGCTTATGTGGATTTTGCATAGGAAAATGAACCATACTACTTATGGATCCCATTGGTGCGTACTTCCACCTTGAGGTTCATGTGAAAATTACTTTCATGTGTTCTTTTATTAGTATGAGAGTTATTATTGAAAATGGTTTGGTAGGAGGTTAATAAGAGGTAATTATTATATGAGCTCTGCTAAATAGCTCAATTTGGGTTAGCTCAAATGGTACTAATGTATATAGTTTTATTATTATACCCTTAAAAGAAAGAGAGAAAACAGCTTAAAAATAACTTCAAAGCTTGGAGTTGGTGAGGTAGCTTATTTAATGGCTCATGCAAAGGAAAGTGTGCATGCAATAAACTATTATTGTTTGCAGCCATGCACGCCATTCAAGAACTGATGATTCGAGAAGTGTGTCTATTGCATTAATGCATGCACATATGAGCTACTACATGGCTGCAAGCTATTATTGCTTGCAGCCATGCACGCCATTCAAGAACTGATGATTCGATAAGTGTGTCTATTGCATTAATGTATGCATATATGAGCTACTACATGTAGCAGTGATGAGCTAGCATAATGAATTAGATTGCAAAGAAGAATTAGATATAAATGTAAAAATAAATATTACTGGACATAATATATAATTTTGACAAATAAAATTTATATTTTTGAAAAAAATAATATATATACACATTAGAGCTTGTATAATATATATATATATATATATATTTCATGTAATAAAATGTTAAATGAGGGTATATAGCCCGATTGGCATAAAATTACGCATTCCAGCATGGTTCAGGATTCGAGCCCTCCTTATGTCAAATGTCATTTTTTTCTATTTATAAGCGCACCTAACACAATACATCTTTATATATGTATATATATATTTTCGTTGATTTAAAAAGTGGATGAGGGCTAATAGTCCGATTGGCACATACTCCCAAGCATAAGATAGAGGTTTTAGGGTTCGATTCCTCCATTTGTCCATTTTTTTTTTCTTTTGTGATTCTTTATAATTATTTTCATTCCAAAGTATAATATTAAATTATTATGATTGTAAGTATTTTTAAATTCTAATTAACATTTTTCCTTAAAATTATAATATAACAAATTTTTAGATTTAAAATTATAAGATATATATAAATCATTTATTTATATATACCTAGTTTTACAGTATTAGCACCACTTCACTACTATTAGAATAATCACCTATATAACGATCAATCGTTAAATCAACATCACTGCTACAATCACCACGTATACAATATTACCATGATTATCATCACTAAATTATTGTTTTTAATTTAAATATAGAGGGAACTAGTTAAAAATATTTAGAGAAATAAAAAGAGTTATAGACAGAGATATTAAGATTATCATATATATATAAAGATAAATATAGGGAGAGAGATATATAGAAATGTATAAATCAATATGTGTTGATTTTGAAATAACTCTTATGTGTGTGTGTGTGTGTGTATACAAAAATTTATCGGATGAAAGCTAATAGTCTGATTGGCACATGCTCCAAAGCATAAGGTAGAGGGTTTAGGATTCGATCCCTTCATTTGTCCCTTTTTTTTTTTTTCTCTTTTGTGATTCTTTATAATTATTTTCATTAAAAAATATAATATTAAACTATAATAATTGGAAATATTTTTAAACCCTAATTAACACTTTTCCTTAAAATTATAATATAACAAATATTTAAATTTAAAATTATAAGATATATATATATATATATATATATATATATATATATATATATATATATATATATATATATATATATATATCATTTACTTATATACACATAGTTTTATAGTATTAACAACACTTCACTACTATTAGAACAGTCATATATACAACTATCAATAGTTAAATCAGCACCACCGCTATAATCACCACGTGTACAATATTACCACCATTATCATCATTAAATCATTGCTTTTAATTTAAATATAGAGGGAGATAGTCAAAGATATTTAGAGAATGATAAAAATAAAATGAGTTATAGATAGATATATTAAGATTATCATATATATAAAAATAAATAGAGGGAGAGAGATAAAGATGTGGAGAGAGATATATAGAAATGCATAAATCAATAAATCAGCACATATTGATTTATGCATTTCTATATATTTCTCTCCACATCTTTATCTCTCTCTTCCTCTATTTATCTTTATATATATGATATATAGAAATGTATAAATCAATATATGTGTTGATTTTGAAATCAACACATATATTAATTTATGCATTTCTATATATCTCTCTCCACATCATTATCTCTCTCTCTCTCTATTTATCTTTATATATATATATGATAATCTTAATATCTCTATCTATAATTCATTTTATTTCTATCATTCTCTAAATATTTTTGACTATCTCCCTCTATATTTAAATTAAAAACAATGATTTAATGATAATAATGGTGGTAATATTGTATACGTGGTGATTATAGCGGTGGTGTTGATTTAACTATTGATTGTTGTATAGGTAATTATTCTAATAGTAGTGAAGTGATGTTAATACTATAAAACTAGATGTATATAAGTAAATGATTTATATATATCTTATAATTTTAAATCTAAACATTTGTTATATTATAATTTTAAGGAAAAGTATTAATTAGGATTTAAAAATACTTCAAATTATTACAGTTTAATATTATATTTTTTAATGAAAAGAATTATAAAGAATCATAAATAAAAAAAAAAGGAAAAAGGAAAGATTCAAACCCTAAACCTTCTACTTTATGCTTGGGAGCATGTGCAATCAGGCTATTAGCCCTCATCCGCTTTTCAAATCAACGAAAATATATGTATACATATATAAAAAACGTATTGTGTTAGGTGTGCTTATAAATGGAAAAAAATAATATCTAATATAGAGAGGGCTCAAACCTTGAACCACGCTGAGATGCATGCTTCTATGCCAATCAAGCTACTTGCCCTCATCCAACATTTTATTGCATGAAATATATATATTATACAAGTTCTAATGTGTGTGTGTGTGTGTATATATATATATAATATTTTTTTCGAAAATATAAATTTTATTTGTTAAAAGTATATATCATGTCAAGTAATATTTATTTTTACATTTATATTTATCTATATTCATATAATTTGTAAGTAAATGATTTAAATAACGATAATAGTGGTGATTGTAAACCGTGGTGATTTGAGTGTTTATGGAGTATATATAATTTAAAATATATACAGTGAAATTTATATCATATTTTAATATTTTATATACTGAAAAAATATAAATATAACTAGTTTGACCGTCACTTTACCTACATTAATCAACCACCGCCATCATTATCACTCTAACACCACTATAAAATTTCAAATAAATTTTAATATGATACTTACTTTAATATCAATATTTATTGTTATAATATTTAATTTCATTTTTGAAATGCTATTTACTTCATTTCAATTAATATATATCAAATTTATATCATATTTCAAGTTAAAAAAAATAAATATAACTTATAGTATAACTTATCATTAAAAATCAATATATCGTATCTTATAACAAATATATTATATGTAATAACTTATAGTATACAATATCTTTAAATTTGTAAATTTCCCATAGTATTAATTTTTAGAGTTTCAAAAATTGCTAGCATCTTAATTTGACATTGGAAAATGTTGTTTGTGAGTAGATATTAAATGAAGAGATTTTATAGTCAAGTGACTTATAAATGAGCTAAATGGCTCACAAGTCATCATAAATGGCTCATATATTTAAAGGGTAAAATGATAATAAATTTCAATTTAATTACTAATATGCCATTTTGAGCTAGCTCAATTTGAGCTGTGTAGCATTTTTGTTATTATATTTGTAACTTTAACCATTATTAATATTGCTTCAATCATAGTTACTAAAGACTTAAGGCGCACCAAGGCCCCAAGGTGAATTGGAGCCTAGGCACAAGGCGCAGAAGCGTGTTTGAGTGAGACAAGGCGCAAAAATAAAAAAAATATAATAACCAACAAGTATTCAAGTAATAATAATTTTAATAATATAAACTCAATTACAATATTTCTAATAATTTATAACAAGACCTAATAGTAATTAGTGATAAGAAAATAAACCCAATTTAATTCAATCATAAAACTAAAAGCTAATAACTAATAAGAAATTTAGAGTAATGGAATTAGCATCTCAAGTCTCAACATATTTTCACATCACATGCCAACATTCTTTCACATTCACAAAAAACAAAATCACAAATTTAGACAAAAAAAAAAAAGAGCTTATGGCATATGTGTAAGGGGAGAGCATGATAGAAGGGAAAAAAAAAGTGTAGCTGTTGGTTCTTGGACGAAACACACACACACACACACACACACACACACAGAAGCATATAGGTAGGAAGAGAGCATAGCAGGAAAAGAAGAAGAAGAAGAAGAAGAAGAAGAAGAAGAAGAAGAAGAAGTGCAGTGCCCAACCATGGATGAAGAGAGAGAGAGAGAGAGAAGAAGAAGAAGAAGAAGAAGAAGAAACAAGCAAATTTAGATTAAATAATTTATGAGTTTTAAATAATTTAAATTAAACTATTATAATTTTATTTCAGGCCAACTTAGCCCAATAATTATCAGAAACTAAAATTAGGGGAGCCTAGCTCAACCCTGTTACATCATTTATAAATTATTTAAAACTCATAAATATTTTCATTTTATTAATACAAAAACTTAAATTCTTGCAGTCCCTGACAGAATTAATGCTACTACTAGTACATGCGGAGTCCTAAATTACAAATTTAGAGAATAATAATACAATCAAGTAATCTTTTCATAACCTGAGAGGAAAGAGACAGGTTATTCTGAAAAAAATGTCTCCTCCTGTGGCTTGGAAAAATATTGAACAGGAGTGAGCATTCGACTCAGAAAGTAAAATATCAAATTTAACCATAATCTCTATAACTATCTAAAACTAATGCACCCTGTGGAGTGAAATGCAACATCAGCAATATTATCACATTATAATAACAAAAAGGTAATTTGGAGCACTCACACACCCAATAATATCAATCATAATATATATATGGGAGCTGATCCCCTATACAGCTCTCTTAAATCCAACCTGTGCCAGCGAAGAACTTAAGCCGGACTTTCGCTTAATATACCAAATCGGGGTCCTAGTGAAAAACTCAAGCCGTGTCTACCCTGAAGGACCGGGTCCCAGCGAAGATCTCAAGTCGTGTCTACCCGTCCTATCCATAGTCCACACCATATCACACGCATGCCAACGCACGCACACTGCTCCAAATTACCTGTGACACCCCTTACCCGACTACAGTGTAGCCGAGCAAGTTATGCCACTCAGTGTGCCAAACACTCTATTTTATCTTAATTCATTTTTATTCTTCGTTTTGAATATAACTTATGAAATATAATTCATTTATTGAAATTGTAATTTATTTGAGGTTCCGAAAATTTTTAAAGAAAATCCGGCAGAGTACCGGCTAAAAATGGAGAAAACCGTTCTTCGGAACCTGTGAAAAACACTTTCTATATTCTTATTCATTCATCTCAACTCCATTTATCAAAATCTCAATATTTTTCAGTTCACATTCATTTCTCAATCATTCATTTCATGTGATAATCATATATATATCGCAGATAAACATTCACTTTTTCATTTACAAACACAATTCTCATTATTTACATGAGCATCAAATTACATTTCATAAGTTCATTTACACATGAGAAAATAAGATCAATTACAAAATACCAAAATGACACCTAGTGTCCTACCAATGCACTGTAGCCTGTGAGGTGACACGGATACTATGCAGAACTACAGGATGGACTTACCCAATCTGTGGTCTACTGGGCCCTCTGTCCAAATCTTCAGTACCTACGCGTTGCAAAAGCGACGCGCTAAGCATAAAGCTTAGTGGTGCAAATAATACAAGAAAATATAATATGCAAATAAAAATCATAATTTCTTAGCCATTGTGTTCATAAGAACTGAATAATTACTAACTTATTGTTTAGTCGAGGGCTAATTACGTTTTATGATATTAACTTCTTCATGAATTTTAAATTTCTTTGTATTCTATCGTAATCATTCCTGATATTTAGTTTTCGTATTTTCTTTAACAATCAGTTCAATTACAGTTATACTTTTCCATGCCCAAGTAACCTATACAAATTGACCGGACTGGATAAACGGGTAAACTAGCACTGGGTACCAGGTACCTCGGGCCGTCACACCATCGGTCACAATGTGTCTCCCGGTGTGCAAACAGAATGGCTAATAAGCCATATAAGCAATAAGGCATAAAGCCAAGTAAAACATCATAATCAGTATAGCCATAGGCTATCACATCACAGAATGGTAATGAAGCCATATATCATACGCAGTACTGCTATCAGAACCCTATTGGCATGCCAACCTATCCAAACCAATCACATTAGGCCTACTAGGGCATTTGATACTTTTGAATTCTTCAATTTTTGAATTTCAAGTTTTTATGTCACTATTCACTTCAATAGTCAACAAAAAGTTGACTTTTGCATAGATCATAGGTGCATTGGTTTTAACACTGCCAATGTACCACATTTTGCATTTAAAACTTGTTGGAATTAATTACCAAATCCATTTCCAAGCTTATTTCAAGTTTTCATGTCACTATTCACTTCATTAGTCAACTAAAATGTTGACTTTTGCATAGAAAATATGTACATTGACTTTGGCACTTCAAACATACTACATTTTTCATTTAAAACTTGTTGGTTTTGGTCACTTTCTCAAAGCTTAGGTCATTTTGGCAAAATTGCCAATTTTCGGTTTTGGTGCTCCGAAGTTGCACTATTTCATTGGTCGATCTACTGTTGGAATTTGACAAAACTTCCTTCATAGAAAATGTTCCTTATTTTGTCTAGTTGAATTTCTTTTTTTGAATCACTCCATTTTGAGTTTTGTAGCTCAAGTTATGGCCAAAATAAGTTTCTTGTTCACGCAATCGCTCATGCTGCAATTTTGGGTGTTGGCAGATTTTGGTTCAACTTTGGTCAGTAATTTGACCAAGTTAAGTTCATAATTTGATCTAACTTTCTTCATATGAAATGTTCTACCATGGATTAGGTTTCCATCGGTTCAAGAATCGCCTAAATTCGAGTTTTCTAGAGAGAGTTATAGCCATCCAAACATTACTGCTCAAATGAAAATCTGCAGAGTTGCAGGTTTGAACAGTAACTGTGACTGCCATTTGGGTTAGGTTCTGGTCAAAATTTGGGGTAGGTTTCTTCATGAAAGTTGTTTGTCTATGTCTTAAATTGTTACTGTAAAAATTTCAGCTCAATTGACCAAATCTACAGTGAGTTATGGCCAAATGAATAGTTACTGTTCATTTGGTCATTCTGCAGGGGCTGTTTGCAGGGTATCCGTATTGGGGCCAAGTTTTGGTCCTCTTGCTTTGGTCTTTTGGGCATGGTTTCTTCAGCAAAAATGTGCCATTATAAGCCTAGTTTCATGTCCAATTGGCCAAACACCAATTGGACTAACACAGCCCAAGTTATGGCAGTGCAAAGGGACTGAATTTTCAGTCCTATCTTTGTCGCCCTAGGGCAGCCTGCAATCCTCACTTTGCAATCTCATTTTTCTGTCCATTTCTTGTTCAAATTACCTAAAATGGTCACTAATTGACCATTAAAATGCTCTCTAATAATTTCCTAAGCCAAGTCACATTTTCACCTTTCCAAACCCTAATTCAAATTCATGGTTTATGTCATGTATCTTAGTAGCTACCAATGCATTGCTCATATGTTTATCACTTCAACATGGTTTCTATTCCACTCTAAGCTCATCAAAACACTTCCCCTTATTCCATAGCTAGGGCAGCCAAAATTCAAGATGTTATACACATAAGTTTTTGTTAATTTAAATCACAATCCTTACTAGTTTCAAGTCCCAAACCATGAAAATAATGAGTTTTTAAGATATAAATGCACTAACCTCAAGTGGCAGAATTTTCCAAGCCCTTAAACCTCACTTTCTTTCTCCTTCTTGGCTGCCAAAAGCTTTAGCAAGGTGCTAGGGTAAATTTTAGTGAAGGGTTTCTAGGGTTTTAGGGTGAATTGAAGAGGAAATTGAAGGTTTGGAGTGAACATCAATGGAGGTCTCTCTTTCTTTCTCTCTCTCTTTCTTTTGGTGTGGCTGTTATGGAAGAAGAGGCTGCTCACGTTTTTTTGGTCTTCCTTGGTCTTTATTTACCTCTTTTATTAGTTAGATAAATGATAGTTTAAATGTAATTGGTGGCCAATTTTAAATGACATCACATTGATGTCATAATTTGCATATATTGTATTTTTCTTTTCTTTTCATCACTACTAACTTTCAATTCATTTTTCATCAATATTAATTCATATTTTAGTTCATAATAATTATTTACTTAACTGGACAAGTCGGTCAAAAATCACCTCCGAAGGTGAAATGACCAAAATGCCCTCTGTTTGGCTTAACGGGTCAAAATTGTCTGTACCGATTGAAAAATTTTTTTAAATATTTTCTTAGCATTCTAATGCCATAGGAACCTCAATGACCCTTCTCTGGAGTCCCAAAAATTATTTTATAATTTTTCCCCCGGGTCTAGGGCTCCTCGTTGCGAGAACAGCAACTTCCTTCCGGTTACCCATCGCTTGGGCACCGGCTCGTTGAACTCGTTTGTATTTTATTTCTAAAATTTTTACTAAATTTTTCTTGTCAATATTTGAGTTATTTATGGTTTCTCACTTAAGTTTAAATATTTTTCCGAACGTTCTAGCTGTCCGGACTGACACCGGTCACCGGAACAGTAGAATGTACGGAGTTGCTACGGGGAGGGTGTTGCATTACCACAACAACATCCATGGCACTTAACAGTTATGAATGCAATATAAAACGTGCCTAGAGTTTAACTACATAGATATTTATATATAAGTGATGCATGGGCATGCTTGAACATATAATAATATCGAAATTACAATTAAAATTAATATTTTACTCACAGTACACCGATGACTATTGTGGCTGTTGGATGCAGAAAAATAGCTGATCTCGATCACCTAATAATTAAATTATAAATCTATTTAGTACTAAGTTAGAATAAAGCTCTAAAGAGGCAATAGACAACCTAATTTATGCCGAAAATTCGGCAGAGTTTCCCCTATACCTGGGACCTACCCAACCTGCAAAAAGGCTCAAATAACACTTCTAAATTCAACTCATATCTCATCATCATTATATGGCCCCTCCTGGGCCCTCCAAACCAAGCAATACTCAAAACCTTAAAAATTACGTTTTAGTCCCTATAATTGACATTTTGTAAAAATCCACTCAAACATGCTCTAAAAATTCTGAAGTTTTGTCCCACAGTCTTTAATAATATTATAAGGCTATTGCAAAATGAATTGTAATTTTCTAATCACCCATGAATATTTTATTCAAGAATTTTACTCGATTCCATAAGTTTCCAACATCTAACATATTCTTAATTCAACCCAATTTAATATTCACATATTTAAACCTCCATCCTCAAGCTCCAACCAATTATATAAAATTTAATTATTTTAATTTCAAATAATCTTATATGCCCATATGCTAAAAATCTAACTAAAATTCATCTATATTTTTCAAAAATATTCTACAATCACTCAAAAATTCAATAAAACCCTCTCCAAATAATTTTACTTTCATCATATATTTTTTTTAGAATTTTTCTCCAATTTTTCCTGTTTAAGAAACACTGTATTTATGCTCCACAGACAGAGAAATAATAAAAATTATCTTACCCGAAGTTTATCTGTGTCTCAAAAATTCCAAAAATTTATGAGGAAGCCTCTGGAAGTTGAATTATCTCCATAGCCCACCAGAGCCACCGCCGGAACCACCGCGCACGGTGGCCGGTCGCCGGCGACATTTGCCGGATTTGATCATACCACCATGTTCCTCTCCTCTTCCTCAATCCATAGGTGGTCTCGGATCGTCGATCCAACGGTCGGATCGTCGTAGATCTGACGAAAAATCTTAAAAAACCCGAAACTTCTCTCCTCCGTATCTCACTCATCCGACCTCCATTTGCTGCAAAATTGGTATCAAAAGAAAGCTTTCGGAACAAGCTTCCAACGCTACCTGAATCACCTCGATCGGACGTCGGATGAAGCTGGAATCGCGCCGGAAAGCTGCTGCCCACTTTGCGCGCGTTTTCTTTCTCTCCTCCCTCTCTTGCCACCGTTTCTGGTGGTCTGGCCGTCCCTGGACGGTCGGCAGCCGGGTGGGGAGTCGCTTGGGAGGTCGCCGGCCGGTCACCGGAGAAGGAAGAAGAAGAAGAGAGGGAAGGAGATGAGAGAAGGGAAGATGGGGGGGGGGGGTTGTCCTCCTCCCGTTTTTTTGAGTCCCATTTTTTTTTTTTTTCCTAAAAGGTTGGCAGTGACAGTGGAAACCCACTGTAACACGCCAAAGTCACTTTTTTTTTTGTGGTTGTTACACAAGTAAAATTAGAACATATCTGGTTGGAGTTGTTGAAAATCACAGGTTTGAGTTTTCTTTTTCTTCTTTTTGTTCTTTTCTTCTTTTTTTTCTTTTTCCTTTTTTACTAGCTACTGCTGGCAGCAGGCTGTTAAAAGAAACCCTATCCCTTTTTCTTTTCCTATGCCTAGCCTCCTTGGGGTGCGCCTAAATGATGTGCTATGCCTTTCCCCCCTTTTGGGTGATATTGGCTGCGTTTGGTGTGCCCTGCTAAGGTGCACCTTTGATAACAGTAGTTTGAATATTTAAAATAATTAGATTAATTTTTTTTATCTCATTAATATTTATACTTGTTTGAGGGGTTAAATGTTAATTGAGACTAGGTTAATAATTAGCTTCTTTAAGAAAGTGTTTAGTAAAAAGTTAAAAGATCAAATGTTAAATGTTACCTTGTAAACTTTAACCTTTAATCATGGGTTAAATGACCCATTAAAGATTAAAACTTATAAACTAACATTTAATTTTTGATTTTTTAACTTTTTATTAAACACATAATTAAAGAGGGTAATTATTAATTTAGACCTCTTAAGGTTAACATTTAACATTTCAAGAAGGTATAAAAATATTAATGAGTTGAAAAGTTAATCCAGTCTCTTTGAGTATTTAAACAACATTAGGGTTGAAAGTTATAAGGGTAACAAATAATCCAACACTGTTTGGTACGAGATTAATAAAGGGTAATTGTTACCCTTATAACTTTTAACTCTTATTAATGTTGTTTGGATACTTAACAGAGAATATATTAACTTTTACCTCATTAATATTTATACTTTCTTGGGAGATTAAATATTAACCTTGGGGGTCTAGATTAATAATTATCTTTTTTAAATGTTTAAACTTATAAAAGTAACATTTAATGCTTGATTTTTTAACCTTCTACCGAACACAGCCTAAAGATTACTTAAAAGGGTAACATTTAACTCTTAATTTTTCAACATTATACCAAACACATTCTAAGATATAATTAAGGCATGCTTAATTGGTAAGCAATTCTCTTCTCTTTCTTTTTTTATTTTTTTCTAGAAGACTAAATCTCTACTGATAAAGGAGATCTTTGTTTAAATTCCTCTCAGAATTATTTTATAAAAGGAAAAAATTAATAAATTCAAATTATTGATTAAGAGTTTAATTTTGAGTTAGATTATTATTATTATTATTATTATTATTATTATTATTATTATTATTATTATTATTATTATTATTATTACAACTGGGCATATGGCATGGATAGCGCACTTATTAGTGCGTTGAAGCTGCTGTTGCCGGTGGGCTTGTACCCTAATAGCAGTGGCTAATTTATTATAGAAAAACACACCAGAAAACCAAGAAACAATTAGGTATATTGGGAACAAGAAAAAAATAAACATGAAACAGAGATTTATTTGGATAAATCAATGTTCCTCATTGATCTCAAAACCATGAGAAAATGTTGCACAAGACACTTAAAAGAGAAGATATAATGTGATATTTAATACTGGAAAAAGTATGGATACTTAAGATTGAATGTTATATACAATTTTTGTCAGGTTGTCTTCAGGAACTTTCATACGAGTCTTGAGAAAATCATTACAAGTTGTTAACAGATTTTGCAATACAGGATTTGGATGCTTGCTTCTGGCAACAAACACACTTAAATAAATCATGCACCACTTAGATCTGAGTATCCTTCTGTTCAAATATCACTTGTGGGAAAAGGCATGTATGTGTTGGACACCAAATTAAAATTTCGGTGATGGAAGCCCAATTTTAAGCCTAATTTAGTATATAATTTGTCGGTTTAGGACCAAATTAAAATTTTAGTGATGAGAGCCCAGTTTTAAGCCTAATTTAGTATATCATCTGCCGGTTTAAGGCTTGTTTGGCATTGTTGTTGGAACTGTTATTGAAAAAGTCACTTTTTTAGATATACTACTTAGAAAGCATTAAAAAATAATTCAAAATTAAATTTGATAAGTTTTAGTTATAAGAATACTAAAATAACAAAATAGCTTTTTCCAAACCATTTTTTTCAATAGCATCTAAAATGATACTTTTATTCAGAAAAGCAGTCTTAGGCCTCCAAACATAATACCAAACAGGCACTTAATCTTCACATTATTGGCTCCATAATTCTATAAACCTTCTAAACCGTTGAGCATTTTCCATGAATAAATTTAACCAAGCTTTCTTGGAAAACGCTTGCAACTCTCCCATAGGATTACTAGGATTAGTGATAATACAGACATGAGTAGAATTAAAGTTGCATTTCTCAAGCAACAGACAAAATCTTCCTTTGATGAGAGGTGGTGGAGGAATCCAATCTGTTCTAGCCAAGTTCGTCCAAGTTAATTCCAATGGTTCTCCCTGCAAGCAAAGTTAATATAAGCTTACAACAGATATAACCGTGTTCATTGTAAGTTGTTTTTGCTAGAAACCTATCATATCTATAAGAAAAGTGTATGCACAAGTTACATAGCCTCACAACATCCTCAATAATTTTATCAACATCTGAACATTTCAAAAAGGGAACTTAAGATATAGGTAACACATTTAGCCCTTCAAGTATTTGAAAAACACTATTAATGTTGCAGCTACCATTATTGACACAATCAATATCAAGATTATTAACCACCATTGACAGTATTGTTTTCGAGCCAATTGTAATAAGAAAAAATATATTTCTTTTGGGGTGAGTGTTGCAAGCACTAGCACAACCATCTCCACAAGTAGTGCTACAATTTTATTGCATTTATAATCATGGTAGGGATAATTAACAAACTATTATATGCAAACTTTTCATAGGATTTGATGAAAATTTTGGATTCCTGTTCGCTGAATTTTTAATTAATTTTAAAACTTCTTAGGACAAAGGGTATATGTATCTAAGTATTCAATTAAGAGTAGAAAACTCAACATTGTTATTAAATCCAAATCCAAAAAGAAAAAACCTCCCAAAGAAAGTTTCCAGAAAAGTGTTGATTTATTCATCGCTAAAAATTTCTAGCATCATAACAAGTGAAAATAATTACAATAATTTATATCTTATACTTTAAAAACTTGAAATATACAATCAAGAGATGAAAGTATACTCAGCTCAACTCAACTAAGCCTTTATCCCAAAAATTTAGAGTCAGCTATATGGATTCGCTTTCTCCACTTTAAATGATTTTGGGTTAAATTCTCAGAAATGTGTAATGCTTCTAGGTCATGTTGTACTACTCTCCTCAAAGTCAATTTAGGTCTACCACTTTTTTTTCTTTTTATCCTCTAACCTAATGTGCTCTACTTGTCTAACTGGAGCTTATGTATGTTTACACTTCACATGACCAAATCACTTCAATCTTCCTTCTCTCAACTTGTCCTCAATTAGCACCACTCCTACATTTTCTCTAATACTCTCATTACGGACTTTATCTAGTCTAGTATGGCCACTCATCCACCTTAATATTCTCATCTCCACTTCAATCATCCAGCTTTAATCCTATGACTCACATCCCCTATCTACTTGAAGGACTGAGTCGAGATATTTAAAGTAATTACTTTGGGACAGTACCACTCCATCCAAACTAATTCCTTCCCTATCACCAGTTTGGCTTTCACTGAACTTGCAATGCATGTATTCTGTCTTCGTTCTACTTAACTTAAAGCCCTTTGACTTTAGAGTACTTCTTCAAAGCTCCAGCTTTCTATTGACTCCTTCTCACGTCTCATCTATCAGAACAATATCATCCTCAAATATCATACACCAAGGAATACTCACTTGTATATGTTTCGTCAATTCATCTAAAACTAATGTAAAAAGGTAAGGGCTTATAGCTGATCCTTGATGTAATTCAACTGAGATCGGAAAATCTCTTGTGTCCCCTCCCACTGTGTGCATAATAGTAGTTGCTCCTTCATACATATCTTTCAACACTTGTATGTATCTAATAGATACCCTCTTTTATTCTAACAATCAAGAGATGAAAGTATATATCAAAAAAATTTTAACATTGTTATTATTATTATTATTATTATTATTATTATTATTATTATTATTATTATTATTATTATATATTTTTTACATTTAGTCATGTGAATATTTCCCTATAATTTTATCAGAGCAAAGTACACTATAATATCTTGTACTTTGGCATTTTTAGCATTGAGGTATGTACTTTATTTTGTATTAATAAAGTACAGAAACTTTGACTCATTTTTCACCATAAGGACAAGTGGCTAATGATGTTAAATGACATTAATATGGCACTCATATATGACGTGGTGCTATGCATAATGCAGTGATGATGTTAGTACCGTGTCATACATGGGTGCCACACCATCAAATTTTATACTATAATTCATTTTTATCACTTAAGTGTGACAAAGTGAAAGTACATGTCTTAAATTACAAAAATATAAATGTACATATTGTAAATTGCAAAAAAAAAAAAGTTTAACTCTTAAATGCTAAAAGCATAAAAATTTTGAAAGTATATGAAAAATAAAGAAAGAAAGAGAGAGAGAGATAATGAAAGATAACTCATTATTCTCTGCCTTATTTTTTTTATATACTTTTAAATGTTTTACGCTTTTAGTATTTAGGGTTAAAATTTTTTTTTTTTAATTTAGGATATATACTTTTATATTTTTACAATTTAGGACATATATTTTCACCTTTTTACACTTAGGTGATAAAATAAATTATGACATAAAATTGTTGACATGGCACTCATGTATGACATGGTATGCCAAATCATCATCGCATCATGCATGGCCCCATATCATACATGAAGTGCCACGTCAACATGCCATGTTAGCGTTATTTAATACCGTTAGCAATTTGTTCCTATGATGAAAATGGAGTCAAAATTCTTAATTGACACAAAATAAAGTATACACTATCAATCCTAAAAAGGTCAATACACATGATACTAAGGTATACTTTGCCTATTTTATTATTATAGCAATTTAAACTTTATTTTTTTATATATAATTTTCACATTTTTTTTGCCCCAAAATATTGAACAGTTGAATTTAGAAAAAATAAAGGTGAAAATTTAATAATTAAATTTAAAAAATAAAATAATTTATTTTATAAATGCATCAAAATTTTAAAATAATTTTATAATTTTTTCATAATTGTATAGTTAAGCTCAGTTTAGATAACTATTAGTTATTTTATTATCTGGTAGTCGTCAAATATTAATTATTAGTAATTAATTATTTTTATGATAATTTAAAATAAAAATATTTAATAAAAATAACTATTAGATTAGTGATTAATAAATGATTCATGAAAGTTACTCACTTAACTTTAATAAGTTGAATAAATATTTTTTTTATTAAAATTAATTAAATAATAATAAATAATTATATCATTTTATTAAGCAAAACGCTATCAACTCTGAATTATTATTTTTTTAACTTCAATATATATATATATATATATATTGTCCACTTGCGGTGGGCCGTCTGGCACAGAATACGACCGTTGCACGCCCTCCCTCGTATCCCTCTAAGACCAAGAAAGAAAGAAGAAAAAACACCACATTCAAATTTCAAAAGTTAAAATTGTTGCAATAAAGAAAAGCTGCCACTTTGCACATTCCAATTCCATTTCGGGCACTATCCCATTCGCAGCTCTTCAAATTTCAAATCCAAACTCGGCAGTTGGCACCTCATTTTTGTTTTTTGTCAAAATTTGCAGTAAAACCCAAATTTTTTATGCTTGCATACAGCTTCATATGAGCAACCTCGTTTCTTGAGCTTCATTTCGAGCTCAGAATTGTTCTGGGTTTTAGTTCTTAGAGCTTGAAAGGCAAAATGTTGGTATCGAATTGGCTCTGAAACACAGAACCAGAGTGGCCTTCTTATGTACATTTGAAATTATTTTCTACAATGAGAGAAGAAAACCCTTTTGAATCCAAATCTAGAGCATCTAAATTTGCCGATCAAAATCAAGCACCAAAGCCACAGAACAACAAAGGAAATAGCAACAATGGTTCGAAGCTCCGGTCCTCGTGGGGTTCACACATTGTTAAAGGGTTCACAGCAGATAAGAAAACTAAGGCACAGACGACAGCAGTCACGAGCAAGAAACTTCCACTAGCAAATTCAGATACTGCGAGCCAAAAGAACCCTATTGTGACTTCTCATTCACGCGTCAAAAGATCACTCATTGGTGATCTTTCTTGCTCAGTAACAGCCACCCAAGTCCACCCACATGCATACCAGGCTAATCACCGGAGACAGTCTTCAGGGTCCCGTGATTTGTTTCTGGAATTAGATCATCTAAGAAGCTTGCTTCAAGAATCAAAAGAAAGGGAATTCAAGCTCCAAGCTGAGGTATCAGAGCTCAAAAGGAATGGAATATTATTGGATCTTGAAAGGGAGCTTGAAACAAAGAAAAATGAGGTTGATGAGCTTTCCCAAAGAATTGGGCTTTTGGAGTCTGAGAAAAGTGTCCTTTGTGAACAAGTGGCTGAGATGTGTTTGATTTCAGAGAAGAAGCATGAAGATATATTGAAAAAAGAAGGCAATGAGAGTTCAGTGGGGAATTTAGAAATGGAAGTTGTGGAGTTAAGGAGGTTGAACAAGGAACTGCAGATGGAGAAGAGGAATCTTTCTTGCAAACTATCTTCCATGGAGAATCAATTGACTTCTCTTGCCAAGGCTTCTGAGGTACTATTACCAACATCTCTTCTTTAGTTCTGTATGCTCTATTTGATTTCTGAGAAATGCTACACAAGCAAATAAATTGCAATTTTTAAAATTACAACATCTTACGATTAGGAACCTTCAAACTAATTAAATAGAATCTCATCAATTACTGTTCTGCATTTTTCTAACGAAATAAAGCATGGCTTATAGGATATTTCTGCAATGAATTTTTTAGTGCTGGCTTGATGATTGATTTCACAACACAACCACCTCTAATCCAAGCTCAGAATTAGAAGGGTTAATCTCCTTCACATTGGTTTACTCTATCCGGAAAATAACAGATAAATTTTCTATTCTCTCCTTAGTTTTGTAGCGACTAAACTATGGATAACTGATTCATTCGAAGTAGACGATATTGATTCATTGCTTTCAAAGAATAAACTTGACATTGATGAGTGGCCTGGATTTCACGTCTTCCTCTAGTCTAGCTATTCAACAAATATCATTTAATTATTTTGTAGCAAGCAAATTAACTGATATATTTGAGTGATGGCTGTATGGTTGCTTTTCCCTGTCCACAAAAATCTACAATTTAGAACAATTAACCAGATTTCTCTCTGTTTGCTTAATGTGTATAATATGTTGAATTTTGCCAGAGTGAAATAGTAGCGAAAATTAAAGCTGAGGCATCTTCGCTAAGGCTGACAAATGAAGATTTGTGTAAACAAGTTGAGGGTCTGCAGATGAGCAGGTTAAATGAGGTTGAGGAGCTTGCCTACCTGAGGTGGGTTAATTCCTGTTTGAGAGATGAGTTGCGCAATTCATGCACAACAAACTTTGATAAGGCCCCAGGCCTGAACTCAGAAGAGAAAAGAAATGAATCTGTTGGCTCACTCTCTTGGCGGAGCAATGATTGCTTAGAATACAGTAGTGCAAAGAGATTAAATTTGATTAACAAGTTGAAGAAATGGCCTATTCCTGATGAGGATTTGTCAAACTTGGAATGCCCTGATAAAAATTGGGTCCATTCAGAGGAAGGAAGAAGCCCAAGAAGACGACACTCTATAAGTGGATCAAAGTACAGTGTAGAAGAGTGGGTATCAAGTAGGAGAAGGCAATCTGATGGTTTTCTGTGTGGTAAAGAAGTAGAAAAGGAATCTGAGGCAGTAACTTCCCAGAAGTATGTTTTGGGCATGGATCAAAGACCTCAAATCTTTGAAAATTGCCTAGAGAATAATAAGATGGTGTCATCATTAGATGTTGAGAAAAGGGCTTTGCGCGTTCCAAATCCTCCTCCAAGACCCTCATATTCTGTTTCCAGTGTACCTAAAGAAGAAGGTTCAGGTCAAGTTCTACATCCACCACCACCTCCACCTCCGCCTCCCCCACCACCTCCACCAAAGTTCTCAGTGAGTAGTACTATAGCAGGAGTGGTGCAGCGGGCACCTCAAGTTGTTGAATTTTACCATTCACTAATGAAGAGGGACTCCAGAAAGGAATCTTCAAATGGAGGAATCTGTGATGCCACAGATGTTGCAAATGTACGTAGCAGCATGATTGGTGAAATTGAAAATCGATCGTCACATTTGCTTGCTGTAAGTGGCTGTTCATTTCTTGTTCATATGTCGTTTTGCACCATATTCTTAGGGATGTTACAATATGCAGCTTGAAAATTCTATTTACAGGACATAAGCTTGGTCCTTTTTCCCACTTTGTTAAATCATAAGATTTCCAGATGAAACAGGAATAACTATACTTTCGGCTTCATGATATATTCTATCAATATGGTATAGTTTAAATGCTTAGTAGTACTAATGTCAACCTCTTTATAGATCAAAGCAGATGTTGAGACTCAAGGAGAATTCGTCAATTCACTGATAAGAGAGGTCAATAATGCGGTTTACCAGAACATTGAAGATGTTGTGGCATTTGTGAAGTGGCTTGATGATGAACTTGGCTTTCTGGTAAGTTGGCCTTTAGAATAACTTAAAATGGTTGAAGTTCTTTAAAGATTTTGACTATGCTAAGTTTTATTTACAAATCACGGTTAATGAATAAGAGAAAATCTACAAGTTACACAAAATAAGCTCGCTTAATAGCTTTATATGGGGCACAATCACCTTGCCAAGCTTATTAATAATATAAAAATAAGATTTATTTTAAGACTAAATGCTAGTTTTTTTTTTTTTTTTAATTATCCTTATATCTGCAAAGGTGGATGAAAGGGCAGTCCTGAAGCACTTCGATTGGCCAGAAAAGAAAGCTGATACATTGAGAGAAGCAGCATTTGGCTATAGAGATTTGAAGAAGTTGGAATCGGAAGTGTCTTATTACAAGGATGATCCTCGAATGCCTTGTGACATTGCATTAAAGAAAATGGTCACTTTATCTGAGAAGTAATAACCTGAATTATTTTCGCAGGGCTTGCTTTCTATGAAAGATTTATCCTATAAGCCATGTGTCTACTTTGCTACAAGAAATTTATTTGCTTAACATCCTCTTGCAGAATGGAACGTACTGTTTACAACCTTCTAAGAACAAGAGAATCCTTGATGCGTAATTGCAAAGATTTCCAAATTCCAACAGATTGGATGGTGGATAATGGCATTATTAGCAAGGTAAGCTAGATTTAGTCCACTCTAAACTAATCTTATATATATTATTTGCAAGTAAAATATTAGGGTTGATGACCCAAAATCCAAACCTTTTTCTTATGTATACAAGATGTAACGCCCATACTAATGATATAGAGTATGGGTGTTGGACATGATCTTTTACATTAGTAAACTTGAGATGGTATTATCCCAAAATTCTTAAATTTCTAATAGAACATATATTTTTTTAAAAAAAAATCATTTTAACCTCATGATGTAAGAGTTTGGTTCAATTTGACTTTTAACAAAAAAATAAAAATCAAACCAAAATAGTAACATAAGTTCAGTTTGATTCCTATAATATCAATTCTTTTTTTATTTCAATTGGTTTGGATTATCCAATAACCGTGCTCTAAAAAAGGTTAGAATGTAGAGAGAGGAAAATTAAGGTTGATGCTTCTATCAAAGCAAACCTTACATAAACTTCTCATAACTCTTAGATGCTTAAAGGAGTTTGTATCTAAAAAAATATATTCTGGTGTATCCAATGTCAAAGTAAGACCAAAAAAAAAAAAAAAAAAGAGTTCTGCAGCTATTAAATTCATTTATTAATATGGTTACAAGCTTAGCTGGGAATTTTCAGGAAGTTGGATTCCACAGGCAGAACCCACATAAGCTTCATTTCGAGGCTTTTTTATTGTTGGTCAAATTTCTATTGGATCATACAATTTTCCACTGGTTATTTTATTCCTGAGTTTTGTCTTGTATTGTCTTGAAGCTTCACATGGCAATAAATTGAGTCTGACTACTTCATGTTGCAGATAAAATTTGGCTCAGTGAAGTTGGCAAAGAAGTACATGAAGAGGGTAGCAATAGAAATTCAGTCAAAAGCAGCACTAGAAAAGGACCCTGCACTAGACTATATGCTACTCCAAGGAGTTAGGTTTGCTTTCAGAATTCATCAGGTTTGTAACAAGCAGTTTTATTTCATTTCAACAAACATGATTTAATCTTGCATTTCAGGATGTAAAAATTTTATTTTATTGAATTTTAGATTTGTTTGATTCGATTGATATCTACCAAGAACAGTGAAGTTAGGTAAAGGAATAAACAAGTTAACTAACATTTTTAACATATAACGTACACAAGAATCAAACAAAAACTAAAATACATTAATTTCTGTATTTCTTGATGCAGTTTGCTGGAGGTTTTGATGCAGAAACAATGCATGCATTTGAGGAACTTCGAAACCTTGCTCATCTTCTCAACAAAAAGTAAAGAGCTATTTGAGCTTACCAACTCAGTAAGCAAACCTTTCGTACTTTGAAAACATCGGGGTATTGGGCAGTGTGTTTTGGTGTGTATTGCCTGAAAATTGAAAGTTTGTTGTGTGACATAGGAAGCAATTTTGTCTGAGATTTTCGCTCACTTCTTACTCGGTTCATATAGAAGTGGTTACCCCCTTTGCAAACAACACTTCATGAAGCCAAAAACATGTGTGGAGATATCTGCTTGGGCTCGTATAGTTAGAATCTAGGGAAATTATTGCTTAGACTCTATTCATCTCGATCGCGGGCTCGTATGCACGATCAAACCTATATGTAAAATAATTGTGTTTTAAATTTATAATGGACTGAATATAGATAAATTTTTTTATTTGTCTAAATTCTTATTATAAAACCGAAATCTCCTTAATACACATTTTATATCTTCCTGATTGAAAATTAGAATTTTATAAATATTTAATACAATAAATTTTTTTTATTAACAATATATGATTGTAATAAAATTTAATTTAATTTATTTTTTTTCTTATAAATAATTTATTCTAAATAATGGGATTTGACACATAAGCAATGCCTTCATCATAACAATTCCTTAATGACATTTTGTAAGCCTAAAATTTACTATTATTTTGTAGGGTAAAAATATTAATTATTTTAATATTTATATTAAAAAATATTTATTAAAAAAAAAAACCATGTGGAAGTCAATTTTATTCTTTTTGAATGAGTGAATTTTATGAGTTGACCCCAAAAGATAAGAGCATAAATTCTCCATTTCTGAATATTGAGAAAATTGATTGTTAGCTATTATATCATCAACGAAGGAAACTTGGAGAGATTCTTCTCCTCTAAAATTACTTGGTCTTTCAAAATCAATTTCCAGAACAAGCATCTCCATTTCATTAATGATATTGACATCCTCTTAGGAAAAGCTACCAGAATAGGCTGACCTTTTATATTTTTGTTTCTTTTTTTTTTTTCTAAATTTGAAGATAAATATTGCTCTTTTGCAGGAACTTCCATTGGAAAATTCATATTAACAAAATCCTTCACATTAATAATTTTTTATACTTTTAAGAGGAGAACTCAAATTCAATTATTAAATAATATATTATTAAAAAAGAAAATCAATAATACCCTAATATATATATATATATATATGTAATTAAGTAATTAGCTAAATTAAAATAAAAAGTCATTTTAAACTATTCATTTGTTAATTGGATTCCTAAACTCTCAGTTTTATGCATGCAGAAAATTCTTTTAGGGTTTTGATTGCAAAAATGGAATATAAAATCATAAATGGAAGAAAAAAAATCTAACTTTCATTTAAACAATAGACCTTTTATATATATATATATATATATATATATATATATATATATATATATATATATATATATATATATATAATTTGAAGATATTACATTTTAAATTTACGTGTATTATTTATTATTGCATATATTTTCCAAGAAAAACATTCAATTATGTGTACCAATGAAGCCAATAATCATTCACGAAAAGCCATAGGAAAAAACAAGCAAAATGAGAAGAAATAAAAGAAGCAGAGATCAGGAGAGGAAGAAGAAACAGGTGAGGAATGGCACGTGCAAAAGGGAGTGGCTAAATGAGGCAAGAAAAATGAAGGAAGGGATTTTGGTTTTGATTGATAAAATCAGAGGGAGCAGACAAAAAAGAATAGAAAGGACCCTGAGATTTGACATTTCGAAAAGATGTAACATTGCACCAAAACTTGGTGCCATAACCTATTAGCTAATAAAGGCAAAAGCAATGAAACAACCAAACCCCAATCAAATGTCTTCACTGCTCACTCAATCTCTTTGATACGCTCCATCAACTCGAATCATTGCTCTCTTTAACCCATTTACCCTGGTCCTTTTCCTTCCCTGAACTTCTACCATTTTATTATTATTATAATTTCTTCATTTTTTTTTTTAACTTTTACAGTCAGTGCATGAAATGGAGTTATAATGATTTTAATATGCAATTTAAAATAAAAAAAATTATCTGAAAAATATAGAAAGAAGAAAAGGGTTATTCTTTTCTTATTTCTTTCAAAAAAAAAATGTTCACAAGAAAAATAAAATTTTCTCTTCCAATTTAATCTTAATGCTGTGTTTGGATTGGAAAAAAATAAGGGAAAAAAGAAAATTGTAAAGAAAAATAAAAATATTTTCTTTTTTCTTTTGTTTGTAATGAGGAAAATTTGAGAGGAATGAAAAATAAAGATAGAAAATATTAAAAGAGTGTTATTGTTCATTTTCTCTTCGTTTTAAAGAGAAAGTAAATAAAAAATAAATAAAATTATTTTTTTATCTCTATAATTATTTATTTTAATTTTAAATAAAAAACAAATAAATATTTTACTATTTAAAAAGTTATTTTTATTCTTATTTTTCTCTCTAATATCTAAACAAGGAGGAGAAAATAATTTTTACATTATTTTTTTTTCCTTCCTTAATTTCCCTCCTTTATTTTCTTTCCCCCCTACTAAACTTCCCAAACATAGCCTAAGAGAAAAAAACTCAAAATAACAATAGCAGGAAATGTACGTATATTTATTCACTTGCCAACCCAACTACCCAATGTTGTTAGCATTTAATGAATTTTAGCCAAATATTTTGTCTTTCTTTTTTCTTGCTTAATTTGTCAGCAGACCAAGGATGAGTAGTGTTGGAGGGGTGGGGGTCGGGTTTGGTACTTCTAGTTCTAGCATTATAGGTTAGGTTAGGCAATGAAGCCTTTCAGTTGAAGGGTCTTTGAATTTTCTTCAGATAAGAACATGAATTATCAATAATTGAAAGCTGATTCAGTAAAACAGTAAAAGACTGCAAGAATTAGGATGTGTACGATTAATTAACTCATTATATTAATTAGCACAATTACTTAGCTATAAAATTAATTAACTAGGGATAGAGACACAATAATTTCAGTGGAACATCTTATCAGTTAGATCCAAAACCAAGAATCTTTCTTCTGGCCATGCATTGCACTGTAGTATTGTAAAATATGAAATGAATATAAAGATGGTAAAGTTACTATCTTGCAGGCCCTGGAAATGGTGGATATTGAATAATTACATCCTAAAGAAAGAAGAAAGATAAGATAGATCATGCGTAGATGTGTTAAAAAGGTGGGAAACAGTGAGAAGTGAATACGTGAAAAATATATTGAAATGACGTTTGTGAAATGATATTCAAACTGTCATCACTTACTCGATCGACGTGGGTTTCTTTACATGGGCCCTCCTTTTGTCTCCTTCCCTAACCTCACATGGATAGGAGGTGATTGTTAATACTGTCATAAAATTATCTTCAATCAAGTCGATTCTTTTTTATCTGACAATCAACTCGATTTACTGTAAATAATTGTGACATTTATATATGATTAATGCTTTATAACTTTGTTAACATTTCATCAACCATACCATAGAATAGTTCCACTTTATTTAGTGACTAAAGATATATTGAAATTAAATATTATTCTTCAAGATGCAATTTTTCATATGGATGACCGTGACTGTTGAATAATTCTGTTAAATATCTAATGATGAAAGATTTAACATAAAGAAAAAGATTGCGAGATTTATGTATGATTGCTAAATAATTCTGTTAATATGAAAGATTTTAAAAGAAGTGAAAAGATCAACCGGCTGTGTTAGATTGACCTTATTGATTGGTTGGCTATTCTTTCTTTCACCTCCCTCCCCAACTTTTCTTTATATGCTCACACGTCTCTCCTCCTCCATTCCTTGCGAGGCTTCAGTCTCTCTCTCTCTCTCTCTCTCTCTCCCCACCATTCTGTGTGATTCTTGGGTGTATTTGTATTTATATCCCTATTTTTTTCCCTCTAAAGTGCCAAAAAACTTATCTATATGCTCTCTTCTGAGCATAATTGTTTCGCCAATCCAAGCTAGCTGCAGTACTCTTTTCAGAGATCGCATATATATGTGTGTGTGCATAGAGCTCCAAAATTTTATACCTTAAAACATCCAATTTCTCTAGCTTCTTCTCTGCTCCACCACCAAACATCTCTCCCCTTCGTATTTTTCTAAACTCCAAACATGTCAGCTGCAATCGCCGCTGCCGCCGCCGCCGCGGTGGTTTGCAATTCTACAGGCTCATCAAGAAATGGGAACCATCATCAACAGCTGCAGCAGGTAACCTCATCACCACCACCACTCCCCCCTCCACTGCCATCACTCCCATTAAGTCGTTATGAATCCCAAAAGAGGCGAGACTGGAATACTTTTGGTCAGTACCTGAGAAATCACCGCCCACCCTTAGCACTATCCCGGTGCAGCGGGGCTCATGTGCTAGAGTTCTTGAGGTATCTTGACCAGTTTGGCAAGACAAAGGTGCATAACCAGACTTGCCCTTTTTTTGGCCACCCGCACCCACCAGCTCCCTGCCCTTGTCCACTTAAGCAGGCCTGGGGGAGCCTCGACGCGCTGATCGGACGCCTCCGAGCAGCCTTCGAGGAGAACGGCGGGCTGCCGGAGACAAACCCTTTTGGAGCACGCGCCGTGAGACTATACCTTAGGGAAGTGAGAGATGCACAAGCTAAGGCAAGAGGGATAGCCTACGAGAAGAAGAAAAGAAAGAAGCCACAGCAGCAACAGCAACAGCAACAGTTGCAATCTTCAAATGATTATAATAATCAAATTCAGCAAGGTGGTAGTGCCGCTGGTAGAGTCGGTGACCGCCGTGGTGGATTTGTTGAAAGAAACATGGCAAGTAGGGGCATAGTTAATATGGGGAATTTCTCTATACTGAACTAAGGGGATGTTGATGGGTTTGGTGATATAGAGGCTTAGTGATGCTAGGGTTTATGTTTTGCAGTGTTAGATCGTATTTCCACTTTCTACTTGCTTTTTTTTCCTTTTTTTTTTTTTTTGGCTTATATGAGTAATTAAAGAGAAAATCATTTCTTCTTTTTCACTTGTTTAATTTTCTTTTTCGAACTGAAAATGTTATAGATTTCCCTAAAATTTTGAGTATATTGGGCTCTTTTAACCTGCTTGAGAAGTACATCTTCTCTTTGGGACATCAAAATCTCTTGCAGGGAAAGAGATCTTTCCACCATGAAATAGATGAGTTTCATATGTTGAGTCTTGGTTCATAATATATTGAGTTAAAGAAAAAAATTTTCATTATTAACTAACTACTAAAAAATAATTTAAATAAGTACATTAATATAGGAAACATATGTTGCAACATCTTTTGTTCTATTTTATATAAAAATTTTCCATTGTAAAAAGTTTAATAAAAAATAAATCATAATCTCAGTCATCAAATTCACAATTGTAATTAACCCTTTTAATTTTTTTGAAAGATCAATTCACATGAATCTCCAACTGGATTTCATACCATAAAGCATATTCCTAGTTGAATAATATAGCCAAATGTATGTGTAGCAATGGTTATGTTGATTTTGCCAATTCATAGCATGTCTGAACAGAACAGTACTTAAAGCATTCTTATGTTGATAGGAGTAGAAGGGTTTGTGTTTGGCATGATAGTATAGTTTTATGGGATCAAAGCGTTTCAAGTAGAGGTTTTTTTGACTTTGTTCAAAGTCATTTATCAATCCCGTAAATTGTAGTATAGTTTATTTAATAAATTATTTCTCACATCTTTCCATCAGCCTTAAACTTACCATTGTTAATTATAAAAACTCTACTAATTAACAAACAATATCATAAAATATATATATAAAAAAAAGACAATAATTCTTTAAACTACACACATCAAATTATTCAAGCAAAATCTTATTAATTAATAATATATGTGAATTATAATTACAAAATTATTCAAGCGTTTCTTCTAAATTTTTTCCATTGTACTAAACCATTTGATATTATATATAATGTTTTAAACAATAGAGTAATTCAAAGAGTACCGTTAAATATTAAGAGTTTGAGTTTTCTTTACCGTTTACGTTCTAAGATTTTTATTTGCAAAATTATTCTCAATTTTCTTCTCAGTGTAAGTGTAATAGAATTCTTTAACATGGCTGCATTATCCAAGAGTTCCTTTATTAAAAATCTAAAATAATTTACCTATCTCCTATTTTAAATAAAAAAATCTTTCCTATTTTTAGCTTCTTTTTTTTTAAGAAAATAATTTATATATAAAAATATTTTCCATAAAAATATTTTACATTATTTACAATATTAAACTAGTGATATATATTTATATCATGTGTACGTAAATATTTTTATATTTTAATAAAATTATTAAAATTTAGAAAAATGATATTTTTTAAAAAAAAATAATAAATCATATTTTTTAAAATGATTTAATTTTCTTTTTAATAAAAAAATGTTTTCTATTGATTATTTTTTAAATGCCCTAAATTTACACTAAAAAATACAAAAAATAAAATTTTTCACTAAATAAAAGGGGCTTTAATTTTTATTTATTTTAACAAGAGATTGAGAGAGTAAAGACTCGTATAAAATAATTGATGTGCCTTTAACCATTAATTAAGTAAGCTTATATTTTTATTGATTTTTGGAGATATATAGCTTTAGGTTTTGGGTAAGGTCTTCGTCTTTTAATTAATAATGTCTCTAATTTTTGGAACATTTATAACAAAGAGGAAAACGATAATAGGAAACCGATCTTTTGCATCCACACAAATGCATGATTAATTGGAGGGCCAACGCCTCATTTTCATCACTTTGCATAATTTATTGTGGAGGAGAAAAGATTTCTCATTTCTGGTTTATAATTATATGGACACATTTTTGCCTTTAATTCATTCATTCCAAACTTTCAACATTGCTTATTAATATATGGTTTATATTGATTATAATTTTTTCTACATTATTATTTGATTTCATTTTCATTTTTAAATTCTATAGAAGTCTATTGAATATTATTATTGAGGCTATTATTAAAAAAAAAAAAAAGCTTTTTATATGTCTTTATATATTAGAGAATATTAAAAATTAATATAAAATTAAATTTAATACATTTTAATCATAAAAATCTAAAAAAACTTGTTAAAACTATTTTTTTTTTTTAAAATAATTTAAACTATGTTAAACTATTTTTTAATAATATGTAAAATAATATTATATTATTTATCAATTAAATATATAAATTATATATATTTATAATTTGAATTTATAAAAAGTCAAATGTGAATAAAAAAATTTTAAAAATTAAAAATTAATTTAATAAATAAATTGATAAATTATTAATATGTTATATGTGCCACGCATACATTTATAGCAAGTGCATGGCAGCACAATTGTAACAGTGCATTTCTTGTGCATTTACAGCTGTTTGATTAAAATATGTTCCCAGTCAGAATCAGATTAAGACAGAAAGCCAGAAAATTATTCCAGGAAGATATGGAGATTATGTCTGCAAAAAATGGGCCCTGCTTCTTAAACTAATGAGAAAGTTGGATTCTGGTCCTCACTTTAAGCAGCAGAACATGGTGGGATTAGGATAGCAAAAGTTATCATAGATTGTAATTGCAATAGTAAGAATTTTTTAAAATATTTATTAAAAAAAAAAAGTCTCCTAAAGGCCTTGGATCGTAACCATGGAGGACCACTCTGCTGTTTAATACTTAGAAAGGCATTGTAGCATACATCAAAGCTTATTTGTAATGTACATAATAAGGATATCATGACAGGTTTCATGCTCCAAATCAGAAATAGAAAGGCCGCATTTTCAGTGTATCAGGTTTCCTGCTTTATAAATTTCCAAAAATAGACTATCACGTGCAGAAATATCTTAATAAAATTGAATAGATAAAGTGCATGCCCCCAAAATACAGATATTGTAGATAAATAAAATCCTGATAATCATCTCTCTCTAAAATTTCTGATGAACCAGGAAAAATGTCTCTCCTAGATGCCAAGATTGCAAAACGTGACCAAAATTTGCCAGTTATCAAAACCCAAAAGTTTCTCGGTGCATAGGGATGTAAGATTGAGGACCATAGCCCTCTTTCCTCAGATCTAAAAGAAGATTATCCAGCAATGAATATATATATGAGCAAACTTTGGGTGACTTCCATCAGCGACAACAATTATATGGTTCATGTTGTTGGCCAAAATCCAGCTGTAACCTGGCACTTTCTGAACTCCTCATTCTTTCATTGAACTTCATATCTTGCATTCACTTCCCCATTGTCCAGCATTGGCATGCATATTTGAATGCAGTATGTAGCTACCAGAATTTCCAGGATTCAAATCAAGTAGATATCCTGAATCCACTTCAGCAAGCTCAGTATTGCCATGGACTCAACAGGCTCCCAACAATGTCCCCTCAACACCTTCATTGGGCGAGAGCAGCATGTTTTTTATTGTTTCAAATGCTTCATTCAAAAGGCCCGCACAGCCAAACAAATATAACATGCAAGCATAATGCTCCATCCAAGTGGGGATGCAATGTTCCTCAGTCATGCATCTGAAGTACTAGATTCCTTTATTGTCTTGGCCAGCACGTGCACAAGCAGCCAATATAGTAAGAAAGGTTACATGATCAGGTTGAATTCCACCTTCCAACATTTTATGGAACAGGGCAAGAAAATCCTCAAGGTGACCATGGCTCCTATAAAAACAGAAATGATACTGTTCCACCAAACTTCATTCTTCTCTTGCATCACATCAAACACATGACAATTGAGTCTTAATACTTTCACATAAACAGGAGGAAACCCAACAAGCTTTTTCATTAATTAGAGAAGGAATATATGACACAAGTGTCTCACTCAATGAAATGATTCTCCATTTATAATATTTTTCCTTAGTATCAGTGCAACACCGACCTGTATGCATGAAACATAATGAAATAAATATAAGGAACCAACAGGCTATTAAACTAGAAAGAAATGATTCTGACAAGTTATTTTAAATATTTCCAATCTTCAATGACAATCATCTACACCAGAGCATGATCCAAACTAAATGATTACATGAATTTAAGAAGTGAAGTTCTTTGAAATGGTCATGTTAACCCACAGGAAAATATAAAATCTTAGACATCTATGATACCCTAATTGAAACTTGTGAACAGAATTTAATTTCTCTGGTAAAAGGACATCTGAGCACTACTGTCACAAATGAAAAACTAAAAATATGCTTAAATATCATCTAACAATTGAAAAAAAAAAAAAAAAAAGAGAAACAAAAACAAAAACACAGCCCATCAAAAGTTGATGTACCTGCAAGAGTTAAATTAGAATTTGAACTCAATTTCTTAAGATGATAGTCAGCAATTTCCGCCGCATGCCTGCATATCTCCAGAGCATGATGTGCATCTCCTGAAACAACTGCCACCTGTGAACCCAAAAAAAAAAAAACTGCTGGCTCAACATATTTACAAGTTGATGATGAAGAAAAAATTTTAAATGAGGAGATTTGTGGTGGTCCACTCAGTGCATAAAGATTAGCAGATGAACCATTGAGCAAAATTGAAATACTCTTGGCAACTTGAAGCACATTAAATAACACTAGGACAGACCTTTGTTGAAGTAAATTAAATAGCCTTCTTTTCATCAATTCCTCTAAGACAACTTGAAATGATTTCCTGAAGTCGCTGATAAATGTAGGGTCCAAAGCAAAACCTTTGGATAGCCATACAGACTAACATACGATGAAGCAGCTCTTCTGGAAGATCCATTGTGTTTTTAGTTCTTGAATAATGAGGCGTAGCAGGCTAGTCAAGAATATTGTATAGAACCTGGGATAAAGAGAAAAGATCATGCATATTACACTTTCCAATCTTTATAAACATTTAAGACTATGTTTGTGCCACTACAAAATAACAGCAACAAGTTTTCACATTATGAAATGCATAAGTTACTGACTGATTTTGGGTTACAAGTAGATCCAGTTCATCAATAAATAGAATACAAGGCCCGTCATCCCCTTTGCCCCCTTTCTTTCCATTCAAAAACCACACATTTAACAAATAGAGAGCTTTTTCCAGCTAAACATGTGTTCTTAATACACTTTCTCACTTCAAAAACATAATTTTCAGCACAGCTTTATTCCATACTAATATACCACTCTCTCACTCACTCAACCTTCACCTTTTCTTTCAACAAGGAACTCTTGGTTATTAGTAATCTCAGGATCAGCAAGTTTAACTATAAAGGATATTATACATAGAGACATGATTAAGGCACGAGATTGATGTGGAGTATCTACATATTATGAGAAATTAACCATTCTAAATCTTTATCTGATTTACCTTCAATAGCTACAAATGAGTAAATGATATAGTGCTTAAACCAAATAATGTATCAAAAGGAAATTAATAATTAACTTCAGCCATAAGGAGTTTTAATTTTATTAGAGTAAGGGCTTAAACTGCTGCTACTCTAGAAGGCTATGGCCTTGCTTGAAAGTTTCAAGAAGTACAAAGCAACTTGATGTAGCAAAAGGAAAACAAATGGAGATAAAGTATAATAAAAATTTCAGGTAACACGAAGTTGCAGATATAAGAACTTGTAGAAATCAAGAGCTCAAAGTCAGAATGCAAAGATGGGATGGGATGGACCACATCATCGCCATATAATCCAATGACAATCCTTCCAGCATGCTTCCCTACTGGATTCCCAATGCTTGTATCAAAATACACTTCGTTTGTTACCTTTGATTGTAAATCTGTTACCTAAAATAAAACATAAAGATAAAAACTTTAACACACAATATATATATATAACTGTATCTTTTCAGAATTTGGTTCACACAACTAAATAGCATAACATTTTGAATTAAGACCTTGAATCAACTTTTAGACACTAATTGACAATATTAATCACATATAATTTACAAATGGAACTCAAGGAAAGAATACCCACAATCTATTGAACCCATTACACAACAGACAAAAGAAATATAGTAGCTACTTAAGGCATAAAAACTAACCTCAGCACTAGCTCAATTGAGCTAGAATGAAGAAAAATTTGAATACATGGATTTTAACCTATATTCATACAAAATACCTAAAATCTCCATCATATTTATTCTACTAGTCCGTCATATAATTACATATAAACATGGAAAATATTAATATATCACAGTTTAGATGCGTACCTTATTTGAAAAAACCAATTGCTCTTAACTTACAATGTTAAAAAATGAGTCTATAAAACCAAAAAGTCAATTGCACTACTACTTATTTTTTATAATTTTATTGCATCCATTAGAAATATGACCTTTTGGCCTATTTATACTTTTGTATGCTACAAGTTTTAACCTTTAATCAATGTACATGACATTTGGATTTTTTCCTTTAACTAATGTAAATAACTTTTGGATTTTTCCACCTTTTGGCAATGTACATGACTTTTGGATTTTGCCACTTTTTGGCAAATGTATGTAACTGTTCATGCCATTGTTCTTTATTCTGATTTTAAGTATAATGTATCTGGATTGACCCAAATAGGTGACCTGGACCATATTTCCAACATAGAAGATAGATTAAGAGGGGAGAGATGCAATGAGCATGAGATTGAGAAGGACAAGCTTGATGAAGATGGTGAAATGTTAACTCTCCCAGGAAGCTTTGCTGCATTGCACACTCAGCTTAGTCCTTTACCTTGTGAAGTGTCTCACACACTTGTCAGTGAACCAACATTTGGCTGCAATAAAAAAAGAGGAGCAAAAATGGGTTTTATTGTAGGAGATCGAAGGGTGATTGAGAAAATCCATTAATAGGATGATAATTATGCCTTTAGTGATGGAATTTTAAACTTCTTGTTAAAAATCAAATTTCTTGTGCATAATTCCTCTTTGCCGCTGTTCATTTTCAGCTCCCACTAAAAAAATGTTGCATGCCAAATATTCAGATCTAGAAAACCAAGTCTTACCTTGATTTCAATTAAATTGTGTATTTGCAAACTTCTGATTGGAGTTAATCAATATCAACCCATTTCCTAAATGTTTGAACAAATTCAAGCCTCTTTCTTTGAACCTCATTTCTTGCCTCTGATGCTTTTACACCTTTGTACAGATTCTTATGAAGCTTCAGAAACTCGCTTTTATACATCCACTTGTCAGTGTACATATTATGCTCTTTCATGTAACCAACAACCTCCGTCACCCTCTCAAAATAACCACCTCGGATGAAGTTCATGAGCAAGAGTTCATATAGGTCCCTGCTCAGCACTATATTCCTGCTCTTCATGCTCCTCTTGATGTCCCCCCATAAGACTGTAATATCTCGATACCTTTGCAGAGAAGAATATCCATATATTAGAAAGGAAAAAGTTTGCACTGTGGGTTGGATTCCCATCATTTGCATTCTTCGGTATGTCCTCAGAGCATCACCCATCATTTTGGCCTTGCAAAAGAAGTAAATAGAAGCATTTAACTTGTAGATCATAGAAGGAATCACCTTCTCCTCCTCTCTCACTTCTTCAACCAAGAAGTCAGCCAGATCTGATTCACTAACAGAAGATGACATATTACCTGTTGTTTCTAAAAGACCAGCAGAAGCAACTATCTCACCAGACAAATTTGATACTAAACCAGCCTTCCTAATTTGTCTTAGTAGGGCCTCAGCTTCTTTGAACATGCCTTGACTATAATAAGCTGTTAAGAGAGACATGTATGCAGTCAAGCCCACAGGAAATCCAGCCGCTTCTGTGTTTTCTAAGACATCATGAGCAGTCTCCAGCCAACCTAAACGAATGCAAGCATCAATCACATCAGAACATAAATTGGATTCTCCCAGTGTCTGAAAATCCTTTTGCATGCTTAGTAAAACCTTTGAAAGCTTGGCAATTCTCTGATCTCTCTTGTAACAGTGGATGAGCTTTGCCAGGGCTCTATTAGTAGGGAGAAGCTTCCCATTCTTAAAGATTACAAGTTCTGTTTTATCCTCCACTTTGATAACAGAATCCTTCTGCAGCAGCTCAGGCACAATTTGTATCTTCAACCCAGCCCTCAGATTTTGAGATCCAATTGAAACAAGGTAAGGTTTTTGCATTTCCTCTCTAGTTTTTTTACTAGGAATAGATCCCCAGGATCCATTCATATCTAACAGAAGCTTAGCGGCAGCATCAAGGTCATCAAACTTAAAATGCAAGTTCAACAAGCAATCATAGAACCGCTGGTAATGACAAACAAAAGCCGCAGATACTCTATCAATATGATCTTTTAATTTTTTGATCTCATCTCTCAGACCATTTATTTCATAGATCTGGGAAATAATGATGATTGAGTGTGCATCAGCAATCACATTGGTTTGTGACATCCATTCCAAGATCTCTTGGCCTTTTAGATATGACTTAAACCTCACACAGGCATCCAGAACAAGGTTGAAGATCATTGTATCAGGTTTCATCATCTTTTTAAGTTCACTTCTTTTTTCACTTAAACGCAGAACATAATCACAAATCTGAATCAAGAAATTGGATGCCAGGTATGTGCCAATCTCTGACTTCACCATATGCAAAACAATTAATTGTAATACGCTTACAGGGGGCATATTCTCTCTCTCTAGCATCACTCTAAGGATAATAGAGGCAGGAATAGGCATCTGCGCTCTTGCTAAAGAGAGTGCAAGCTTGGTTAGGATTTCAGTCTTAAGCAAACTGGATTTCTCTTTCAAAATTTCCAAGACTAAAGTACATGCTTTTTGTAGCCAGTGAGGATCAGATGAGTAGGACAGTTCAGTGATCAACCTGCTCACCAAAGAATCTCTAGGAAAACCATACAAGCTTTTGAAGTCATTAAAAGTTACCCATGCTTCATCTACCTGGTGATACTCCAAAGAAACTTCAAGCTTTCTCAAAAGAACAGCATGAGAGGAAACTTCCCAACCTATACTTTCAGGCTTGGTACTACTAGAAAAAGGTTTAAAATTGACAAATTGATTCTGTTTACAGAATACATTTATGACTTGAAACCTTCTAAAACTTTTCTCAACTAACAATTCACCGCCATGATATGAAATTAAGGCAGTCTTCTGGTTAGCAGAAGCCATAACAAATCCATGCAAACAACTCTTGACGATGCATGGTTTCAAAAAAACTTTCCTTGTAGAAATTAGTGCCATTCAAATATTTATTACAGCTGCAAGTAAAATATGCCAAATAGCATGTCATTAAAAAAATAATAATAGTAATAAAATATATATATATATATATATATATATTGGGTACAAGACAATTCAAATATGGATCCAGCAGCTAGAGCCTAGAGCTATTATGCTTGCATTTCTCATATAATATCTATTCCAAGAACTAAACTAAGACGACATTATATAATGACTAAAATAAAACTATAACAACCAAAAAAAGAGGAAATTAGTCTTACGGATATATGATGAGAAACTTATTACGAATATAATGGTAAAAGTTGTTAAGACAATATAACAAACATACCAAGGACCCAAATAAATGTCTTGAAAAACCAAAAGACACCCATTAATCTCCAACTTTCTCGCTAACTCTGTTTCTTCAGTAGCTCTGATTTTTGCAAGAATCCTTTAGCCTTCACCATGGTGGCTGCTGAAGCATAATTAACCAAATAAGCTTGTGATGCATTTAATCTAAAGAAAACAATAATTTTACGAGTATTCATTAAATTTATCACCGCATTCAGTATGCTCAACAAATTTCAATTTACAATTATATAATCACTCAAAATTTAATGAAAAAAAAAAAATTGATTGATTTTGCTAATAAAAATTAATATTCAACAACCGTATTGAAAGAAAAGATAAATTCAACAGTGAATTAAAATAAACCTAATTAAAAAGGAAACTTATGTGTTGAATAAGAGAAATGATTAGAACTTGATTGCCAGCTTCTTACAATAAGGAAGAAGGGCAATGGTGAATGACAGCTAATGCGATGGCAACGGTGAGGAGGAACAGCGATGGTGAACGACAACGATGGCTGCGTGAGGGAGCACAGCAATGAATAGCGACAAATGAAGTGAACGAGAACGGCAACTGTGAAATGGTAAAGGAGAGCGGCGGTGGACGGTGGTGCTGCAACTGAAAGAGCTCACAGTTTGAAAGAGGAAAATTGAGAAATTGGGAAAACGGCATTGTATAAGTTTAAAGAAGACCCAAATGACAAAACCCATTTAAGTTTGGGCCAAAAAAATGTGAATTTGATCTCTAATGTTCAAATTGAGTCAATAAAGCCCTTTATCTCTTAATTTCAAGTTTTCAATAATTCAACCTCCTTCATCCTAATTTGAATTCTTGGTTTTATCTTTTCTTCGTATTTCCCTTTCATTTACTCTCTGTTTTACGCTTCATGTAATCATGTTGCCCTCTCATCCTTTCTTTCTTTTTCATTTTCCCGTCTCTTCCTCCCTGTGCTCTTGACCTCTCTAGCTCTAATAATCTTTCATCACTCCAAATCAATAAAACATTGATATCTCAGATCTCACTCTATCTGATTTTCACAAATTTTGATTTGACATTTATGTGAAAGTCAAGGAGTTGCACAAATTTGATTGATTAACTGGATTTTTCCTAGAGGAAATCAAACGGAGATTATAAGATTTTTATGAATTCATGCAATTCATTCTTCAAAATGATGAACTTTGCTGTGAGTTTTTTTCTTAGGGTTTGTTTACCTTTATTAGAATTTTTTCCAATTGCATTAGGTTGGGGACTGTGTTGAAAAATGATAGAGTAGAGGTGTTATTTATTAAATTAAAATGAATTAAATTGTAATTTGGTCAATACTCTCTCAAATTTAATTAGACCTGTATTGAATTAAAAATATAAACTAATTATTAATTGACAACTATGTGATTGCAATTGAGGGGGGAGTGTTGAGATTATAAATCTCACATCGAGAAAGTATAAACATAAAATGATAAATATAAGTGACGAGATTGCAATATTAACTTGACTAATCATTTTGACATGTAAAGCAATTTAATTACGTATATAAGCTAAAATTAAAATGAATTAAATTATAATTTAATCAATACTCTATCAAATTTAACATTGTTTTCAGCTTATAAACAATTATGTTCAATATATCCATGCTATGCTTCAACATTTTAAATAAATAGTGATTTTTAATAAAAGTACTATTTTGCTAATACAAATATACTTTACGGATTAAGTTGTAAATTATCCTAACAAAAATTGTTTAATAAGTTTGGCCCGCTATCAACTTTGCATATCCAATCCTCATATAACGACTGGTTTCATCCGAGGCCCACAATTGGTGGGCTTTAATTTAGTTTGGGCCAATACCGTTTCATTTATAGGCTACAAGCCTACAAAATAATTTCTAAGAAAGTTGAGATATATATCAAATTGAACTTCCAAATTAAAAACATAGGAATAATTGAAGTTATATTTTTAGTGTCACAAAGTTTATACAAGAGCTCTTGTTTCTTTGATCTAACTAGTCTTTAACAATGGTGTAAACAAAAAAAAATCTTGTGAAATGGTCCGTTTATTGCCTTTTCATTTCATTTATAATTTTAAAGCACTTGATTTATGAATTTAAACTCCGATTAACAATAGAAATTAATGATATAAAAAAAAATCTAAATTAGAAGGTACAAACATTTCCTAATAGATATGCTTAGCTAGCCTCTTTATAAATTAAGGAGAAAAAGGAAAGGTGTGAATGCACGACTATGGTTTTTATAGAACTTGAGTTGCACTTAAAGGGGGCATTGGGATCTTTAAATGATACCCAAATTAAAGGCTTAAAAAAGATTTTGAAGGGAAGTAAAGTAATCTATATCACATGGACATGGGTAAGGACAACGTGCCACACAATCCAAGGGCTTAATTATCCTAAAATCTTAGTTTAATCCCATATAATTATGATGATGAAATTTGGTAGTTTCCTATATGCGTCAATAGATGCAACTATAATAATAATAATAATAATAATAATAATAATAATAATAATAATAATAATAATAATAATAATAATATATTGGCCTCATATTCTCAATTGATGAATGATGAGCATCACCACCAAATCCAATCCCTCTTCTTCTGAAAATGGTTTTGCACTACTTTGGGCAGAAGCTTCAGATGACAACAATTTGAAGAATTCATTCATTTCCATCTTTGATGGTCCAACTACCTAGCTATAGCCACTTCCCAATTCCTACCAAAATCTCCAATTGCAAAGCCTAGCCAATATAGGCACTGTGGTTGGTGCTGGGTAGTAAAAGCCCCACCTCTCATCATAAAACCCACCCCCCGTCCCCAAATCTTTGAGATAGTTTTCTTTTGTAGAATTTAGTGAAATTTATCTATCTAATCTAACGAAATTAAGTTCTCAAGATAATAAATATATTAGTTCCTGAAAAATAAAGGAAATTACTTTTTTGATATCTTAAAAGCTGAAATTATTAGTTTCCTGAAAATTTGAAGTTCCTGAGTTAACTTACCTCCAATCATACAACTTAAGCAATCAAACTTGTCTATTGTGATTGATTTATTAGGCAATGCACATATCTTTAACATAGTTTAACACCCACCTTAAAAATTTAGAAAAAGTCAGAAGCTTATTGATATGAGATGGACCCTAACTTTGACTAATGCTTAAATGGGGGGATTAGAATGTGGTAACTAAGGACAAAACACACAGGTTTTATCCTAATCCAGGCCGTCCATGTAGATAATCTATATGGCTAATATGAATGTAACTGGTAAAAGGCTGACATTCAAAGGCATTACATGCTTAGGCAAGTGTTTAGCATGCGTATTAATATATGACTAAAATAATTAAATATGACTCTTTGTAGACACTTATTAATTTAATTAAGGAGTAATCGTCAGCGAAGAAAGAGGGCATTTGGCATTTTACTGGGTCGTGAATCTAATTAATTAATAGGATCAAGTTTAATTATTATTATTTTTTTAAATATGTAATTAAAATATAGTAGGGATTATAATAAGGGCCTGCTTCACATGGTTTGCTGAGCTGATTCTTTGTGGGAAGACAAAAACCCTGTAGAGTAATGCTAAGAGAATCCCAGTTCAATTTGTCGTTCTCTTTTGATGGGGTTGTCATGCAGGAACGTGGGCAAGTGTCAATGATTCATGAGACTAGGGTTTGGGTTCTCATTTTTTTGTTTTTTTTGATGGAGAGGAATAGGAGTAGGACCACCAAAAGAAAATCCCAGTGATGAATTTATTATTATTTTCTAACATGCCCTGCTTGCAAATTTGGGGGTTTATGGAAGCTAGGAAAGAGAGATAATAAAATTGGGATAAGAGGGGAGAACACAGGACCACCCACGAGTATCCCTAGCTAGCTAGTTGAGAATTTTATATTCTTGCTGCTAATTCAATGGCCAGAACTCAATTAGTTATTTTATTTTTATATTGTAAGATCGGCTGGCCCTTAATTAGCTCCTATATTCTTTCTTGTGCCAACTTCATGTATATTATTTTATAATTCTAAAAATTATATATATTAATCTCTTATTAATTTAATGACATATAATTATTTATGAAAATAAAAAAAAAAGTGTAGAAAGACGAATTTTTAATGGATGAAATATATGTTAGTGTTTGACAATAGAGAAGGGGTGGGGGTCACAGGAGGATATGAAGTTGGCAACAATGGTCTTATCAAGGAGTCCATAGCCGAAAACTTGAGAGCAATTAAAGAGATTGAAAAGAGAGAGAGAGCCATTAGTTACTAGCCACGGAAGATTCTCAAAATGTCTCGTCAAACATAAGAGGTCGGTGATTCCCTTGATGATCATTGGCCCATTCAAAGCTTCAATCTCTTGTCATATGCCAAGCAACTCAACGAGTCTTCTCTGTGACATCCCATCTTATCTATACATTGATGGACTGATGGATACATATACATATAGAGAGATAGAGATAAAAGAAACGTTTCATGTTAACGTTTCTTCAATGTGTCTCATCATCAACCATGACTTTTAGCTAAGGGTGCATATACTTGATGATCTTCATTCTTCGAAGAAATCACATGTAAAAGAAACCTCACTTTTACACTTAAAATAAAAAACACGTTTATATTATTTGACATTTCCTCTAATTAATCACTAAACCAAAGTAAAAACTAATCTTTGTTCTTTATCATTACGACAAAATATAAGATTAGACTCTAACTGGCTAGTTTATATCATGATTATGAACCTTTTCGAAGCTTAATCATCATTGAAGGTATTGGATATTTAATTAATTTAATTTAATCTATTCTTCCTTGTGTAGATGATGCAAGCAAAGTGGGCTAAAATGGTTGGGCTGGTAATGATTCAGTGGAAGATAAAAGTGGATTCTACCAACAGAGAAAAAGGCAGAGATGATTAGATAAACTCACCCCCCACAATCACCTAGCAAAACCACTGTTATATTTCAACCTAACTGTTGATGATTAGATAATTTGACACTCGTTCACTTTCAATGGATGGAAAGCACATTCTTTATTCTTTTTTTTTTTTTTAAATAAATATACAAATAGATCAATCACATACCTAATAAAAATAATTTTGCCTTTCACTTTTTATTTTTTATTTTTCTTTATGTATATTATCATAGCAGTAGCTTTTAATTCAATATACGATGCATGCATTTCTATCACTAATATAGTTGTGTATGACAAAAAAAATTGAAAGGTCTCACCAAGTTGGGAAAATAAGGAAAAAGCAATGCACATTTTATGATGATGAGTGGCTGATGTTTGATCATTCTAATCACCATCCAGGGTTCAGTTTCATATTTTTCTGCACCTAAGTCATAATTGAAATAATAAGAAATAAATTAATTAATCTCAATAATCATCATTAATTAATTAATTAATTAATATCACTTATCGACTGATAAATTTTATTATAACTTAATATCGCAAATCAAGTGGACTGACGCTATTATTAAAAAATTAATTTTTTTTAAAATAAAGTTTGTAAGTAAAAAAAGAAAAAACCCAAATCACTATTCTCATCAACAATAATTTGGGATTACATTTTAGTATATATAATCTAAACTAGATTACAATTTCTAAATTGATATGATTCTACTAGTTTTCAAATTCAAATTTTTGCAAATTTAAAAGTAATTTTAATATTATTTAGCTAAAAATTTTATATTTTATTTTGAATTTTAATTGATATTAAATATACTTTTCAGAGAAATTATTTAATGCACCTAGTGTATATGCGTTATCTTCTTAAATACTTAGATCTTATTTCTCTAAAATTAAAAAAAAAAATTTAAATTTTTGTATATAAGAAAACACTACTTTATAATTTTGTCCTATGTATACAACAATTAGCCTACCTATTCAACAAGTTTTTAAATTTAGATTCTCTTTTTTTAAACCTTTCCATTGTAAATAATAAAAAAAAAGTTTCTTCATTTATCTTTATTTTTCTTCAATTAATAAAACTAATTTCCAATTTTAATCTCATAAACCTATAGAAAGAGAGAGAAACGAAGGCACATATATACTCTGATTTATTTTATTTTTTATTTTTTATTTTTTTTACATTTGGTTTTGCAAATTCTAAGAGTTTTTATGGTGAAATTTTTAAAGATTTGCACCCCAACCTATCAATCTTCAATATACAGAATCTCTAATTTTGTCCAAAAGTTTCTGCCTGCAGCATTATTCTCTACTTTTTTCAGTTGTAATTTGTGAACTTCTCATTCATAGGGGCCTGGTAGATATGGATTCCTTACCCTGTTGGGTGGGTGAAAGAATACATGTTATATTAATTCCAAAAATCTCTCCTTGAATTTTTGGGAATATCCCAAATGAATTATTCATTTCTATCTACGCTTCCCTCCTAAAATATATAATACTGTTTCCAAGTTTCCATCATTTTGAATTAAAATAATTTCTTTAAATATGGAAACTCATTAGATTTTTTGAGGTTTAATAAAAGATTCCTAAAAGTTTGAAGGATATTCTTGTTCATGATTTTAATTTCTATAAACGAGGGATTCATTCTTTTTAACAATTTGTCTGAAAGAAAATTCCAAAAAAACAATGGCATCCATGTTCTGGACACAAGTCTGTTCAAGCATTCATGGCGTCCATAGAAAGAGGTATTGGGTATTTAATTACCTCTAATTTTCTCTAAAAAAATAATTTCTTTTTATTCTTTTATTGAACCCCTTTGTTTTAGCAAAAGAGGCCTTTAGTTCCATTTGATTAATATTATTTCTCTTCTTGTGATACTATGGATTTAGCATTCTTACTCATTGTGAATCTATACAAAGATTAAAATGCATGATGGCAAAAGGTAGATGCTTTGCAAAAGGTAGAGTTATGAAAGTTTGTAGAGGCTCTTGGGTTATAACAAAGAAAGAAAAAAGAATCTAATGCATGCACATAAATTTTCTTAAAGGCGACTTTATATGAATTATACATACATAGATGTGTATATAAAAATTATCTCTTTTTATTTATAAATTTTAAAATTATTCATAATAAAAAAGAGAAATGATTACCTCTTACCGTTTTTATGACCTATCAATTATCCCATTATTTCTCCATTGAATTAAAAAAAAAAAAAGGGATACAATATGTTAAGAGCAAATTATAGATACGAGTTGTCCACATGATTCTTCCTTTTCTTTACTTGGGTGGGGAATGGAGAAAGGGAGAGAGCACTCTTCTTTACACAAAGAATAAGCATACAAAGAGAGAAATGCCCATGATTAGGTTGGCAATAGGGTCAGAGAAACGGGATGACGATGTTAACGTTTCGAAACGTTTTCCGAAGAATGCGGCTGCTTGCCGCCTCTTTAACTTTTACTTTCCCATCAATTTGTTTGTTTTTGAACTATAAGACCCTATTTTATAACTATTTTGCCTTTGTGTGATACAGATAAAGCGAGCTAAACAAACCTAACCCTAAACTAACATTAAACAGTTGCATAATTTTGACCCTTTTGTTTCCTATTCAATTTGAACTCTAATTTTCTTGTTCATTGCCTCTTGATAATACATTGGCTCAGTTTTATTCTAAGACTTGGATACATCATATGCAGAAATTATATATTCAATTCTCAAATACCCAGTCCATTTTGATTTAATATGTAAAGACATATCACTCACATAGATGTCTAATTTAAATTCTCACTCTTATAATCTCCTTATAAATAAATATTTTTCTAAATTATAATCTGAGTTTAGTTTAATAAAAAATCTCTCTTGTCGCTGTTGCGTATGAAGAGTAGCTGTTTTGTTTGTATGAAAGGTCAGTGACTTTCTCTCTCTCTTTCTCCCACTTGTTCAAAAATCAATGAAACCATTCTCTCTCTTTTGTTTGCTACTCTAGGGAAGAACAAGAAACTCTCCCATAGTTAAAACCTTGAGAAACCCTGTTCTTTTCTTTTTATTTTATTTGCTTTTCTTGCTTCCTATAATAATTGAAAACCCATCCCACATAAACCTTAACAGAAAGCAAGATCAACAGAAAAAGAAAATTTTTCCTGCATGCCTGCCTTATACGTTTTGTTGGGTGCAAGAAAATTCACATCCTTCACCAAACTCTCTCTTTCTCGCTTCATTATGCATATATAGTACCTTGATGATCGATGACTTCTCTTATCTTCACTTACTTCTTGATTGTGAATTAGTATAGTATGTGCAGTTTCTTTGGCTTGGAAATGGACAACTATCAAGGTGATTTAACAGATATAGTTAGAGCCAGCGCTGGAGCTTTAGGCCAATCTGATGCTCCTGTATCCAACTGGGAATTCCCATCTAAACCGCTCAATCTTTCTTTTTCTTCATCAGCTGCTATGGAGGATAACAGGGATAATGTTTTTGGCGATCCTTTCTGTAACATGAGAGATCCGCTTCTTCATGAGCTCAACGTCGCCGCTACTTCTGGCTATTTCAGCAGTCCAAATTCTACAGATCATATGCTTAGTTCTAGTCTTGATGGTACTAGTAATGATTTTTCTGGTGCAATTGCTAGTAATATTCTCGCGCATAAAGTCTTTGACGAGGAGATGGATAAGAGTCCTTGTAATATATTTTCAAGAATTCAGATCTCGCAGAACAATCCCACCAAGTTGCCTGTTTCACCTTGTAATTCTCCTGTTATTGCAGCTGCTGCTGCTGCTTCTTCACCGAGAGGTTTTAAGGCTTCTTCTATGGCTTCAATCGACATGATTAATACTAATACTTCCAAAACTTGCTTGATTGACAACGCTGGACCGGTGCAGATCTCACCTCCAAGGAATCTGGGTATCAAGAGAAGGTAAGAGCACTATTATTTAATTTAATTTTGGTTACTTACTTCCTTGAATTTATTTATTAATTAATATAACTGAATTATGATTTTAATGCAACTTTACTGTATTTTTCTATTTTATAACCATTTTTTTAATATTACTTCATTAATCGAAGAAGAAGATCATCATCATCATCATCATGTGTAGGAGATGAATGAATTTTCTTGAAACTTGAGTTTTCTACACAATCACATCTAGTAAGGATCCGAGGAATTAGGGTTTGACAGAAACCTGTGTTGGATGACTCTAAGATTGATAGTCTAGTTCTTAGGGGTAATATATCTATCATTTCAGGTGAGATCGTTCACTGTTTTACATAAATACGTATACAAGAAAACATTTTAATCAACCTGAAAAAAAGGTAGCCTGCTACAATTGTGTTGTCATAATATTATTCACAGACATTGCTTTCATGTAGGTATCTCAATATCAAACACCTTTTCTTTTCCCTCACAACACAACTGAAAGTATATAACTTTGTTTTGATTGGTCTTTAGTTAGTCTTTAGAACTGGTGTCCCATCCCTTTCATCTTTCCGAAAGAAAATAATCCAAATTAAGAATTCTTCCCCAAAATGGAATTTAATCATTCTTTGCACTATATTTTAAAATTTTGATTGAATTTTAAAAGTTTTTGATAAAATAATCTTCAATTGATGATCTTGATCGTCTTCGATATTTATTTTTTCCTTCTTGATTGGTTCTGGAAATGGGGCGAACCAAGTTTTTATTTTATTTTATTTTTTGGGTTATTGTTAATTCAGGAAGAGCCAGGCAAAGAAGGTGGTTTGTATTCCAGCACCAGCAGCTGCAAACAGCAGGCCTAGTGGAGAAGTAGTACCGTCAGATTTATGGGCATGGAGAAAATATGGTCAGAAACCCATCAAAGGTTCTCCTTACCCAAGGTGAGCAAAAAATTTGTATTGTCATTCTAGATTGATAACCTATATAAAGTTTCTAAGACAAATAACAAAAGCAGAATTCCCCATTTTCCTTTCCTCTGACATATTATTACCTGAAAAAAAATATTTCTCGCTTTTTTTGTTAATTATTGTTATTATTTTCCAGCTGAGCATGAAATATTATTTTTATGTTGCAAAACAATGGAGTTTTTTTCCCGCATTTTTGCTGAAATCTGAAGACAAGTTTCCAATACCATATTGTGCATATTTGCATGAGAGAAAATTGTGCCTATTTCCAATAATACTCATAATATTTTTGATGGAGAATTGCCGTGATCGGTAAACCTTGTCTTTATATAAATATTTCAGGGGATACTACAGATGCAGCAGCTCGAAGGGTTGCTCAGCAAGGAAACAAGTGGAGCGTAGCCGAACTGATCCCAACATGTTGGTTATCACCTATACTTCTGAGCACAACCATCCATGGCCAACTCAGAGGAATGCTCTTGCTGGGTCGACAAGGTCTCAGCCACCAAAGAACAATGCTGGTGCTTCGAAGAGCTCCCTAAGTTGTCGAGCCCAAAAGACAGCAAATACTGCGGAAGAATATAAGGAGAACAGTAATGATACATTGTCTCCAACCATGGTCGGCGGTAGCTCAACAGCAAGCGCGCCAGTAAAAGAAGAGGTTGAAGACATTGAGAAGCAAATGGAGATTGATGATACTGATCGATTCAGCGAAGGGTTTCCTCAGAGTTACAGGCCTGCAATGCCTGCAGAGTCTAACCAATCTGAAGATTTCTTTGCTGATTTAGGAGAGATAGAGGCCGACCCACTTGATCTTTTATTCAGCCAAGGATTCACTGAAGATGTACAGAAAGAAAACAAGGCTTTGGATCCATTCGGTCTCTTCGATTGGTCAGGGGACACAAACACCAACATTTCATTTGGAGAAGCCAATAGGGGTTTATAACAAGACCTTAAAGAGCAAAAATTATTCCCCACTGCTAATAAAAAAAAAATGTAGTTATAGTGGTGCAATTATGGTCCTGGTATAAACCCTTGTCTAGCTTTGAATTTCATGTGGAGGGGGGGCTTTTTCATTTCTTTTTCTTTCTAGTTTCTACCTGCTATGATTTTCTTGTTAAATTTACCAAGAACGGTGAGGAAATTAGGAAAGAAAGATGAGTAAAAAAGAGTGAAATAAAGAGAGTGCTGGTTGATTGGGAGCAGACCCAATGAGTCCCACGTTCCTTTTGGAATATTGGTGGACGGGACAGAAAGCTGAGGAACAGAAGGTTTCAACAGTTAGAACAAGTACATCCATCAGACATGACTGGAAAGCTCAGAGACGAGTAGAGGTGAGATTGATACACAATGATGGGACTTGCCCTTTAATCTTTTTCAATTTCAAGTGGGAAAAATCATTCATCAAGCACCCCCTCTTCCCTCTCTGCTCATGTGGGCAGAATTCTTTCATTGCTTTTGATGGGAAATCAAATGGCAATAAAGCCAAGAAGATGACAAAACAAAAACACAAATACACATTAAAATTATTATGATTAAAAAAAAAAACTCAGAAATTGGCTTCTCTTTTCTTATCAGTCATCTTCTCTAGGGATGTGCAAAGAGAGAAAGTGCTCTGTATACAGACTTTGGGTTCCTCAGCTTTCTGTTTCTTTTATTGTATTGTCCACCAATCTGCAACTTGTGTTTTCATTCTCAGTTATTTTACTCCAAGTGTTAGTTATTAAAAATGATGGTTTTGTGCAACAAAATTTTTCTATCTGCAGACTTCTGTTATCATCTGCCACTTTTATTTTGTCTTATTATATATTTTAGGATTTACCCATTTGTGCATGTTTACTATATATCATTGTACGTACACATTTGTGTTAATTAAGCCTTGTGGTTTTTTCACACTTTCTAGTAACTTCAAGCTTTCTTTCTTTTTAATTGTATGCTAAGCTCACAAATTTTTCAATATAATAAAGACATCCAGAGACTTAGGTATAATAATTAAAAAAAAAAATTATTACTGGATCACAAACCACTTCAATAATAGTGTGGATCAAAATCAGAACCTATGCATTTTTTTTTTGCCAATTAATTGTTCAAAACGATCATGAACCAGCATTGTCACTAAAATACTTTGAAGGTAAATTCATTCCACACGAATTACGATATCAATATAACAATTTCACCTCTGAGACATACGAAGGATTGTGTTTTAATTTTTATTAAATTAATATCTTATGTTATATTATGTTATCAAATATGATTCAAGCCATCATTTATCATTAAGTAACGTTGATGTGATATTAATGTGATGAGCATGACACAACTGTGAAGTTGATGTTGTGAATATAGCATTGACCACATCAATACTAATAAATGACAATTTGAATCACTTTTTTTAGCAGAGTATAAAATAAAATATTAAATTGACAAATTAAAAGTATAATTTTTTATGTGTCAAAATTAACAGAAATCATATAAATTTATTTAGTTTCTCAATTTCATATGAGAAATAACATTCCAAAATTAAAATAATTTTTTATTAATCAAAATATCCTCCTATATGGTCCATAAAAAACTCATCCATCCAGCCCTTCAAATTAATATATATTATATTACTTAAGAATTCTTTCTAGTTAAATGAAAATAGAAACTAATAATACATAGCACATATTGTTAACACATGTCACAATTTGGCCATGTTACATTGGAAACTTTATGCTTTTTGCTCAATTTATTACCAATAGTGAACCTAAGTTCTGTCAAATCGATCAACTTTAATAAAAAAATTCATACCCTTTCAAATGAAGTCACTTCATTGGAGAAAAGAACAGTCCAAAGTTGTAGTGAAAATGGGTTTTTATCTCTCTCTTTCTCATTCTTGATGGTCATAACGATTTTGAAAGAAATTTTGATGCAATTGGGGTTATGGGAGTGAATGTAATAATGATTTTGAAAAGAAAGAAAATGGAGTTAATTGATGACATACATAAAAAGCATTATGACTAGGAATCGCCATGACTCGATTTGTAATTTCATATTAAAATCAGGGTGATTTGGAGTTGTGGTTAAGATAGGTTTGAATCGGACTGTTGAATTTTGATTCTCAATGATTTTAATTCTCTGTAATTTCATTTTTTTTTCAAATTTAATTTAAAAATAGTTTTGATTAGGGTCTTGTTTCAATTTGATTTAAATTGAGGCAATCCCGTAATTAAAGTTAAAAAAAAATGATTAAATTGAATTAAATTGATGAAACAAATCATTAATTTTGATCCAATTCAACCTTCAAAAGAGGAGTGGTTGAGACTAATTCCAAAACACACACACACGTATATTTTGATGGATTTTAATTTTAAACTGAAAGAGTATTTGTTTTAATTAAATCAGCTTATAAGTTTTAAAAATAGACTAATCTGTTTGTTTATAATAAATTTAAGACTTATAAGTTAAGATGATAAGCTAAGAAAAAAGGAAGATCAATTTTTTATTTTGATATTTATAAGTTAATTTGGGCAAATATTTTACCATATTATTCTAATTTAATTTTTAAAATTTCATAATAAATCTTATTTAATATATTTTTTAGTCATTTTAACGATAAATGTACTTACAAGCTGTTTTTTATTAAACACATCAATTATTTATCAATCACTTATAAGCATTTTAATTAAACGCATAACTGTTTAAAATTTTAAATACTTATAAGCTCAAATTAACTAATTTTCATAAGTTAAATAAAATACCCTTAAAGTCAAACCAAACCATCCATCACTAGACTAATTATGACTATTATAGATATGCTCTTTTGAAAGTGTTTGGTGATAAATCCTCCTTAGCATGCTATGAGCTTTCTTATCGCACAAATCCTAAAAAACCATGCACTTGATACTACATTGGATGCTTTTTAGATGCTCGGTCAAATTTATTAATCATAAATATATATCATGTTGTCATCACATCATATATATTACTAGAGGAAATAACTAATAAGGATTGATTAGGAAGAAAAAAAAAATATAAAAAATAGAATCTAATGTCTCTCTGGATTAATCACACCGACTTTGATCTCAAAGGTCTAATCATGGAAGGCTATAATGGACTTATGGCCTAATGGTTTTACGTAAAGTCACCTATAAGCTGAGGTGGAAAGTTTTGACTTATAAATTAAAATGTGCTCCTCCTCTACTTATTCATGAGAGGTAGAGTGCTTTTATTCTTGATTGGCTCATTACATATAATGCTTCCATAGCTTTTGAGTTATTTCATTTGATGAAACATTAGTGCAAACTAAAGGAAAAAGTGATTTTTTTTGCTTTCAAATTGGACGTGAGCAAAGTGTATGATTAGGTTGAATGGAATTACTAGGAGAGAGTGATGTATAAAATGTATTTTCTTGCTAGTTTTTAATAACTTATTGCATGCCATGTGTATCAATAATTTCTTTTTCTTTTTCTCATCAACGAGTGGCCTATTGTCGTTATGAAACTGAGTGGGGGCTTTGACAAGGGATCCACTTTCTTCTATCAGCATTAATTTGAAATGTTTATGCTAAATCGTCAGTTATATTGAGATGTAGGTTTTTAAGGACAACTCAGTGGTGTCACTGTCACTTTTATTTTTTTGCTAATAATTATGTGCTTTTTGCGAGAGGTACTCAGTTGGAATATCATATAATTAAGGAGATTATTTAGCTGTGTGAAATGACTTTTGATCAGAGGATTAACTTTGATAAGTTAGTAATCTCTTTTAGTTCCTTTATTCCTTTTTAAGTACGCACTTTTATGAAGGATTATTTTTTTTTTAAGAGTTCAGCTAGTAGAGACTCATTCCAGTTACTTAGAGTTACCTAGTATAATTTAGTGATCCAAGAGCTTTATTTTCTTTACGTAAAAGATAGATTTTGAAAGAAAATTAAGAATTGGAAAAGAGGTTTGTGTGTAAACTATAATTTAGTTTTTGAGAATTGGTAAAATCCATATAATTTAGTCTCTATACTTTCAAAACTAAGTAATTTAATTTTTAAAATTTGACAAAATATATAATTTAGTCTCTTTGTTTAATTTTTCATCTAATTACCGTTAATTATAACAAGAATAATTAAAATGCCCTTAACTCTATATATTTTCTAATTTAAACAATTTAGTCATTAAGATTTTACAGTACTCACAAAATAGTTTAAATCAAGGGACTATTTTATTTATAATATAACACCATATGGAAAATATATAAAATTAAGGGTATTTTGACATTTTTATAATAATTAATTGTTAATTAGATGGAAAATTAGATAAAAGGGCTAAATTGTAGGTTTAGTCAAATTTTAAGAACTAAATTATAGGGTTTATCAAACCTTAGAAACTAAATTATAATCTATCCCTATTATTATTATTATTATTATTATTATTATTATTATTATTATTATTTATACAACAAAGCCCTGCATTTTGATTTATAATAGGATGCACTCGAATTTGAACAGGGAAAAATAACTTATTTGAACAGGATAAAGCACAATAAATAGATAATTGTTATTGTCAAGATTTAATTGATCATTTTAACCGTCCAAAGTTGTTGATAGAAAAGAACTTTTTATCCTTATACTCTATCATCGAGTAGTGACTAGTGGGTCCAATTAATTATGGGCAGCAACAAGCCTCCACCTCTATGATCATCATTATGGTTCATTAGTGCTTGTTGGGCATAATTTAAAAAATAAAATAAAATTATTGACACCCATCAAAATTATATTTCATTATTAGCATATTTAACACTAATTTCCCTTTATTCAAAGCCTAAAATTAAGCACCAATTCAACAAAAATATATACCTCTCTTATCACTGCCACTTTTTGTCAATTTGCCTTTCTATTTTAGCACTAAAGTGTCAGATACTGAGTATTATGCAGATTTTGGACTTCAAATTCCACTTGGGTTAGCGTTGATTAAGGTTAGTTTCACATCAAGTTTGACGGATTGTATTGGGGTCACTTTTTATGGATGCTTCATTGCTTTGTACTTTGATAGATAGAATCAAGCCAAATTCTCTGCATTAATTTTTTTTTTTATCGGATTGAAAAAGTGATAATTCAAGCTTAATATTTACCAGATAAGTAATATATATTTTTAATTATTAGACTAAATTAGGTTAAGCGAGAAAATGAAATTAAACCATACTTAACAAACCTAAATGATGATCATCATCAAACTGTTAATAAATGTGATTTTTCTGATTAGTTTTTTTTTTTTTTTTCATGATATGGGAAATGGGCAGGAAGACTTGGGTTCACTTAGGGAATAAGTTTGGAAATTAATAAAAAAATGTTTTTGTGAAAAAATATCATTTATAATGTTATTGAAAAAATAATTTTAAAAAATATTTATTTATTTATTTTAAAGTTTGTATTATTATACTATATAAAATTTAATTTTAATTAATATAATTTTTTCAAAAATATTTTTCTTAATTGTAATTATAGCAATAATATAAAACAAATCCTTAATCGGCTACAAATGTGTAAAGTCATTTCAACAATATCGTGTAAAAGCAATATCGTGATAGTAAAAGAAAAATAATTAAAAATAAAAACTTTAAAAATAAAATTCATTGTATAATTTATTATTATGTACGTGGTATATTAATTAATTTATTGTTAATTTAGATACAAACCCAAAGCAAAGCAAAGGAGCAGTATCGCAATTCATTTGTAGAATGAGTTCATTTAGTTAATTGACATAGCCATAATTAAGAAATTGCAGCAAACAACTGCAACAATAACTTTTTTTTAGTATCAACAAGTGCTTAAATGAGATTTGTAGAGTTATCTTTTAGACAAACTTCAACTGCAAAATTAAGAGTTTAAATTCTGGTGTTATTATTGTTACGAGGCCTTAATTTTAATATTGTTTTTGTCTTGAATGTGAGAAATTACATACATAAAAACTAAAAAATAACACTTTTAATGTTGAAAAAAAAAAAAAATATATATATATATATATATACAGACACTTAAACTCTACTTGTTTCGTGAAAAATAAGTTATCTATAAAAAATATTTTCTACTTAAAAATGTCTAAAAAAAATTTTCATAAAAACATTTTTCATTATTTAATTGTAATAATAATCTAATGATATGTTTTTACACATATATATATATTTATTTTCATAATATTATCTAAATTTAAAAAATAAAAATTATTTTTTTTTTTGAAAAGAGAAAATCATTTTAAAATAATTTAACTTTTCTTCATTAATAAAATATTTTTTATTTATCTATTCTTTTAAATAACTCAAATATTAAAAAGTATGAAAATTATTTTCTATAAAATAAATAGAGCCTCAATTAACATGAATTATAAATTTGCGTAACTATAAATAAATAAATATAAGGTTTCAAAAAAAAAAAAAAAAATTGGGCGGCTCGGATAATAACCAAATACCAATCATGCTCCGCACCCACTTGAAACCTATTTGGGTTTCCTCATCTCCGACCCGGCCCAACCTTTTATCAAAAGTCAATAATATTAACATCCAACCCAATCGGATTGGGCACCACACAGGGACTGGACAAATTGCCATGCCTACCTCTGGATGATTTAGAGCTTAATTAAGAGTTAATTTCTCATTGATTAATAATTTTAAAATTTTTTAAATATAAGAATTAATTAAATTAAATTATTTATTTTTACATAATTTAAATATAATATATATATATATATTTATTAGATTGATTGAAATTATTAATAAATTAAAATTAAAAGAAATGTAAATATTTATATTTTTTGTTATTTTAAGTAAAAAAAAAAAAAGTGAGTATTACAAATGGGCTTAGAAAAAGTTGGAAAAGCCTTAAATCATGTTTGAGCATAACTAGATTGGGCTAAAGATTTTAAGTTTTAATTGGACTGAAAATGAGCTTTCCATCTGCAATGGCGGTCGGCAGATTCATTCAAGAGCTAACTAATACTAATTACCGCTGTTTATCTCTTATCTTCTTCCATTGCATCAGCTCACCGATCTCTCTAACGGTATTTTTCAACATTATATCGCTGAAAAATGAAGCTTTTACTTCTGAACTATAGCGCATTCTTGTCCACTCCAGTATCAGCAAGAAGGGTCTTTTCTGCTTTTTCTTCTGCTGCCCCCAACTGGGAAGGTGGGGTATCGATGGTGCAAGGAGCTTCTAGAGGAATTGGCCTTGAATTTGTGAGCTGATTTTCTTCTTTTACTTTTATTTTATACCTCCTTCATTTCAAATTCTTGGTTTCTTTCTTGCTTTTTTTTTTTTAAAATTTTTTTTAAGGTTCTTGCATGCATTTCCAATCTCCCTTAGAAAATCGGTTGCTGAATTTTATCGCATTTGACGTATTATTTTGCTGATTTCTTAATTTTGATGATTTGTATTGTCGTATCGTATATGTCTTTTTTCATGTAATTACAGTGTGTTTAGAAGAACAATGCGTAGCTTGGGTGATTCACATCCCTGGTAATTGAAATGATAATTAATGGATAAACATGATTAATATGTTTAATCAGACTAATCAATTGATGGGAAATCATACAATTACAATATAATGGACTAGAGTTAATAAGCGTGCGGTTTTTGTCCTTTTTGTTTCCATTTGATGAGTGAACTGATTTCTTTGGTATCCATTGGAAAAGTCCTGTACCTAAATGATTTTATAAGTTTTCAAGGCTTTGAATTCATGCCTTATCGTAGAACCAACCAACTTATTACATTATTTGTCCGCATACAAAGAATGATTTTCTTGTATTTGCACTGTAATTTAAATCAATTCACTTTGGTTTTTAATAGCAATAATGTGCCCCCAGGGTTATAAACCAAATCTATCAATGCAGTGAAAATTTTCTTGATCCCACTTTCAAGAATTATTTTGACCATCCTTTTTTTTTTTTTCCTTCTAATTAGGATGGGATATTGCTTTCCTTTTTGTTTTTCATTATGCTGTTCGGAATTGCTAAATTAGGTTCTCATGTATAATTTAATTTATTTTGTGTCAAAATCTGTTGATATGGATTTCATGTTTCCTAGTCCTGTTTAAACAGTTTCACTATACTTTTTATTTTGTCCTTGGCTTCTGTTTTTGTCTCAGTTGTTTGTTTGTGTTGTCACATGATCGACTGTTCTTTTCCATTTTTTTGTTACAATTTTTTGTTCTCTATCTTATATATATATATATATATATATATATATATATATATATATATATATCACATGACAGACATAGACTACACTTTTGTTATCGTCCTTAGTCCTTAATCCTTACGTTGATAATCATATTTTTTATTTTATTCCTTTACCTTTCAGGATTTCACGAATGCTTTATTACATGTACTGAATTAAAGAGAGTGAATCGTTTATCAAGTTATGTTCCATCTGATAGGTTAAGATGACCACTCAATGCCATGGTCAATACAGCAAATACACCATGTGGAAGTTCTGTTTGGGGGTTCAATATCTCCATTGATAGTTGCTAGCTTATTTTAGGTCTTTAGATGGCTTATGCTTCTTCCATTCATTTCCCATAGAAGGCAAAAACTATCACTTGGAGTTGTCATGGAGCAAAAATTATCTGGTTTATTTGACTTTATGGTTAAAGTTGCTGTTGAGAAAACATTTTATTAAATATATTAGTTAGAGACTATTAAAAATTAATTTGGTATGTCATGGCCATAAGAATGCTAATCTTTTTTTTTTTTTAAATACAAACAATTTTTTTTTAATCAGCATTTAAAACGGTACTTTTCCTAAAAAGTGTTTTTTTGATCTTAAAACTCAATGCCAAATAGGGTAATCATGTTTCAACTAGTGAAAAGGAGGACATGACTTAGAGTTTGACCGGTCCAGAAAAGAGTGTGTTTTGTAACTTTCTTGGGAATTAATATTATAATCTGTATATCAAAGTTGTTTAGTCAGCAACTTACAATCAAGCTGGTTAGCCTTGAAATATTGGCCCATCAGGTTATCTCTTCACAAACTCTAATTATGGGGTCATAGTTACTGTTTTGAGAAGTGGAATTAAAAGAAAAATTTTCATCTTTATGTCACATTTGGTAGGCCATAATGCAATCAATTTTTTTTTATTGAATCTTAATAAAAAATTTGATTGTATTACATTGCATTATGGTCTACCAAGTATAGCTAGGGCTCTTCTGTGTATATATGTGTTTGTGGCAAGTTATAGTTTGAGAAAATATGTGTGTCCATCTTTGTGTGTTTTTTTTCCTTTTTTCGTTGTTATTTTACTAAAGTACAATATTATTTTTTCGGATGAGAATTGTGATTTGTTATTTCACTTTTCTAATATATTTTTTTTCCCTCCAATAAAGCTGAATACTTAAAAATGACTTGAGCTCGAGTTTGAGTTCATCTCTCTAAATGAGTTGAGCTCAAGGTTGGCTCGTTTAATCTCTTCATTTGCTATATTAATGGGCTAAAGGCCAGTCAACCATGAGTTTATTAAAATTTGGGTGAGCTTAGCTCAAGCTCTAATGTCTAAGCCTGAATTGTCAATCGCATTATAAATTTCATAAGCTGAGCCTTAGCTCTTCATGCTTGACTTATATTAGCTCATTTTTAGCCTTATAGTTGTTTTTTTTTTTTTTTTTTTTATTAAAGATTTCTAAGCCATGTTAAGTACCATTTTTGTGTTAGAACTGTAAACACCATATTTTGGCCGGTCAATAAATTCTTCATTTAGCAAAAATAACAATTGAAGTTTGATTAACATGCAATTGGTTGATTCTATAAGTTGTGATGAAGTTCTAATGTTAATCAATCTTACGTACTCACGAATTTCAATTTTCTTAATTGAGGTCCGATCTCAATAATAGTGGTTTTAAATTGTTTCGTTTTAATTGATGTCCGATCTTAAGATTTCCTGATCTCAATCAAGCTTAATCCTATATACTTGTTCAAGTTTCAGTTTTAATCGAAGTTTGAATGATGATTATCCGATCTTCGAGCTTAACCTCATTCTTGTTTGAGTTTAGTTGGTTAATTGAAGTTTGATTTTCTAGTTTAAGTTCAATTTTCGTATGCAAATTACCCGATCTCAATAATAGTTTGCTTTAATTTTGTTGCAACTTTAATTTAAAGCCTAATTTTAAGTTTATCTGATCTCAATAAAGTTCAATTTCATATTTCATTTGTTTCATTTGAAGTTCGATTTTGTTTTAAGTTCCAGTCTCTTTATGCTGTTGATCCGATCTCAATAAAGCTCTATCATGTTCAAACAAGTTTAAATTGACTCGCTTTATGATTATCCGATCTCAGTTAAAATGTAAATGTTGAAAAGCGTAAAGTGTTAAAAGATCTATCTCAAAAAAGAGACGTTTTATTCAACTTTTCAAAAATTTGTAAAAGTTAATCAGTGAGCAGGTCTTTCCCAGCCTGAGCTTCAGATACATTTACAGTATCCTCCTCCTGCTAGCTCTCACCCTCGCCCTCAACACCCGAGGCGAGCTTCTCAAGCCAAGAGAAGTCTTCTTGAGGGTAGTACTTAAGTAGCTTGGCTAGGAGATCGCCGTGAGCTTGCACATAGGCATTGACTTCTTTCTCGAGGGCTTTATTCTCCTTCGCTTTCAGCTCCTTGGAGAACTTAGCTAAGTCAATAGCTCGGCTCGCCTGGGCGTCCTCCAACTCCTTCCGTAGCTTAGCCACGAGCCCTTCAGAAGACCGCACCTGTTGCTTGAGATCTTGCACCCGAGTATTGGCAAAAGAGAGTTCTGTCTTGTAAGTTAAGGCCTCGTGGACCACCCTCAACTTCTCCCTCCTCAGGAAATTAACCTTCTCCTTAACCATGTGTTGGGTGACAACCGCCTCCAAGCTCAGGCTTATGGATTGGTGGAGGAGATCTTCAATACTTTTGGGGGCCATCCGGGTATGGTCTTCTAAGAGGTATATAGTAGCACGGGTGACCGTAGCAAAATCAATGTTCCCCCCTACGGTGTGATTTCTCTCTGGAGAACTCAGTAAAATTTGAGTGCCTTGGGAGAATAGTCGTCCAGATGAGGCCGCTTGCCCAGAAGAGCTGCCTTAGAAGTTGTAAAGACCAGCGGTTTAAGCGTGGGCGGACTTGGAGCGGGAGCCAATCTCACGCCAGTTGTTTCATTTTGAGCTAGGGCTGGGGAGTTCGTTCCTTCCACTCGAGCTCGTTTTTGGGCTTCCAGCTCAGCTCTGGCAGCAGTAGCAGCAACTTCCTTTTTCTAGAGGACTTTCTTAGCGAGCTCTCTTTTCCTTTTCTGAGCTACCTTGTCAGCATCACCTCTTGCCATATCTGCGCACAAAAAAAAGTTAATGAGATCATATTGATCATAGGACTTTGGGACAAGGGGGTTTTACCCTTTTTGGGCCCGAGATCAGAGAGCTGGAGCGGAACGCTCTTCTGAGTGATCATGTTCATAAGCCACCACTTTACCTCTGTCGAGATTACATCCGAGCACAGGTAACGACGAGTGTTCGCTTGGCTCTTAAGCTCGGTGACTACCGCCTTTTCGTCCTCGTTGAGAATGATCTTTTCTTGGGGCCTCACGGCTAGGTAATTCCAACTTCGTGAAATACCCTGGAAGCCACGGGGATCTCGACTCTGCAAAATGAAGAACCGATCTTTTCAGCTCTTCAAGGGGGAGGGGAGTTCAGCAAAGAGCCTACAGTTCGGCTTCATTTGAAAGAGCCAATACTCGTCGTTCTTCCTTTAGGCTAGGCGGTGTAGTTTGGCAAAAACCTTCACTGTGGGCTCTAGACCTTTTGCTCGGCACAAACCCCGGAATGCGACGAGTTCGGGTGCAGTTGAGCCAAGCAGATGCAATGGTACTTCAAAATGTCCTTGTAGAACTACTCCCAGGGAAACCGCAGCTCGACCTTCAATTGTTCCTTGTAAACCATTACCTGATCCACCTTGTCAAAAAAGTGATCAGCCCGGAGATTCTCGTGACATTGAATGAGCTTGAATGTGTTGGTGGAGAGATTGAACTCTTGGCTTATTTGATTTAGCTCGGAAGTTCGGCGATTCGAAGGGAGTTCGTCCACTAGGAGAGATTCTTTCCGAAGATTCGAAGCCGGTTCTTGGCTCGGTCCACCAGGCTGATTAGAGATTGGCCCAGTTTGCACTTCATTTTGGCTATTGGTTCCCACCTCCCCTTCATCGGAGGTCCAAGAAACATTCACCGATGGTGGGCTAGCTGTCCTCTCGCTATCATTACCACTCATTTTCAGGAGAAGAAAGAAAAAATATAAACGGAAAAGGATCAAAACTATACCTTCGATGAAAACTTCATCGCCGAAGAACAAGAACCAGAGAAAACTCGCCGGAGATTTGAGAGAAGAGAGAGTATAGAAATATCAAATGACAGCCCCTCCCCCATATATATATAGCCTCGTGCATTCAATGCTTGCACAGCTAGAGGAGACGTCTCGGTTAAACAAAATATTTAATGCTTTTTCGATATCCAAGGCGTACCATCGGGTATGCCATTTAGAAATTTATTTATTTCTGACTTGGGGAGGGAACCAGTAACGGGAGAGACCGGATGGAAGTGAAAAGCACAGACAGAGATCGGATGAAAGGTTTAGGAATAGATCAGATAAGAGATCGGATGACAAGTGTTAAAATCAGATAAAAGAGATCAGAGGACGAGTGAAGAGCACAAACAGAGATCAGAAGAAGAGTTTTTAGATTAACTACAGGGATCAGATTGAGAGAGATTGGATGAAGGGACCTGATAAAGAGATCGGATAAAGGAAACCATCAAGTCAAAAAAATGTCAAGTAAAGAGAAAAAGGTTGAGCAAACCAAAATTTCAGAGACATCAGTTTGCCCATGAATCATCGTCCTTGCTTTGTAAGATCAAATTCTCACCATCAAATTTGAGTTAGTTAAAGCATTTAGAGTACGCTTCAATCTTCACCATTAATCTCATTTGTAAAGATAAATCTAGACCATTGGATTTGAAGCAGTTAAAGCACTTTGGTACGTTTTAATTTGTGCCCTTCATTTTATTTGTAAGGACAAATTCCAGGCCATTGGATTGAAGAGATAAAGACAAACTTGGTACCTTTTAACCCCAACCCTTGATCTGATTTGTAAGGCATGATCCCCAACCGTTGGATCAAAGAAGAAAAGGATAAAGAAGTTGATCTCCGCCCTTGATTCTAGATCTCTTTAATTCCTGACCCTCATATTTTGTCCTTTTAAATCCAGACCTCTTCTTTTTCTATCTTGAATCCTAACCCTCCATTTTATGACTCCCATTCCCTATAAATACCCCAAATTTTCACTGTTGAAGGGGTCCTTCTTGCCGCAAAGAAGTGTTTAGAAAATATAAGAGAGAGGCTTTAAAAATATCAGTTTTCTAAATAATCTCCTTCATAATGTCAAAAAGCTCACGTTACTTACTCTTCCCAATTTACCCTAGCCCGCCGTCTTTAAAGATTGACTTGATAGTCCTGGGGATCCCTTTCTAAGCTTCAAACGTCAAAACCCACTCTTCCCATCATCACTAGAGCCCGTTGCAAGTAAAATTTCTGTGGCTACGTCATATTTCTTTTAACGTGAGTATAGCTAGGTTACATCCAAACACTATGTAAGCTAGAATCCGAATTCTATAAATACTTAGTCATACTAAACTTTTAGGGAAATAAGGCTTAGATCAACCCACGTATGTCTTGCAAATATTATTGTTTTAATTTTGTTGCGGTACTGTGGAAATATTATTATTTTTGCCTTCGTCTTATATTGAAAAGTATCACATTTCCTATTCTGAAGTAGTTTAGAAATGATGATTAGAGTTTGGATAAACTAATAGGAATAAAGAGTTCGGATATAATAATGGGAGTATGGAGAGAGTTCGGACACAATAATAGGAGATCAGAAATAATAATAGGGGATCGGGTACAATGAGATGAGTTCGGAAATTGTATAGTGTTAGCAAATCTGATAGTTCGGAAATTGTCTTCATGGCATTTATATTTCTCTTGTATAAAGGGAGATCGGAAATAATGTATACGTAGTCATTCACAATTATATTTAGAGATAATAATAAGAAATAGTGCATTTCTGTCATTTTATAGTTCGGAAATAATGACAGGAGTTTTGAAACAATGCTGCCCTGTTTGATGAAATTGCTACTTCGATACTTTTAACATTTTTCTTGCTTCCTCTAAATGATAGTCATCTTTGAAAATTGGCAAATCTATTTCACGAAGTCTTTAACCTTTCAACAATTTCGTAAGGTATGGAGTTCGGGAGAGAGTCTTTCTTTGAACCCCTCCCCTTTTATATTTATGAAACAAGCAATTTTTCTTTTAAGGTTCTGGGAAAGTTTTTCCTTAACCCTTAATTAAGCATTTTACCAAGTATATGCTTTATGTTCAAGGGAGAGTCCTTCCTTAAAATTTTTATAATATCTTTCTAAATGCATTCCAATATTATACGTTCATGGGAGAGTTTTTCCACGAACCTCAAAATTTTACGTCAAGCTTTTTATAATCGGGATCCAAAGAAGAGTCCTCCTTAGAACCCTTAACTTCCTTAAAATTTTATTTATTTCTTTAAACACAAGGGAGAGTCTTTCCTTGGATTTATTCCCATATTCTAATTAAGGGAGAGTCATTCCTTAAATTCGAAGTTGTGAGATTCATAGGTAGACAAAATTCCGTAAGCAACATCTCCATAGGTGACCAAGTTATAAATTTATTAAAAAACTTAAATTAAACCAACATAGGAAAAGCATGACAATTGATTATGTCGATGATGAGACTTTAATTCATTAACTGAGAGTCCTGATTAATGAATAAAACTCTCGAAGCTTTAATTAACACATTTCCTTTGAATTGGAGTCCCAATTAAAAGGAATGAAAGTCTAAACTCATATCAATTCAATTTTATAGAATAGTCACTTAACACACTACGCTCTCGATTGTTTGAACACCGACGATGAGATTAGTAATGAATAAGCTGAGAGTCTTTCTTATTCGTTATAAATCTCTAGGAACCAAATGATACCTCTTCATAATTAGAGTCATAATTTTGTGGAGGGAGGAATTTAACAAATTAATAATTAGAGTCAAAATTCACTTCAGAGTTACCCCATTTACCTTTCGTTCCTGGGGCTTACTCTAAATGGTGAGACATTAAACAATTCTATGTCAAATGCGCGGATCAGCATTATAATTTAAACTCTAGTAAAATTATTGGCGTTGAATTATAAAGAGCACATCCTTAAATCCACTTGCTCTTGTTGAGGGACGATGTGAGGTGCCTAACACCTTCCACACATGTATGCGGACCTCGAACCCTGAATTTTTGTTTTAGAAGTGATAAAAATTATTTTTCTAAATTTTTTTAACAATAAATGATTTTCTTTAATTTTCCTGAAAATTAAAGTGGCGAATCCTCACTTTCCACTTCGGTGAGAATCGTCCGGCGACCGCAAAACCCTTGCGACAAGAATTCCACTACAATAGTTTGGTAATGTCTATGGTATAGTTGTGTTGTCATGCTTTATGCAGCCTTATTAGAAATGAATTATAGATTCTTTGCCTAGGTTAGAGGATTACATTGTAATAAGCATTTGTTTTTCTCATTCTTGACAGAACCACAACTTTCTCTGCTGATTAGTTACTGAGTATGTACCTTGGACTTGGGTATCACTATCCAAATTGGGCATCTGTCTGTGTGTTGAACTCAATCTATTTTCCAGTATTTCATAAGAATCCCTACTAATATGAAGGGTCAAATATCATTCCTATGCTTGAATATCCTTGTTTGACACTGGTACTTTGGGCCCTGAAGTACGTGGTGGTTCAAGGTAAAGTGAAGAGCTATGATCACAAAAACCTCTTATTCTGTTTTTGTTGGATTTATTACCTTGTTTTAGGATTTTAATTTGATGATGCAAGGAATTAAATCAATTGTGCCAGCAAACATTGATTTTTTTTTTTTTAACTACCTGAAACAGGTTAAACAACTTCTGGAAATGAATGAGAAAGGGCATGTTGTTGCCACTTGTTGAAATCCTAATGGAGCAACAGGACTTCTTGATTTGAAAAACAAGTTTCCTGAGCGCCTCAACATTTTACAGTAGGACTTGACCATTGAAAGTTCCATAAAGGTTAATGCATCTTTCTTAGTTCACCTCTTGCTTTTATCTAAACCAGAAGAAAATTCACCTGTTTTCTGTGCTTAGTCATCAGCTTAGCTTAGTTGTGGTTTGCCACATGATACCTAAATGAATTTACTCCAAATGCATTTAGCTTTCTTAATAAAAAAATAGAAGAACTTGGATCTTACTACCACTTCAGGGTTAGAAAGGTTGTGAGTTGTAAATTTTAGTTTATTTCCTTTAACTTCTTCATGGTGATGATAAGGTTTATCAATTATTTTGGTTTGTTTCCTATAGTGTCTTTAATTTATTTCAGTTTGTTAATTATTATTAATTGCCCATATACTGGCATCAGGATGCTTTAGCCTTTCATGCTTGTTCAGTTGTTCTAATGACCTGACATTGATGTCACATTGCAGGCTTGTACAATGTCTGTAAGAGAAAAATATGGCTCTTTGAACCTTCTCATTAATGCCTCAGGCATCCTTTCAATACCAAATATGTTGCAACCAGGTAGGAATATTGCATCATTGCTTCCACAGAGTTAATCTGAGTTACTTTAATAATTGCATTGTTTTGTATGATAGCACTCTTTCTATAAACTCAGGACCAGGCAAGGGAATAAGGTTAATTTCTTTGGTTTCCAGTGCAGAAACAACCTTGAACAGAGTGGAGAAATCATCATTAATGCTTGCCTATGAGGTCAATGCTGTGGGTCCAATTCTAGTAATCAGGGTATGCGGAGACGGCTTTTAGTTGGTAACTTGAATAATGGAATTCATACTCCATGGAATGGTTTGTGAAGAACCCAGTTTCTGTTTTTGTTTCGCCATAGTTGCTTTTGCAATAAAAGTAGCATTTTATGAGTGGTGAAATATATTGGTTTGGAAATTACAAAGATTTTGCCATTTTCTTATAGATATACATATATAGCAAAATGTGGGAACAAGAATTGTGAACTGCAGACGCCAGTGATTCCATTCCTTCTTTCTTGACTTCTGGGCAACCCAACTTTTAATCGGTCCAGGGAATAAAAGTGCATGGGTCGTGCATTAAGAAGAGTACCTGTATAAGCTTTTGTTTTATTATTTTGTTGCCAGTACACATTATTGTGAATTTTCAAGAAACAATTACTTTGTACATCAAGTGGGTTTTTAACAGAGATATCTTCAAAAGCAACATTTGTATTCACACAATGAATAAAAGAGTTGGAAATCTTATTTTACAAAGTTATGATGCAAAGAGGGGGTTTCTTGATTGCATTTTTCCTGTTCAATGGTTCACTTTAGCTTAAATATTACTATTATTATTTGCCATTTGCAGCATATGTGGCCTCTTTTGAAAGCTGGGGGAGGCTCAGGGACAGAGAGGGATGTTGCAGTGGTGGCCAATTTAAGTGCTAGGGTGGGATCCATTGGAGATAATCGCCTAGGAGGTTGGCACTCTTATCGCTTTTCAAAGGCTGCCTTAAATCAGTGTGTGACTTTTCTCTAGGCTTCCAATAACTCTAAGCTTCATGATCTACGACTTTAATATCTAAATGTCTCGTGTTTCCGGATCACTTCCAACAAACAATGGAATGTTATAATACCATTTGTGGTTGGTTCTTTCTAATCATAAGGATATTTTCGTTGAGACTGCATGCAGAGAACCATAATTATGCAAGTCTTGACATGTGTTTAATTTTCATCTTGGCAAGGAATGTGTAATTATGTCAACTTCCAATGATCTTTTCAGTTTAATATGGCAAACTCTACATAGGTTAAACGTGAGATAATTCTTGCTGATGGAGTATGATAGTTTGCTGTACTCGGACCATTCAGTTCACAGGGTAGATAAAGCCTATGAAAAGGTATCTGATTCCTGAAAAGCAAGCTCCATAAGTCTGTCTTTGTGCCTGTTCGATGCTAGAAGTAGTATTAAAAATAATAAGAAGTAGAAGTTTTTGATTACTGGTTGACAAATTCAGTAGTCATTCCATATTGTGGTACAGCTTGCATGTGTTCAAATACCAATAATAATATATAGCCCTTTTGAAGATACAAAGAAAAAAAATTACATGAGGAGAATGAATGACTGCAAGAGGAACTGGGTATCTATTGTCCACATACCTATATAAATGTGTAAGATCAGTTTTGGTTGTTATTAGTCCTTTGATACCAGTTGACCTATGACTTTCGGGTACCCATGCAGCCATAGAACCTTAATTTGGTTGGTATTGGTCTTGCCGAGTTCGCTTATAAGTACGATCCAATGTTCCTATTTTCTTATATTAGCTCATCTGTTGTAGACATAATTTATATAAAAAACAACTCAAATTTTATCAAGTTAGAAATTTCATTACTTGCCTTTCACTTACCATAATACAGCTATTGCTGGCAGTGACAAAGACTCTGTCTGTGGAGTTTGAACAAAAGAAAGATCCAATAGCATGCATTCTTCTGCACCCAGGCAGAGTGGACACTGACCTCTCTAGGCCATTTCAGAGAAATGTTCCTGAAGGCAAGCTTTTCACCAAAGACTACTCGGTACAAAAACTCTTAAACATCATCAACAATGCAAAGAGCCATGATAATGACAAGTTCTTCGCATGGGATGGCCAGGAAATTCCATGGTAAAATTGATCATACTTCCTAGACATTTCAGCTTATCAACTCATGCAGTTCATCATAGTTGCTGTGATTGTACGGACGCTCATATATTTCTTAATTTCTTCAAAATGCAATTTCATTGTGCATTGTTGTTGTATATCACTCTCTCAAAAACCCTATTTAGTCAGCTCTGAAAACATTATGCATTTTATTCATTCCTTGTGTTTTTTCCCTCCCTCTTCTCCATTTGTGCTCCTGAACTTGATTAATGCTGCAAATTATTTGGAAAGGAATGACTGGGATGTGTTCCCATTTTTGAAAATCTTGTCCTGTATTGATGTAACAAGAATTTTATATGTATATATGGACTTGACTTATTGTGTACAAAATGTACAAATGGGGATAATTTGGTAAATTTCAAGTACTTTTTAGACGTGTAACATCTATTCAATCCTTTTATGAAACTTTTAAATTTGAATTTGAAAATTTGCAAGTGCTCTCTCTCTATTATTAGTTATCCAATCCAATACCATCAACTTTAATCTATCATTGTTAACTACTTATTCAATCAATCAAAGATTATCTCACCAACCTTTTAACCTATTAGAACCCATCATTAGTCTAACTAATAATAACTTATCTTAACCTCTACTTTTGTCACGACCCAACCTATGGGCCAGATCGGCACTAGGACTTGGGCCAGCCTAAAGCCCCCGAGGCTCGTAGTAAGCCTAACTATTCCTCAACCGAACTCTAAAGGCCATTTGGGCCCAATTTCAAGAATTCAACCGGACAGAGTCCGGTCATAAATAGACCTTTCAACGGAGAGTTTTTGACGCACCCGACCTGTAAACACAATATATAATCAATTGGGGAGCTCAGCTCACCCTCCATATACTCATAATAACATAAAGTCAAATGGGAGCTCAGCTCCCTCATCCAGTCCAACATACATGCATTTAATAAGTTTACAGGTCCAACATGGCAAATTATATTACAGACCCAAATCAAATAAATGTTTCTAACACATGCGGAAATTCTAGGAGTTAATAGAATTATACAGATATTAATAAACGACCTGCGAAGAAGAAAAGCAGATTAACCACAACAATTATCCTCCTGTAGCCTGAAAAAATAATGAACAGGAGTGAGCGTTCAACTCAAAGAGTAAAATATCAATTTTAATCATAATCTCTATAGTTATCTAAAGCTAATGCACCCTGTAGAGTGAAATGCAACATCGTCAATATTTTCACATCATAACAGCAAAAAGGTAATTTGGAGCACTCATACACCCGATAATGTCAAACAATACATATATGGGAGCTGATCCCCTATACAGCCCTCTTAATCCAAACTGTGCCAGCGAAGAACTCAAGCTCGGACTTTCGCTTAATAAACCAAATCAGGGTCCCAGCGAAGAACTCAAGCGGTGTCTACCCCGAAGGACCGAGTCCCAGCGAAGATCTCAAGCCGTGTCTACTCGTCCTATCCATAGCCAACACTACACCACACGCACGCTAACTCACGCACATTGCTCTAAATTACCACAATAATATTCATGGCACTTTAACAGTTGTGAATGCAACATAAAATATGCCTAGAGTTTAACTAGATAGATATATACATATAAGTGATGTATGGGCATGCTTGAACATTTAATAATATCGAAATTACAATTAAAATTAATATTTTACTCACAGACTCAACCGAAGTCAATGTGGTGATTGGGCGAAAGAGGAAGGCTGTCCCGGCTTACCTGATATTTTTTATTATAATTATTTAATACAATTGACTCAATACAAACCAAGAAAAGACCAAATACATCCTAAGTCGTGCTGAAAATCCGGCAGAGTCTCCCCTATACCTAGGATCTATTCAACCTGCAAAAAGGCTTAAAACACACTTCCATATCCACAAACCATATATCCACACTTCAATCACATCACACAGCCCCTCCTGGGCCCATCCAAACAGTCATCAATCACAATATGTAAAATTACAGTTTAGTCCTTATAATTGATCTTTTTTGCAAAAATTACCCAAATAAACTCTAAAAATTCTAAAACTTTGCTCCGCGGTCCTTAGCAATATTTCTATGCTAATGCAAAAAGAATCATAATTTTCTGAGCTACCACGAATATTTTATAAATTTTTAATCCAATTCAAGCACAAGAAAATCACGAAAAAGCAAGGTTCGGGTTTACCTATGCCGATTTTGACTCCGGGGACGCGCTTGGGATGTCTGAAAATGGTGAGGTAGCCAAATTCTCGATCCAATTCCAAGATTTTTCGGTAGCCGGTCTGTTTGGCCGGAAATTCATAGACCCAGGTAATCGTCGAATTTCCGTGAATTGAAGGTACCTACATGAAGCTCACAACACGGGGGTCAGTATATAATTTTTACGGAATTTTCTAAGCTCATTTAATGCTCGAAAAAATACTACAAAGTTTCGTAGGACCCACCAAAAACAGTGTCGAAAAATTTTGAAATTTATATTGCCGCAAAGCTCTCGACGAGTGGAGCGCTCTGGAAGTCTTGGTTTTCTCTTGGGGTTCACGGTTTGCGAGAAATCTAGCCCAAAAGTTGAAATGGGCTAAAATTTTCCGGACAAAAATTGGGCAAACCGCTCGATGGATTTTGGCGTTCTTGGTGTCTATGGAAAGTTCTCGAGGTGGAGATGGTGTTCGACACAAGAACCGGCCCAATCGGTGGCCGGATCAGTCGGATTTCGGCCGGGAAGTCGAAACAGCGTGCGCACGCAGGTGGGTCTTCACGCGCGTTTTTTGGCCGCCTGGAGCGTTGGCTGGCCATGGGGAGGCGTTGGGGCGGTGCACCGGCGAGGTGGGGAAGGCTGGGTGGCGGCAGCGCTGCCTGGGGAGGAGAGAGGAGAGAGAAAATGGGAGAGAGAGGAAGAGAGGTTGGGACGCGCGGGGAAGGGAAGAAGAAGAAAAGAAAAGGCCGGTCCGATTCGATCAGTCCAATCCAGTTCAGTTCGATTCGTCCGGTTCAATTCAGGATACAAAATTTTGAATTTTTACTCTGCCTTTAGACCGAAAACGAGGCCCAAAAATTTCGAAAAAATTCTAGAAAACTCAAAAAATTTCGTAGAGTCCAAATATATTTTTAGTTTTGCCATGTGGTCTTTAAATTAATTTTTAAAAATCATCAAAGCTTTATATTTTCGGAAAATCGAACCCGATTTTTAAAACCCAAAAAATCTCAAATAATTTTCCAAAATTTAAATAAAATAAAATATTAATATTTACTCATAAAATAATAAATTTAAAATTAAGGGTATTACATTCTTCCTCCCTTACAGAAAATTCGTTCTCGAATTTTTACACAAGGCAGAATAAAGTATAGAATTACACATTGAATAGATAAGGGTACTTGCTACGAATGTCCCGCTCTGACTCCCAGGTGCACTCTTCCATTGACTGACTTCTCCACAAAACCTTAACCATAGGGATCTGTTTTGATCTTACCTGCCTCACTTGGTAGTCCACTATGGCTACAGGTTGCTCCTCAAACGTCAAGTTTTCTTTCAGATCTACTACATCCGGCTGTAGCACATGAGAAGGATCAGGTATGTATTTCCTGAGCATGGAGATGTGAAATACAGGATGAACATAAGAAAGGTTGGGTGGTAGCTCCAACTGGTAGGTAACTGCTCCAACTCTATCAGTAACCTCAAAAGGTCTAATATACAGAGGTGCCAACTCGCTCTTCTTTCCAAATCTCATGACTCCCTTCATCGGAGAAACTTTCAGGAATACATAGTCGCCTACTGCAAACTCTACATCCCTCCGTCTGGGGTCTGCATAACTCTTCTGCCTACTGAAAGCTGTTTTCATTTGTTCCCTGATTAAAGGAACTATCTCTAAAGTGTACTGCACTAGGTCTACATCATGCACCTTCGCTTCTCCCATTTCCATCCAACACAGAGGAGACCTACACTTTCTGCCATATAATGCCTCATAGGGTGCCATCCCTATGCTGAAATGATAACTATTGTTGTACGCAAACTCCACCAAAGATAACTAATCATCCCATTGACCTCCAAAATCTAAAACACACATGCGAAACATGTCTTTCAGTGTTTGGATTGTCCTTTTGGACTGTCTGTCTGTCTGAGGGTGGAAAGCGGTACTAAAGTTCAACTGCCTGCCAAGTGCCTCTTGCAACTTTCTCTAAAACCGAGAAGTGAACTGGAGCCCTCTATCAGATATTATGGAAGCAGGAACTCAATGCAATCTGACGATTTCTCGAATATAGAGTCGGGCGTACTGTGCAATAGAATATGTGATCTTCACAGGCAAGAAATGAGCTGATTTAGTTAGGCAGTCTATAATTACCCATATCGAATCATATCCTCATGTGGTACGAGGCAACCCAGTCACAAAATCCATAGTAATCATCTCCCACTTCCATTCTGGGATAGGGAGCTCTTGCAGCTTCCCTGACGGCCTCTGATGTTCAAATTTCACCTTCTGACAAGTCAAGCACTTGGACACAAAGTCTGCTATGTCTCTTCATGCCATTCCACCAATAACTATCTTTCACATCATGGTACATCTTGGTGGAGCCTGGGTGGACATTGTACAGTGTATAGTGTGCTTCTCACATTATTTCATTTTTGAGATTGTCCACGTCGGGCACACATATCCTGGAACCTTGCATAAGGGCGCCATCACTGGCAAATCCAAACTCACCACCTTCACCCTGTTGTACTCTTTCTATGATCTTCATCAATTGCTAGTCTCTGTGCTGGGAAACTCTAACTATGTCTCGCAGGCCTAGTCTCACTGAAAAATGAGCCAATAATACCCCCTCATTTGAAAGATCTAAGTCAGACCTTGATCCATCAACTCATGTACTTCCTGAATCAACGGTCTCTTCTTCGCTGACATGTGTGCCAAGCTGCCAGAAGATTTTCTGCTCAAAGCATCTGCTACTACATTGGCCTTCCCAGGGTGGTACTAGATGGTACAATCATAGTCCTTCAGAAGCTCCATCCATCTCCTCTGTCTCAAGTTTAAATTCCTCTGTTGGAAGATGTACTTCAAACTCTTGTGGTCGGTGTATATCTCACACACTTCACCATACAGGTAGTGTTTCCAGATCTTTAGTACAAAGACTACAGCCGCTATTTCCAAATCATGGGTGTGGTAGTTCTGCTCATGCCTCTTCAGCTGCCTTGAAGCATAAGCTACTACTTTTCCATTCTGCATCAAAACACACCGTAAGCCAACTCTAGAGGCGTCACAGTACACGGTATATCCTTCACCACTCATTGGTAGTGTCAACACAGGGGCACACTCCTTAAGCTTTTGGAAACTCTCCTCACAATCATCTGTCCAAATGAATGGAATACTCTTCCGAGTTACCTTAGTTAGGGGAGTTGCTATCCTGGAAAAATCCTGCCTATAGTAGCCAGCTAGGCCCAGAAAACTTCGCACCTCTGTGACTGTTGTAGGCCTAAGCTAATCAGTTACAGCCTTAATTTTCTTGGGATCCACTTGAATGCCTTCACTAGAAACCACGTGTCCCAAGAATGAGATGCTTCCTAGCCAAAATTCACATTTTGAAAATTTGGCATATAGCTGGTGCTCCCTCAATGTCTGCAACACCATCCTCAAGTGCCACACGTGTTTTTCCTCGGTCCGAGAGTACACTAAAATGTCTTCTATGAATACGATGACAAAACGGTCCAAGAATGGCCTGAACACCCTGTTCATTAGGTCCTTGAAGGCTGCTGGTACATTAGTGAGTCTAAAAGACATTACCAAGAACTCAAAATGACCATATCTTATCCTGAATACTGTTTTGGACACATCCTCATTCATGATTCTCAACTGATGGTGGCTTGATCGTAGGTCTATCTTGGAAAAGAATCTAGCTCCTTGGAGCTAATCAAACAGATCATCGATCCGAGGAAGTGGATAGTTGTTCTTCACAGTCACCTTATTCAGCTGTCTAAAGTCAATACACAACCTCAAGGACCCATCTTTCTTTCTCACAAATAGAACAAGAGCACCCCAGGGTGAAGTGCTCGGACGTATGAAACCCTTGTCCAAAAGCTCCTGTAGTTGCTCCTTTAGCTCTTTCAATTCTGCTGGTGCCATCCTGTAAGGCGACATTGATATGGGGTTTGTACTCGGTACAACATCAATGCAGAACTCTATTTTCGTTCCTGGTGGCAACCCTGGAAGCTCCTCAGGGAAGACATCTATGAATTCTTTGACAACATGAACATTTTCCATGTTGACACCTTCTATAGATGTATCTCTCACCAATGCCAAATACCCTTGGCATCCACGCCTCAACATTTTTCTAGCACTAATTGCTGACACCAAATTATATGGAGCCACGCTCCTGTTTCCATCAAAGCTAAACTCTTCCACACCAGGTATGTGGAAATACACATTTTTGTTCCTGCAGTTTAAAGTGGCATAATGAGTTGCCAACCAATACATTCCCAATATTACATCGAAATCCATTACTGGTAAAGTAACCAAATCTGCTGGGAGGATCTTTCTATCTACTACTACTGGGCTACCCGAAAAAACCATATCTACATCTATGTTGTCACTAAGCGAGGTAGCTACAGATAAAGGACATTCTAAAGTTGTAGGGTTTCTACCCAATCTCATGGCAAACACTGGGGAAGCAAATGAGTGCGTAGCACCCGGATCTATTAAAACACGAGCCTCATAGGAACAGACTAGAAGAATACCTGCCACAATTGCATTGGAAGCCTAAGCATCCTGGTGGGTCTGGGTGAAAACCCGAGCTAGACCCATACCCTAGGTTACAGAACCCTGATACTGACTTCTACCTCCTGATCTGCCTCCAAATCCACGTCCCCCTTGTCCTCGGTCCTGTTGGCCACTGAACTGACTGTCTACCATACTGGAAGCACCAGGATACAATTTGCAACAGAACCCTTTGACCCCATCTGTGGCTCACTGAACATGGGGCATTCCCTAGCAAAGTAACCTGGTTGGCCACACCTAAAGCATACTCCTGAACCCATCAGACAAGGTCCTGAATGTCCTCTTCCACACTGTACGCAAGGTGCCAAGGAGGATCCTGAACCAAACCCAGAACTGCTGTATCCCGAACTATAACCACTGCTGGATCCGTACCCTGGTCTAAATCCTCGAGATTTGTGTCTAAGCCACTCCTCTTATTCCTGCTTCTTCCTTTGTAATTATTTTGGCCTCCGCTGTCTGGAGCACCCATGTGGGGAACACCTGAAGAACCCTCTGCTCTATTTTTCTTTGCTCTCCCACTGTCATCTCCGGTGTAGCTAATCTCAATCTGTCGGGCTTTATCAACTACCACATCAAAAGACTGATCAGACATCATGGCCAGGTTTGCATACCTCCTGTCAAGCCCCTTTAGGAATCTTTTCACCTTCATACTTTCTGTAGCCACTGCTGTAGGGGCATATCTGCTCAGTTCCAAAAATTCTATAGCATATTCATCTACAGACCTGCCATTCTGCCTTAAGGCCTCAAAGGCCCACTGCTTTTGATCTCTGAAACTTTCTGGTACAAACTGGTTGATAAACAGTTCCACAAACTGAGTCCATGACAAACCCTCCATCCGAGGTAATATGTAGTCATTCATCCATTATCTAGGCATAAACCCCATGACATGCTGCACACATTCTACAAGTCTCCTATCAGTCAACTGTAACTCTGTTCCTGCCTGTCTGTAGGAATCTAAAAACCGATAGGCATCGTCTGACACATCATAAGTACCAGGTACCAACTTCTTGAAATTGGTTATCTATTTATAAGGTTCTCCCCTTGGTGCGGTGGACTACTGTTGTTGGGGAGGGTAGACCATATACTATGTCATTATATCGATGGTTCTCTGCAAACCAGCTAGAGTAGCTGTCATTGGGTCCATGGAACCCAGGGCCACAAAAGATTGTTCCTGAATAGGTGGTGGTTACTCCTATACTTGAGCAGCTCAAGGCCTCCTACCCCGCCTCCTCGAGGCAGGCCCCTCATCCTATGCCGACACCTCGTCAGGCACATCTAGTTCTAGTGTAGTGGTAGCTTTCCTGCTTCTACGCATTTTCCTGAAATTCAGCAGCATTAGCCCACAAAATTTCAAAACTGCATATTACACAGCTCTATAGACTCATTTTTACACACAATATTTGAAGCAAAAACTAGAAGCAAAGATGACAAAGCAAGACGAATGTGGACCCTATTTTCCCCATGTGACTCTTATTAGACTCTTCCCAACATTTTAGACAAATATTCCCTATGAATCTGGAGCCTAAGCTCTGATACCACATTTATCACGACCTAACCTATGGGCCGGACCGGCACTAGGACCTGGGCCAGCCTAAAGCCCCCGAGGCCCGTAGTAAGCCTAACTATTCCTCAACCCAACTCTAAGGCCCATTTGGGCCCAATTTCAAGAATTCAACCGGATGGAGTCCGGCCATAAAATGGACTTTTCAACGGGGAGTTTTTGACTCACCCGACTTGTAAACACAATATATAATCAATTGGGGAGCTCAACTCACCGTCCATATACTCATAATAACATAAATTCAAATGGGAGCTCAGCTCCCTCATCCAGTACAATATACATGCATTTAATAAGTTTACAGGTCCAACATGGCAAATTATATTACAGACCCAAATCAAATAAATGTTTCTAACACATGCGGAAATTCTAGGAGTTAATAGAATTATACATATATTAATAAACCACCTGCGAAGAAGAAAAGCAGGTTAACCACAACAATTATCCTCCTGTAGCCTGAAAAAATAATGAATAGGAGTGAGCGTTAAACTCAGAGAGTAAAATATCAATTTTAACCATAATCTCTATAGCTATCTAAAGCTAATGCACCCTGTAGAGTGAAATGCAACATCGTCAATATTTTCACATCATAACAGCAAAAAGGTAATTTGAAGCACTCACACACCCGATAATGTCAAACAATATATATATGGGAGCTGATTCCCTATATAGCCCTCTTAATCCAAACTGTGCCAGCGAAGAACTCAAGCTCGGACTTTCGCTTAATAAACCAAATCGGGATCCCAGCGAAGAAATCAAGCCATGTCTACCTCAAAGGACCGGGTCCCAGCGAAGATCTCAAGCCGTGTCTACCCGTCCTGTCCATAGCCAACACCACACCACACGTACGCCAACTCACGCACACTGCTCCAAATTACCACAACAATATCCATTGCACTTTAACAGTTATGAATGCAACATAAAATGTGCCTAGAGTTTAACTACATAGATATATACATATAAGTGATGCATGGGCATGCTTGAACATATAATAATATCGAAATTACAATTAAAATTAATATTTTATTCACATACTCAACCGAAGTCACTGTGGCAGCTGGGTGGACGAGGACGGCTGTCCCGGCTCACCTGACAATTTTTATTACAATTATTTAATACAATTGACTCAATACAAACCAACAAAAGACCAAATACGTTCTAAGTCGTGCCGAAAATCCGGCAGAGTCTCTCCTATACCTAGGACCTACCCAACCTGCAAAAATGCTTAAAACATACTTCCATATCTACAAACCATCTATCCACACTTCAATCACATCACACAGCCCCTCCTGGGCCCATCCAAACAGTCATCAATCATAATATGTAAAATTACAGTTTAGTCCTTATAATTGATCTTTTTTGCAAAAACTACCCAAATAAGCTCGAAAATTTCTAAAACTTTGCCCTGCGGTCCTTAGCAGTATTTCTATGCTAATACAAAAAGAATCATAATTTTCTGAGGTATCACGAATATTTTATAAATTTTTAATCCAATTCAAGCACTAGAAAATCACGAAAAAGCAAGGTTCAAGTTTACCTATGCCGATTTCGATTCTGAGGATGCGCTCGGGATTTCTGATAACAGTGGGGTAGCCAAAGTCTCGATCCAATTCCAAGACTTTTTTGGTAGCCGGTCTGTCTGGTCGGAAATTCACAGACCCGGGCAACCGTCGAATTTCCTAGAATTGAAGGTACCTACACGAAGCCCACAACACGAGGGGTTAGTATATAATTTTTACAAAATTTTCTAAGCTCATTTAATGCTCGGAAAAATACTACGAAGTTTCGTGGGACCCACCGAAAAACGGTGTCGAAAAATTTTGAAATTTATATTGCCGCGAAGCTCTCGACGAGTGGAGTGCTCTGGTACTCTCGGTTTTCTCGTGGGGTTCACGGTTTGCGAGAAATCTAGCCCAAAAATCGAAATGGGCTAAAATTTTCCGGACAAAAATTGGGCAAATCGCTCAATGGATTTTGGCGTTCTTGGTGTCTGTGGAAAGCTCTCAAGGTGTAAATGGTGTTTGACACAAGACCCGGCCCAATCGGTGGCCGAATCGACTGGATTTCGGCCGGAAAGCTAAAACATCGCGCGCGCGTAGGTGGATCTTCGCGCGCTTTTTCTGGCCGCCTGGAGCGTCGGCCGACCATGGGCAGACACTGGGGCAGTGCGCCGGCGAGGTGGGGAAGGCTGGGTGGCGGCGGCGCGGCCTGGGGAGGAGAGAGGAGAGAGAAAATAGGAGAGAGAGGAAGAGAGGTCGGGATGTGCAAGGAACGGAAGAAGAAGAAAAGAAAAGGCCGGTCCGATTTGACCGGTTCGCTTCGGCCGATTCGATTCAGGATACAAAATTTTGAATTTTTACTCTGTCTTGAGACAAAAAATGAGACCCAAAAATTCTGAAAAAATTCTAGAAAACTCAAAAAAAAATCGTAAAGTCCAAATATATTTTTAATTTTGTCACGTGGTCTTTAAATTAATTTTTAAAAATCATCAAATCTTTATATTTTCGGAAAATCGAACCTGATTTCTAAAACCCGAAAAATCTCAAATAATTTCTCAAAATTTAAATAAAATAAAATATTAATATTTACTCATAAAATAATAAATTTAAAATTAGGGGTGTTACAAATTTCATCTCAAGTAGGAGACTATAACCCATCTCCAAAATTTTCTTTATGTATCAATTTTCGGTCTTTTCTTTTTTTAAACCAAATTTATATTTTTCATCTCATATGCCTTTCAAGCTCTTCGACAATGGGAGACGATCTGATTTTTCACAAGAGAGAAGAAAAAAAAAGGAAAATATCATGCTATCTTTAAAATCGAACTAAATAATTTGAAAAATTCATAGACCAAAACTAAACCGAACAAATTTTTACAAAAATCGAATTGAATTTTCAAATTAATTTGGTTCGGTTGATTATTTCGGTCTGAATCAAATAATGCTCACTTTTAATTAATTAATTAATTAATTAATTGATTTTAGTTACTTAATTTATAATTTAATTGATTATGATCTACTTCATTAATTGATAAAATACTCAATAGTACTTGATTATGATATAATTGATCGTAATTACTTGATTTATGATTTAATATATTATAATCTACTTGATTAATCGGTAAAATACTCAATAGTATTTGATTATAATCTAATTGATAATAGTTAATTGATTTAAAATCTAATTGATTAATAGTTACTTGATTGATTATGATATAACTGATCATAACTACTTGATTTATGATATAATTGATTAATATTTACTTGATTAATTGGTCTAATTATTAATAGTTATTTAATTAATTGATCTAATTGATTATAACCTAATTTATCATAGTTACTTAATTTATAATCTAATTGATTAGGTCTATTTGATTTTCACAAGAGAGAAGGAAAAAGAAAAATATTATATTATCTCTAAAACCAAATCGAATAAATCAAAAAATTCAAAAATAAAAATTGAATTGAATCGAATTTCTATAAAAACCGAATTAAATTTCAGAATTAATTCAGTTTGGTTGGTTATTTCAGTATAAACCGAATAATGTTCATCCCTATCTAATTAATTAATTGATTATGATATAATTGATTATAGTTACTTGATTTATAATTTAATTGATTATGATCTATTTGATTAATTGATAAAATACTTTATAGTAATTAATTATTATGTTATTGATCAAAGTTACTTGATATGATCTACTTGATTAATTGATAAAATATATGATAATATTTGATTGTGATATAGTTGATCATAGTTACATGATTTCTAATTGATTGATAGTTATTTGATTGATTGATCTAATTGCTAATAGTTTTTTGATTAATTGATCTAATTGATTATGATCTACTTGATTAATTATAAAATACCAAAAAATACTTAATTACGATGTAATTGATTATAATTACTTGATCTATGATCTAATTGATTATGATTTACTTGAATAATTGATAAAATCCTTTATAGTACTTGATTATGATCTAATTGATTACAGTAACTTGATTTAAGATCTAATTAATTAATTGATATAATTATTAATAGTTGTTTGATTAATTGATCTAATTGATTATGATCTAATTTATCATGTTTACTTAATTTATGATTTAATTGATTAATAATTGATTCAATGATCTAATTGTTAATAATTTATTATTTAATTGATCTAATTAATCATAATTACTTAATTTATGATCTAATTGATAGACGATCTAATTTTCATAAGAGAGAAGAAAAAAGAAAAATATTATGTTGTCGAAAAAACTGAAGGAAATAAATTAAAAAATTTAAAAATAAAAATTGAATAGAATCGAATTTTCAATTTATTCAGTTCGATTAGTTATTTCAGTCTAAACTGAATAATGTTCGCCCCTATCTAATTGATTAATTAATTATGATTAATTGATTTATGATCTAATTGATTATAATCTACTCAATTAATTAATAAAATACTTGATAATTCTTAGTTATGATATAATTGATCTTAATTACTTGATTTATGATGTGCTTGATTGTAATCTACTTGATTAATTGATAAAATATACTATAATACTTGATTATGATATAATTGATCATAATTACTTGATATTTGATCTAATTAATTATAGATCTGCTTGATTAATTGATAAAATATCCAATAATTATTCATCATGATATAATTAATTATAGTTACTTGATTTATAATCTAATTGATTATTATATGCTTGATTAATTGATAAAATATTCAATAGTACTTGATTATAATCTAATTGATTATAGTTACTTAATTTAACATCTAATTGATTAATGGTAATTTGATTAATTGATCTAATATATTATAATGTAATTAATTATAATTACTTGATTTATGATATAATTGATTGATAATTACTTGATTAGTTGTTCTAATTGTTAATAGTTACTTGATATCGATCTAATGGATTGTAATTACTTGATTTATAATCTAATTGGTTTACTGATTATTAGACCAGTACAAATGGATCAACTCCAGTTTGCTGAATAAAGGATTTGAAACTTGAACCAAACTTGTCATCAATTCGTTTCTTGGTTAAATCAATCTTATCGGTCAATTTGATACAATTTTAGTAACACTATATGAAATCAATTGTGATTGGTTGAATTTTTACTATGATTATACGTGATTAGTTAAATTTTTTTGTAGATTATAATTGGTTAAGAGAATGATAAGAGTTATTGATTGGTTGAAAATTTAGTAGCATGTGATTGGTGAGAGTTGATTGATAAAAAAAAGAAAAAAGAAAAAAAGAAAGATGGTTGTAATCAATTGGATTTTGGAGGAAATGATTTTAGAGGAAAAAAAAATTAATTTGGAGAGGATAAAATAGATATTTCACCTCATTTGTATAATTTTTCTAAATAAAATTTTGCATAATATATATATATATATATATATATATATATATATATATATATATATATATATATATATATAATTTTGTTACTGGGTGAATTTTTAAAATTTTGACAATAGTTTCTAAACTTACAAAATTAAAGAAAAAAAAAAGTCTTCATTTTAGAATAAACCCAAATGACGATCATCATCAACTGTTAATAAATGTGATTTTTATGATTACTTCTTTGTTCATGGTATTGTAATTGGGAAATGCGCAGCAAGACTTGGATTCACTTGGGGATTAGGTTTAAAAATTAAAACAAAAAAATATTTCTTGAAAAAAATATCATTTATAAAGTTATTGAAAAAAATAATTTTAAAAAATATTTATTTATTTTTAAGTTTTATAATTGTAAACTATTAAATTTAATTTTAAATTAATTTTTAATATTTTTAAAAAATATTTTTCTTAATAATTCATTAATACCATTATTGTGACAGTGAAAGAAAACTAATTTTACTTAACAACTTTAAAAAGAAAAAAAAATTGAGTATGTAAATACCAACAATTTTGAAAATTATTGATAATTTGTCAACCGATTTAAAATTTATTTATAATTTGTAAGTAGTAATTTATGAGGCAGAAAATTGAGTGTTAAATTATTTATTGATAATTTATTAACTGATTTTATAATTTATTAATAATTTAGTAATAAATTTTAAATTTGTTAATAAAATTCAAATGAAAAAATTTTATCTTTTTTATTTAATTATCAACGAATTTCTCTTTTCTTTCGTTTCTTTTATTTCTTGTTTAATTTTTTTTCTTTTCTTATCATTTCTTTCCTTACCTTTTTTTTTTCTTCTCTCTTTTAATTTTTTACTTTATATTTTTCATTTTCATTAATATAATTTTCCTCCATTTCAACGCTCTTTATCACTGAAACATGAAGCTTTTTCGTCTGAACTACCGTGAATTCTTGTCCACTCCAACGGCTCTGAGTTCAGTGAGAAGGGCCTTTTCTGCTTCTTCTTCTTCTGCCCCCAAATGGGAAGGTGGGCTCGATGGTGCAAGGAGCTTCTAGAGGAATTGGCCTTGAATTTGTGAGCTGATTTTCTTCTTTTACTTTTATTTTATACTTCTTTCATTTCAATTTCTTGGTTTCTTTCTGGCTTTTTTTTTTGAAGATTCTTGCTTGCATTTCCAACCTTTCTCATTTGTCGCATTCGACGTATTATTTTACTGATTTCTTAATTTTGAGGATTTGTATATTCGTATCGTATACATATCTTTTTTTTTTTAATGTAATTATTTATAGAGAAAGGGTCTGTTTTGGAGAACAATGTATAGTTTAGGTGATTCACACCCCTGGTAACTGAAATGATAATTGATAGACAAGCATGATTAATATGTTTAATGAGACTAATCAATTAATGGGAAATCATACAATTAGAATATAATGGACTAGAGTTAAAAAGTGTGCAGTTTTTGTCTTTTTTTTTTTTTTTTTCCCATTCGATAAATGGACTGATTTCTTTGATATCCATCGGAAATGTCCTGTATCTATATGATTTTATAAGTTTTCAAGGCTTTGAATTCCTGCTTTATCCTAGAACCGACCAACATACATCATTATTTGTCCTTATACAAAGAATGTTTTTCTTGTATTTGCACTGTAATTTAAATCAATTCACTTTGGTTTTAATAGAAATAATGGGTCACCAAGGTCGTAAACAAAATCTATCAAATGCTGTGAAAAATATCTTGATCCCACTTTCAAGAATTGTTGTGAGCATCATTTTTTTTTCTGCTTATGATTTGGATGGGATATTCCTTTCTTTTTTTGTTTTTCATTATCCTGTTAGGAATTGCTAAATTAGGTTCCATGTATTATTTTGTGTCAAAATCTGTTGATATGGATTTCATATTTCCCATTTCTGTTTAAGCAGTTTTACTTTGCTTTTTATTTTGTCCTTGGCTTCTGTTTTTGTGTCAGTGGCTTGTGTTGTCGCATGATCGATAGTTCTTTTCCTTTTTTTTTTTTTAATATTTTCATGCTCTCTCTCTCCCTCTTATATATACACACACACACATTTTTCATCCTCCTTAATCCATATGTTGACAGATGTATTTTTTATTTAATTTCTTTACCTTCCAGGTTTTCATGAATCCTTTATTTCATGTGCTGAATTAAAAATAGTGAATCGCGAGTATTCAAAGCCTATCACTTGGAGTTGTCATGGAGTTGTGATGGAGTAGAAATTATCTGATTTGTTTGATATTACAGTTAGAATTGCTGTTGAAAAAAAAATATTTTATTAAATATATTAATTAGCGAGTATTAAAAATTAATTTGATATGTCTTAGCTATAAAAATACTAAAATAAAAAAATTTCAAATTATTTTTTTAATAGCATTTAAAATGTGCTTTTTCCAAAAAGTGTTTTTTCTCCCTTCCTTGAAATTCAATGCCAAACAGGGCCATCATGTTTCAACTAGTGCAAAGGAGAACATGACTAAGAGTTTGACCAGTCCACACAAGAGTGTGTTTTGTAACTTTCTTGGGGATTAATATTATAATCTATGTAACAAAGTTGTTTAGTCAACAACTTACAATCAAACATGTTAGCCTTGAAATACTGGCCAATTAGGTTATCTCTTTGCAAACACTAATTATAGGGTCTTAGTTACAATTTTGAGAAGTGGAATTAAAGGAAACATTTCATCTTTGTGCAAGGTTTGGTAGCTGTAATGCAATCAAACATAGTGCTTTTGTATGTATATATGTGTTTGCAACAAGTTATAGTTTGAGAAAATATATGTGTGCATCTTTGTTTGTGTTTTCCTTTTTTCATTCTTATGTTACTGAAGTACAATATTACTTCTTTGGGTGAGAATTGTGATTTGTTGTTTCACTTTTCTGTTCTTTTTTTCCCCCTCCAATAAACCTGAATACTTAAAAAATGACTTAAGCTCGAGTTTGAATTCAACTCTTTAAATGAGTTGAGCTCAAGGTTGGCTCATTTAGTCTCTTCATTTGCTATAAATGAGCTAAAGGTCAGTCAAGCATGAATTTATTAAAATTTAGGTGAGCTTCGCTCAAGCTCTAATGTCTAGGCTTGAATTGTTGACCTCATTAAATATTTGATAAGCTGAGCCTTGGCTCTTCATGCTTAACTTAGATTGGCTCATTTTTAGCCTTATAGTTTTTCATTACTTTGTAAGCCATGTTAAGTACCATTTTTGTGTTAGAACTCCATTATAATAGTTTGGTAATGTTCTTGGTATAGTTGTCTTTTCATGCTACTTGCAGTCTTATTAGAAATGAATTATATATTCTTTGCCTATGTTAGAGGATTACGTTGTAATAAGCATTAGTTTTTCTCATTCTTGACAAAACCAAAACTTTCTCTGCATATTGCTTACTGACTATGTTACTTGGACTTGGGTATCACTATCCAAATCCGGCACGTGTCTGTGTGTTGAACTCAACCTATATTGCGAAATTTCATAAGAATCCCCACTAATATGAAGGGTCAAATATCATTCCTATGCTTGAATATCCTTGCTTGACACTGGTAATTTGGGCCCTGAAGTACTGGTTCAGGGTAAAGTGAAGAGCTATTATCACAAAAACCTCTTATTCTCTTTTTGTTTGATTTATTACCTTGTTTTAGGATTTTAATTTGATGATGCAAGGAATGAGTCAATTGTGCTAGCAACCATTGATTTGATTTTTTTTTACTACCTGAAATAGGTTAAACAATTTCTAGAAGAGAATGAGAAAGGGCATCTTATTGCTACTTGTCTAAATCCTAATATAGCAACGGGACTTCTTGATTTGAAAAACAAGTTTTCTAAGCGGCTCAACATTTTATAGTTGGACTTGACCCTTGAATGTTCTATAAAGGTTGATGCATCTTTCTGAGTTCCTACCTCCTGTTGTTATCAAAACCAGAAGAAAATTCACCTGTTTTTTTGCTTAGTCATGAGCTTAGCTAAGTTGCGGTTTTCCGCATGAAAATAGAGGAACTTGGATCTTACTACCGCTTTGGGGTCAGAAAGGTTGTGAATTATAAATTTTAGTTTATTTCCTTTAACTTCTTCATGGTGATGATGAGTTGTATCAATTATTTTGGTTTATTTTCTAGTGTCCTTTAATTTATTTCAGTTTGTTAATTGTTATTAATTGCCTGTATACGGACATCAAGAACAGGATGCTTTAGCCTTTCAAGCTTGTTCTAGTCACCTGACATTGATGTCATATTGCAGGCACGTATAATGTCCATAAGAGAAATATATGGCTATTTGAACCTTCTCATTAATGCCTCGGGCATCCTTTCAATACCAAATGTGTTGCATCCAGGTAGGAATATTGAATCATTGCTTCCGCAGAGTTAACTTGAATAGTAGACTTTAATATTTGCAATATTTTGTACAATAGCACTCTTTCTATAAAACTCAGACCCAGGCAAAGGAATAAAGTTAATTTCTTTGGTTTCCAATGCAGAAACAACGTAGAACTAACTAGAGAAATCATCATTAATGCTTACCAATGAGGTCAATGCTGTGGGTCCAATTCTAGTAATCAAAGTATGTGGAGACAACTTTTTGTTGGTAACTTGAATAATTGAATTCATACCTCGTGGAATGGTTTTTGAAGAACCCAGTTTCTGTTTTGTTTTGCCATAGTTGCTTCTGTATTAAAAGTAGCATTTTATGGGTGGTTAAATACTAATGATTTGGAAATACAAAGATTTTGCCATTTTCTTATATACATACTATTAAGATATGTACCATAAATAGCTAGGATATGTGTATCTGTAGTGATTGTGTGAATATATTTAGGTGCTAGAATCGTGGCTATAATTACGCATTTAATTAGGATTGTATTTCCTATTTAGTTGTCCTGTACAGATTATAAATTGACACCATTGGCTTGAGGGAATAATCAAGCTTTTCAATCATTCTCAATATTCTTCCTCAGTTCTATTTTCTAACATGGTATCAGAGCCCTCGGTGGGTCTGCTTTGAAATCTAAAACAAAGTCCTTATAGGAAGGAACTTTCCCTCTTTTTTCGGTCACTTTCTGGGAGTCCATGGTGGTCACAGCCTAGCCTAGTGGATTACTCAGCTCAGGATCGGCCTCAGGTGACCTCAATCACGCTGGTCCTGTCACATGTTTCTCACTTTTTTGTCACTACCTCTTCATATAATAGGCTTTTCTGACGTATTTCTGAGCAACATTTCAGTGTGCTTCTCTTGCCAACATGTCTGAGATTGAGGAGTCCTCAAACACAGCTTCCAACACAGGTTCTAAGATTCTCACACTCATATCCAACGCAGGTTCTGAGATTCTCAAACCCATATTTTCTTTCATTGGTAATTCACCAGCTATTACTATTGTTAAATTAGTAGGAAGTTAAAATTATATATCTTGGGTTGCATCAGTGGAATTATGGTTTATGGGGCAGGGGTATATTGTAATACCCTTCACTTGTCTACAGTGCAGTGTAGCCAAGCAAGTTGTGCTACATTCGGTGTCAGAGTACCCTATCCTATCTTATCGTTTACAATATTAATTTAATATCCATTTAATTATATTATCTCACTTGTAAAAATTTTTATTTTTATTATTTTTTTTCCATTTCTTTTTTTATGGAGACCTAGACAGAGTCCTCTCTGTTCTATTAGTGCATGTTGGGTTTCATGTTACCTGTTAAAACAATTTATATTCATTTCATCTATTCATTCATCATATCACTTCTCATGCTCATATCAATTTCAAGAAAATAAATTACATTTCATTCATATAAAGTTTACATATATAATAATTTACAATTTATATACAATCCAAAATTATTTACATCATTTAATTATATATAATACCAAAATGCAAAATATAATATGTACATGAGCCCTATCAAAATGACCGATGAGGTGACAACCTACACTGTAGCAGATCTGGTCCAAGTCCGGTCTAGGTCCTACTACTGCTGCTGCTCTCCAGTATCTACGCGTGGTAAGAACCAACGCGCTAAGCATAACGCTTAGTGGTGCCTAAATAAAGAAAAATAATTAAACAATTTAAAATAATTATTTCACGTATAACCTTATAAATAAATATCAATTTTCATGTATTTAAAATCTTTTACATATTTTCTAGAACTTTGGAAGTAAATAAGCTAATAGGGATTTTTTCTATGCATATACCTTATATTCAGTCTTATAAAATTCATATTAATGATTTTCTCATGTATTTATTTATATTTAAGGCTTATTGTTTTTATTTGTGCCCAAATAACCTATATCAGACTATAAAGAATAGATACACGGGAGTATACTAGTTAGACATCTGTATGTCTTTTCAGTATACAACAGTCATGTTAGGCATAAGACTAGCGAGCAGGCATAAGCCAGTAATAATGAAAATTGGCACTATGGCCATTGGGCAGGCATAAAGCTAATAGAACAATCATCTTAGATATATGTTGTCTGTCAATGATTATTCCTGTGAGCAGTACTGCAATATGTAGTCCCTAATTGGTATACCAATCAATCCATGCTATATAAATGAATCTAGGCATACTTTGGGCAGAATAGTATTATTAAATATTTATAATTTCATTAATTCATGTTATTTTTATGCTTAACAATTTATTCTAATTCATTTCATCTCATATGCCTAGTTATTTTATGGACCTTTCTTTAGGTCTAAATTTGATATCTCAATTTTACCTAACAATTTAGTCAAGAAGTGGCCACTGTTTGGCCATACATCTTTTATGGGAGTTGTTCATTTATGTGTTATCTTTGTTTTTCCTTTTGAATCATGTTATTTGAAGTTGTAGAACTCGAGTTATGGTCAAATAACCATAACTGGTTTACTGTCTCTTTCTGGGTCCAGAATTAGGCAGATTCTGGAGTCTATCTTGGTCTAATTAATTGGACCTGTTACAGTCATTTTTGGGCTTAAGATTCTTTATAGAAGTTGTTACCCTATGTCTTATAGTACCCTATGTCTTATGGTACAGTGCACCAGAGTGATGATACCCCACATCATCAAAGGCCAGATGGGAAGCGCACTACCAGATATCAGATACCTTCCTCCTCCTTCACAGATATCAATGCATATGATACTAATGCAAACCATAAACTGCAATGATGCATGACTCGACAATGCAACCTAATACCGTGATAGTCCACACGGCGGGGCCAGATAACAGAAACAGATACTGGGCATAGGTACCAATTCAAAACAGAAAATCAATTTGTACAAATCAATCAAAATTAATAAAAAATTTTAGATAGCAAATAATAACTGATAGTGCAATTCCAATAGTGTATTTCAATAGTTTCAGAGAGTCAATAAAATCAAATCAATCTCAAATCAATTCAATAAAATCAAATCAATAAAATCAAATCAACCTCAAATCAATTCAGTAATACATCAGTAAATTTTATAGTCAAATATCAATTAATATAAATACATTAAAGGCCTGTTCCTGGAATCCTAATGGGTCTAATGCAGAGATAGTTGACAAAATCAATTATTTAATCAAAATCGAAATAAAATTCAATAATAAAATAAAACTGTAGAAAATTACATATAAAATAATTGTTAAAATATTGATCTAAAATTTCATTTAATAACAAACTTAATGCTAAGAAATTTTGAAAGGGACTAAAACGGTGTCATGTACTATAATTACCACTCACCTGAAACTTTCAAAATAATAGCTAGATTCAATAAAAGAGAGACAATTTCAGCTGACAGAATGAATATTTGAATCTCCTACATACCCAAAATATAAAAGAAAAATATTAAATAATAATAAAATAAAATAATTTTAAAATATATATATATTGGGTGGACGGATACAAGGTTTATACGAACAGGGATACAAATGGTTTATATGAACAGGGGATACAAATGTTTATATATATATATATATATATATATATATATATATAAGCCTTGGACGGACGTGGGCGAGCAAGGGATTCAAGGACATGGACAACAGGGACGCGGATTCAAGGACATGGACAACAGGGACGCTTCCAATTGTTTCCGATATATATATAATCTAAATTTAAAGTTATCGTTTCACAATAATTATGATCAACCCAATTCAGTATTAATTATCAAAAATAAATAAATTTTTAGGGTAGTTGTGACAAATTAATGAAAGAAAATAAAATCAAATTCACCCATTATTGAATAAAGAATGAGAATTTTTACCTTGAAAACAGAATCGAACGTGATGTATAGAGAAGTAAAAATTTAGGGATTCTCTGTTGAGGGTATTTGATAGAAAAAGGATGTGACAAACAGGTTTTTGAGAGCAAAGTTTAGCAGAAGAGATGATTAGGGTATATATATATATATATTTCAAGAGTTCTATTAGGTGTAGAATGAAAATAGAGTTATTATTGAACTGGGTTGTTTAGATTGCAGATATATATTTAATTTCAAAAATAATATATATATATCTAAAAATAAATAACCAGACCATTTAATAAAAAATATATTTTTTTTATAAATATATTAAATTATTGTTAGCTAATTAAAATAAAATAATAATAAATAATAAATGTATATGGGTTTTCACATACTTCCCCCCTTAAAAAAGAATTTGGTCCCCGAATTTGAATAGATAAAATTCTAACCTGAAGAATTAAATAAGTGAGGATATTTGGCTCGCATTTCGGATTCTGCCTCCCATGTGGCCTCACTACTTGAGTGATTATGCCACAAGACTTTGATCAAAGCCACTTCCTTAGACCGGAGTTTCCTAATTTGTCGATCTAAAATCTTTACTGGTTGCTCCTCATATGACATATCATCCCTAAATTGCATGGTTTAAGGCTGTAAAACATGAGATGGATCTGGTACATACTTCCTAAGCATCGAAATATGGAAAACTGGATGTACATGTGTAAAACTGTGGAAGGGTGAGCAGTAAGCAATCGCTCTAATTCTCTGAAAAATTTCTAATGGACGATCTAAACGAGGGCTAAGCTTCCCTTTCTTCCCAAACCTCATGATTCCTTTCATAGGGGAAACTCTCAGAAATACATGATCACCAATCATAAATTCTACATCTTTACGCTTAGGGTCAGCATAACTTCTCTGTCGACTTTGAGCAGTCAAAAGTCGATCACGAATTAGTCGAACCTTCTCTGAAGTTAATTGTATTAACTCTGGTCTAGTAAGCCTTCTTTCTCCAACTTCATCCAAACAAACCGGAGACCTACACTTTCGACCATACAATGCCTCATATGGAGCCATCTCTATACTTGCCTGATAATCATATTATAAGCAAACTCCACTAAAGGCAAATGATGATCCCAACTGCCACCAAAATCCATAACGCATGCACGAAGCATGTCCTCTAATGTCTGTATGGTCCTTTCTGACTGTCCATCCGTCTGAAGGTGAAAAGCAGTACTAAAGTCTACTCGTGTTCCTAAAGCTTCTTGGAATTTCTTCCAAAATCGAGAAGTAAACTGAGTACCACGATCAGAGACAATGGAAACTGGAACTCCATGAAGACTAACAATCTTGTTTATATACAACTGTGCAAGTTTAGCAAAGTCATATGTAGTCTTCACAGGAATGAAATGAGCAGATTTTGTCAATCTGTCCACTATCACCCAGATTGCATTATAACCACCTCGTGTACTAGGTAAACCCACAACAAAGTCCATGGCAATATGCTCCCATTTCCACTCGGGAATAGGCAATGGATGAAGTAACCCAGATGGTCTCTGATGTTCTGCCTTAACCTGCTGACAAGTCAAACATTTAGCAACAAAGTCTGCAATATCCCTCTTCATGCCACCCCACCAATAATGCTCCCTTAAATCATGGTACATCTTAGTTGAACCTGGGTGTACTGTGTAAGCAGAATGGTGTGCCTCCTCCATGATTTCTCTTCTCAACTCATCAACATTGGGGACACAAAGTCTAGTGCCATAACGAAGAACTCCATCATCATTCAACATGAACCCTTGAGCTTGGTCTTGATGAATATTGTCTATAATCTCACACAGTTGAGAATCCCTCTTTTGAGCAGCCTTAATTTGATCAATTAAGATAGGCCTAACTCGAAAATGTGCTAAGAATGATCCAGCTATGATTTCAAACTCTACTTCCTGATCTAGCAACCCATGTAATTCACCAATCAGAGGCCTCATCTTGGTAGATATATGGGCTAAACTACCAGAAGACTTCCTGCTTAGAGCATCAGCCGCTACATTAGCTTTTCCAGGATGATACTGTATGGTGCAATCATAATCCTTCAGCAATTCTACCCATCTTCTTTGCCTAAGATTAAGATCACGTTGGTCAAATATGTATTTGAGACTTTTGTGGTTAGTGAAGATTTCACAAGTCTCACCATACAGATAGTGCCTCCAGATTTTCAAAGCAAAAATTACTGCAGCCATTTCCAAATCATGAGTTGGATAATTACATTCGTGTCTTTTCAATCGACGAGAAGCATATGCAATAACCCGTCCATGCTGCATCAAAACACATCCTAAACCAATCCTAGAAGCATCACAATATACTACATAACCCCCTGATCCATATGGAAGGGCTAACACTGGTGCTGTAGTTAAACGAGTCTTAAGCTCCTGAAAACTTTTTACACAAGCCTCAAACCACTGAAATTTCATATTCTTCTGTGTCAACTTAGTTAAAGGTGCTGCAATACGAGAGAAGTCTTGAACAAACCGTCTATAATACCCTGCTAAACCCAAGAAACTACGAATCTCTGACACAGTTGTGGGTCTAGGCCAATGAAGCACTGCCTCAACTTTCTTCTTATCAACGCACACCCCATCCTTAGATATTGTATGGCCTAGGAAAGCTACACTATCTAACCAAAACTCACATTTTGAGAACTTGGCATATAGCTTGTGTTCTCGTAAGGTCTGAAGGACAATTCTCAAATGCTGTTCATGCTCCTCCTTACTCTTTGAGTACACTAGAATGTCATCGATGAACACTATAACAAATTGACCTAAGAAAGGCTTGAAAACTCTGTTCATGAGATCCATAAAAGCGGCCGGAGCATTGGTAAGACCAAAAGACATTACAAGAAATTCATAGTGTCCATACCTAGTCCTAAAGGCCGTCTTGAGTATGTCTTCTTTCTTAACCCTCAATTGATGATACCCAGATCGAAGATCAATCTTGGAAAAATACTTTGCACCTTGAAGTTGGTCAAACAGGTCATCTATGCGTCGAAGAGGATACTTATTACGCATAGTTACCTTATTCAATTGCCTATAATCAATGCATATTCTCAAAGACTCATCCTTCTTCCGTACAAATAACACAGGAGCACCCCATGGAGAAACACTAGGGCGAATGAACCCCTTATCTAGTAGGTCCTGTAGTTGCTCCTTCAACTCCTTAAGTTCTGCGGGTGCCATACGATAAGGTGGCATAGATATGGGCTCAGTTCCAGGAACTAAGTCTATACCAAACTCTACCTCCCGCTCCGAGGGTAAACCTGATAAATCTTTTGGAAACACATCAGGAAACTCCTTAACCACTACAACATTCTCCAAACCTGCACCTTCTACCTGAACATCTCTAACATAAGCTAGATACCCCTTTACACCTCTTTCGCAATAATCGTCTAGCACTCACTACTGAGATAAAATTACTAAAGGCTACACTGCGATCTCTCTGAAATTAAAATTCTTCCTCCCCAGGAATTTTAAAGAGTACAACTTTACTATGACAATCTAATGAAATGTGATAAGTGGCTAACGAATCCATGCCTAAAATCACATCATACTCAAATATATCTAAAGAAACAAGATCTGTAGCTAATTCCCTATCTCCAATGTGAACTATACATCCCCTATACACCATATTAGTGTCTATTGCGTTCCTCATAGGTGTTGATACAGATAAAGGATACTCTAACAAATTAGGTGGTGTACTAAATATCATGGCAAAGTATGGGGAAACAAAGGAATGGTTGTGCCCAGCCTTAGCCATAAGCGTCTGTTCAGATGTCTAATTAATAGTTTGAGGTGGTACCTCCCCTGTTGGATCAAGATTTGCACCATTAAGACCCTTGGCCTTAGTTCTCCTCTTACGTCTAATAGACCCAGGCACCTATTCATTTTAATAAACAAGCATTAAATTTGAAAATGTGAGCCAAATTAAGATAGGTGAAAAAGTACGAAGGATGCAGATATTTGAAGCAATGATAAACTGAAAAGACGTTAAGGATCCTATGCTCCGCAAGTTTACTAGACCTCAACCGAGCTCTGATACCAACTTTGTCACAGACCCAAAATTCTGAACCGTGACCGACGCATAATTTAAGTATTTTTAAATAATGCAAGTGTTATCAGAGTATTTTGAATGAATATATTGTCACTTACTAATCTCGAAAATAGACAAAATCCAAATAAACAAAATGCTGAATAAACATCATAACTATCCCATAAGTAAACTGCGGAGTCTCTACAGATTTCAAATAAAAACTTTAACTATTCAATAAACTAACTAATTATTAGCCCGAGAAAACATGAATTCTGGCATACCATGAGAACAAAATCAAAGTTGTCCTTCTCCAGAAAATGGACTGAATATTTGGATCATTGCGAAATTCTCACGATCTGAAACAGATAACAGACAGAGAAAACGTGGTTTGAGCTAGATGCTCAGTGAATGATAATTATAGCACACAACGGAATAGGAACTTGCAGACGCTTGATTAATTTCATAATAAATTTTCTATTCAATAAAATCATGCTCATGTTGTCAAAATCATTAATAAAATAACTTTGTAAAACATATATATAAAAGAAATTCATTCAATAAAAATTTTTATGGTACAGTGCGCCAGGGTGATGATACCCCACATCACCAAAGGCCAGATGGTAAGCGTGCTACTAGATATCAGATACCTTCCTTCTCCTTCACAGATATCAATGCATATGATACTAATGCAAACCATAAACTGCAATGATGCATGACTCGACAATGCAACCTAATACCGTGATAGTCCACACGGCGGGGCCAGATAACAGAAACAGATATTGGGTACAGGTACCAATTCAAAACAGAAAATCAATTTGTACAAATCAATCAAAATCAATAAAAAATTTTAGATAGCAAATAATAACCGATAGTACAATTTCAATAGTGTATTTCAATAGTTTTAGAGAGTCAATAAAATCAAATCAATCTCAAATCAATTCAATAAAATCAAATCAATCTCAAATCAAATCAACCTCAAATCAATTCAGTAACACATCAGTAAATTTTATAGTCAAATATCAATCAATATAAATACATTAAAGGCCTGTTTCCGGAATTCTAATGGGTCTAATGCAGAGATAGTTGACAAAATCAATTATTTAATCAAAATCGAAATAAAATTCAATAATAAAATAAAACTGTAGAAAATCACAAATAAATAATTGTTAAAATATTGATTTAAAATTTCATTTAATAACAAACTTAATGCTAAGAAATTTTGAAAGGGACTAAAATGGTGCCATGTACTATAATTATCACTCACCTGGAACCTCCAAAATAATAGCTAGATTCAATAAAGGAGAGACAATTTTAGCTGACAGAATGAATATTTGAATCTCCTACATACTCAAAATATAAAAGAAAAATATTAAATAATAATAAAATAAAATAATTTTAAAATATATATATATTGGGTGGACGGATACAAGGTTTATACGAACAGGGATACAAATGATTTATATGAATAGGGGATACAAATGTTTATATATATATATATAATCTAAATTTAAAGTTATCGTTTCACAGTAATTATGATCAACCCAATTCAGTATTAATGATTAAAAATAAATAAATTTTTAGGGTAGTTGTAACAAATTAATGAAAAAAAATAAAATCAAATTCACCCATTATTGAATAAAGAATGAGAATTTTTACCTTGAAAACAGAATCGAACGTGATGCATAGAGAAGTAAAAATTTAGGGATTCTCTGTTGAGGGTATTTGATAGAAAAATGAGGTGACAAACAGGTTTTTGAGAGCAAAGTTTAGCAGAAGAGATGATTAGGGTATATATATATATATTTCAAGAGTTCTATTAGGTGTAGAATGGAAATAGAGTTATTATTGAACTAGGTTGTTTAGATTGCAGATATATATTTAATTTCAAAAATAATATATATATCTAAAAATAAATAACCAGACCATTTAATAAAAAATATATATATTTTTATAAATATATTAAATTATTGTTAGCTAATTAAAATAAAATAATAATAAATAATAAATGTATATAGGTTTTCACAGTAAATAATTATTATGACAAAAAATAGAAATAAATATTGATGAAAATTAAATTAAAAATGAGTAAAAGAAAGAAGAAATAAAGATAAACCGACAATTCGGTAAGAGCAAAATTTGGTCAATTAAATTTGAGGGTCCAATATTGACCAAGAATGATGATTATTAATTTAATGAAGCTAAATTAATTTAATTAATTGAAATTATGAAAATTAAAAATAATTATTGAAAAGTCAAATTATAATGATTATAAACTTCAAAATAATTTCAAATTTGCCATTCTACTTATTTACCATATTGCCATTAAATATTTAATTATTATATAGGTTAATTATTGAACAAAAATCTGCATCTTTTTCCCTTCTTCTTCTCGTCCACTTGCCTTCTTCCCTTATTCTCTAAAATATTTCATTAAAACCTAAAATCCAAAGCTTAAAACCCTAAGTCTCAACCAAATTTTTTCTTGGAAAAATTATAGCCCACCCTAAACTAAAGCCTAATTAGTAGAAAGCACTCAAGAAAACCAAAAGAAATTGTGTTTGGGGCAAGAGGAATTTCAGCCAAGGTGGACCAAGAAGGAGCTTCAAGTTTTTGATTGATTAGAAGGTTGAATTGAAGTTGAGTGAAGTTAAGGAATAAGGTTAGTGCTAGAAATTCTCTTGGAATTTAAAATTTATGCAAGTTGATTTAGGGTTTGCTCAAATATGGAATTTGGTGTTGTGACTTGAATTTGATGATGTTGAGGTTGATTATTGACTATTAGAAGTGCTATAAATGTGAATTTAAGTTTGGAAGTTGGGTGAAATTGAAAATTGGGAGTGCTTCTCTTATGCAGGAAATTCAGACCTATGAGTCCAGGGTATTGTTTGACCTATAACTGAAGTTGTGTGACTCCAATTGGTATGAGGCCAATTGGAGGTGAAACTAGACACATAATGGCACAACTTTTGTGAAGAAACCATGCCCAAAAAACCAAACCAAGTGGACCAAAAGTTTGCCCTAATCCCGGTGACCTGCAGTCTGCCTGGGCAAAATGACCAAATGAACAGTATTTGGTCATTTGGCCATAACTCAGTGTAGAAAAGTCTAATTGACCTCAACTTTTACCAGCAACAAGCTGAGATATAGACCAACAACTTTCATGAAGAACACAAACCCAAATTCTGATCATAACCTAGTCAAATTGCCAACCAAACTTAGGTCACCAAATCTGGCAGAACCAAATTGCCCAGAAAATCTGGGTACAGGTCACTCCGGCCAGTTATGGTAAAATAACCATAACTTGAGCTACAAAACTCCAAATGGAGTGATTCAAAAAAAGAAATTTAACTAGACAAAATAAGGAACAACTTTCATGTTGATCATTTTGCCAAATTCCCATTGTAAAAATGACTAATGGAACAGTAAACCTAGGGCATGAAATCTGAAAATTTTGAATAACATAAGATAAGCTTTGAAATGGTATTGGAAATCAAGACCAACAAAAATAAAATGCAAAATGTGGTATCTTGGTGAACTTAGGTTCAATAAATTTATTATGTATTAAAAAGTCAACAATTTGAGTGAATAGTAATGTGAATAGTAATACAAAGACACAAAGTATAATAACTAAATTGGTAGAGGAAATTAAGGTATGAAATTTGGAATCCATGAAACATTCATGGATTACTTGGAATAGAAATAGTAATTCACCTAAATGACTTAATGAACATTTAAGTTATGTGAGTATATAGTTAAGATTTATTCCCATTACTAGTAGGTCTAATAAAACATAAGTAATACCACTTGAATATGAAATGACATTAACCTAGATGGATTGTTGAGTATAAATGGGATGAGGTTCACATTAGGATTTATGTTTCCATTACAAATAAGATAATAACACCTTGTATGAGTTATGAATTCATATAAATATTGTAATGAATAAATGAATCACATGAAAATATGAATGGAACATTAGTTTTCTTTATAAGAGAAAGGAAAAATGTTTTCAGTACAATGGTATATGAACACCATTGTTGTGAATGATGATCAATATGAATGATGTAAGGAATGTATGAATATTATGATGAATGTATAAATTATGAAATTTATCATGAAATAATAAAGTCATAAAACACAATATATTAATATTTAATAATATTATGTGTCCTTGTATTGCCTAAACATGTGTGTCAGATTGGATAGTTTGGCATGCCAATAGGGTATTGTTTTAGCAGTACTGCGAAAGGCTTTATGCCTGTATTCATGGCTTTGTGCCCGTATTCATGGCTTTATGCCCGCATTCATGGCTTTATGCCAACATTCATGGCTTTTATGCCCGATTATGTGTTATCATGGCTTTTTAGCCATACCTGATCATACGTGGTTGGCGTTCGCGTCCCATGGTATGACGGCGAGGCATGGTGTCGGTGCCAATGACCCGTTATCCAGTTTAGTCAGCCTGTCATAGGTTACTTGGGCAGTGAAATTTATTGAAATAAGTTAAGAATATTAGTAATAAAAAAAAATATTAGAAATTAAATAAATGAGTAAGATGACCTAAAATAAATTAGAATAGTTATTTATTAGAAAGAATCGAAATGAACTGGACCGATATCAAAATTTACTTATTATGAAATAATCTGAGACAACCTAGCAAGTATAGAGAAAATGCTAAAAGATTAGCAAAGAAAATTATAACATAAATAAATATTGTAAATGTGACTTATATAATAATATAAGTATAAATTTATTATTTTCAGATCATTTTTCTTTGTACGTTATTACTGTACATTAGCGAAATAAACACTTTCAAAGAAGACTAAATTAGGATAAAACATATTAAATTTTAGAAACCGCATGTGAAGTATAAATAAATCTTAATTATTTGAATTATGTTTTATTTCTATCTTTATTTGTATATTATTTCATTGTTATATTATTGCACCACTAAGCAGCAATGCTTAGCACGATGGAATTGTTTCCTTCGCGCAGGTACTGAAGCTAGAACCCAATGGACGTTTGACTGGGAATTTTGTGAGTTTTGATCTGCAGAGTGTCAAAGTTTGTCACCTCTTCAGCAATGCATGTAGAACCCATATAGATCATATTTTGTATTTGTATAAAATGCTAGATATTGTATTATAATGTAGATTATGAACATGTAATTAATAGGAATGCGATGTAAATTAATTAATTAGCTTTTTCATATGTAATTAATTTATATATTATGTAAATTATGAAATTTTGTAATTATTTTGTAAATTAAGGAAATTTGAAAATTTTGCTTATGTAATTTGAGTATGTTTACATATGAATTGAGTATGAATGGAAATGTATGGAAATGATTATGAAATTGAAATGTATGGATGAGATTTGAAATAAGAGAAAATTATGAGAATGATTGATGAGATAATTATGATTAGCATGGATAAGATTTTATTTTAGAAATATTGTTGAATTTCAAACAGGTGAATATTGAAATACGCCAAACGATAATAAAATAGGGAAAACTCAGCTGGTTTCTCCGTCGAAAAATAATTGATATTAAATTAAATAAATTCAAAATTATTTTAAAAAAATAAAGTAAGATAAGTTAGGGTGCTCCTGCACCGATTGTAGCATGCCTTGCTCGGCTACACTGTAGTCGGGGAGGGGTGTTACACACTTGTTGGGCCGTTCATGGTCGACCACCATGCCCCATTCAGTCAAATAATGTGGGCTGATCAACTGCTCATATGGCTCAATTCGGTGAAAATGGTATTCTTCCATTACCTGATGGAAAGGATCAGGTGTCAGATTCTATCCTATTAACTGGAGCTGATTACAAGGAGTATTTGCAATATCAAACAACCAAACAACAATATTCTAACAGTGCTTATTCTGCTAATTTTTTTGCTTGTCTAACACAGTCTTCGCTCACTGGTTCATGGATTCTAGACTCTAGTGCTTCTGATCATATATCTGGTAATAAAAGTATTTTCTCATCTCTAGTTTCTCATTCGATTTTGTCTAAAGTTACTTTGGCTAATGGTTCACAAACTTTAGTTAAGAGCATAGGAGAAGTAAAAATCTTTCCATCTATTCCTTTAACCATAGATTTTTTTCACTCCAGAATGCCCATATAATTTAATCTCTATTAGTAAATTGACTAAAAATCTCAATTGCTCTGTCACCTTCACAGCTGACTTTGTTGTTGTGCAGGACCGAAGTACGAGGAAGATGATTGGAGTAGGATGTGAGTCACAAGTATTGTACCATCTTTCTACTTCAAATTCTCCAGTTGCTCTTGCCTCTACCACTTTCGCTGATCTTCTTCACAATCGTCTGGGTCATCTGAGTCTTGCCAAATTGCAAAAAATAATTCATAATCTTTCTAGTTTATCTTTTTTTGAATGTGAGTCCTGTCAACTTGGGAAACAAAATTGTGTTTCCTTTTCCAAGCGAGTCAATAATAGGGTTAAGTCCATGTTTGAAATTATCCAATCAGACATTTGGGGTCCAAGTCGTGTCATTACAACTTTGGGATTTCATTATTTTGTTACTTTTATTGATGATTATTCTCGTTGCACTTGGTTATTTTTAATGAAGACTCGTTCTGAATTATTCACTATATTTCAAAAATTCTTTACTGAAATACATAATCAATTTGGTGTTTCTATTAAAATACTTCGTAGTGACAATGCAAAAGAATATTTGTCTACTCCCTTTACTCATTTCTTATCTTCTCAGGGTATTACTCACCAAACTTCATGTGCTTATACCCCTCAACAAAATAGGGTTACCGAACGAAAGAATCGTCATCTAGTTGAGACTGTCTGCACTTTACTCATTCACCATAATGTTCCTCTTCGTTTTTGGGGAGATGCTATTCTTACTGCTTGTTACTTAATTAACCAAATGCCTTCTTCTGTTTTGCAGAATCAGAGTCCTCATTCCATTTTGTTTCCCGACCAAGATGCCCATTAGTTGTCCCTATGTGTATTTGGTTGTATTTGTTTTGTTCATGATCACACTCCTGGCAAAGACAAATTTTAGCCCAAATCAATAAAATGTGTAATTTTGGGATATTCTAGACTTCAAAAAGGTTACAAATGCTACAATCTACTTACAAATAAATACTTTGTGTTAGCTGATGTAACATTCTTTGAAACATCTCCCTATTTTTCCTCCAACACCGCATCTAAGGTTTTTATTCCCACCACCTTACCAGTTCCTACTCTTCCTTCACCGCCAATCAGTCCACCACCTCTACACGTCTACTCACATCGTCCTCATCCTCCCACTAACACCATTGATGCTTCTTTACTTGATACAGGTATAACACTTGCTCCTGGTGACTCTCACCCTCCTTTATCTTCATCTATTCTGGTCTCGCCTTCAACAGACGATGCTACTCCTCCCATTGCCATCCGAAAAGGTATTCGTTCGTCTCGAAATCCTCATCCTATTTATAATTTTGTGAGTTATCATCGTTTGTCTCCTTCCTACTATGCTTTTGTCACCACTTTGTTTAATGTATCTGTGCCTAAGACTGTTAGAGAAGCTTTGGAATATACAGGATAGTGTAATGCAATGGTTGAAGAGATGACTGCTCTCCATAACAATGGCACTTGGGATTTGATGCCACTACCGAAGGGCAAATCTACTGTTGGCTGTAGATGGGTTTATACAGTCAAGGTGGGGCCTGATGGACAGATTGATTCTCACTCCTTACCCCTCCGTAAGACATAATATGATCTCATAGTATACCTAATGAATTACCGAACTTCGCTAACCGATAACCCATTAAATATACTACAAGGGATTTTAAACCAATTTCTATTCATTTTAAAGTGTAGGGTAATGGTGAACAATTAATAAAAAGCCTTTAATTAAGGTTTATGTCATAGGATAAAATTTTGATTAATTTGGTATTAAAAAAATTTTTCAAAAATTTTGGCAGAATGTCGGCTAGAAATTGAAAAAATAGTTCTTCAAAACCTATTAAAAACTGTAACACCCCCAAAATTTTAATTTTTATGAGCATTTTGGTATTTTAATTTTATTTCAATTTTAGGAATTTTTTTGAGATTTTTCGGATTTTAAAAATCGGGTTCGATTTTCCGAAAATAAAACTTTGATGAATTTTAAAAATTTATTTAAAGACCACGTGGCAAAACTAAAAATATATTTGGAGTCTACGTATTTTTCTGAGTTTTCTGGAATTTTTTCGGAATTTTTGGACCTCGTTTTCGGTCCTGAGGCAGAGTAAAAATTCAAAATTTTGTATTTCGAATCGAACAGGCCGAATCGAACCGGACCGGATCGGACCGGTCTTCTTCCCTTTTTCTTCCTCCCGCGCGCGACGTTCCCTCTCCCTTTTCTCTCTCTTTTCTCTCTCCTCCCCTCCCCTGCCGCCTGCCAGCCGCCTCCCCTGTGTCCCCACCTCGCCGACGCCGCCTCCCAGCTGTCCCAGCCGACCGGCCGCCACCCCAAACGCGGAACGCGGCGAACGCCCTCCTGCAGCGGCGTTTCGGCTTCTCCGGCCGATCCGGCCACCAATTGGACCGGGTCTTGTGTCTAAAATCATCTACTCGGCGAGAGCTTTCCATAGACACCAAGAACGCCGAAATCCATCGAGCGGTTTGTCCAATTTTTGCTCGGGAAGTTTTTAGCCTATTTCGACTTTTGGGCTAGATTTCTCGAAAATCGTGAATCCCACGAAAACACCGAGGCTACCAGCACGCTCCACTCGTTGAGAGCTTCGCGGCGACATAAATTTCGAATTTTTCCGACACCATTTTTCGGTGGGTCCCACGGAACTTCGCAGTGTTTTTCCGAGTATTAAATGAGCTTAGAAAATTCTGAAAAATTTATGTACTAACCCCCGTGTTATGGGCTTCGTGTAGGTATCCTCAATTCGCGGAAATTCGGCGATTGGCCAAGTGCAGTGAATTTCCGGCCAGACAGACCCGTTACCGGAAAAGTCTCCGAATTGGACCGAGGTTTTGGCTAACCCCCATTGTCAGACGTCCCGAGCGCGTCCCCGAAGTCGGAATCCGCAAAGGTAAACCCGAACCTTGCTTTTTCGTAATTTTCTAGCGCTTAAATAGGATTAAAAATCCATAAAATATTCGTGGTAGCTTAGAAAATTATGATTCTTTTTGCAATAGCTTAGTAATATTGCTAAGGACCGCGGGGCAAAGTTTTATAATTTTTAGAGCTTGTTTGGGCAGTTTTTGCAAAAATGATCAATAATAATGACTAAATTGAAATTTTGCGTATTGTGATGGATGACTGATTTGATGGGCCCAGGAGGGGCTGTGTGATATGATTGAGTTGTGGACATATGGATTGTGAATATAGAAGTGTGTTTTGAGCCTTTTTTCAGGTTGGGTAGGTTCTAGGTATAGGGGAGACTCTGCCGGATTTTCGGCACGACTTAGGATGTATTGGTCTTTTTCTTTGTTTGTATTGAGTCAAATTTATTAAATGATTGTAATAAAATTGTCAGGTGAGCCGGGACAACCTTCTTCCTCCGCCCAGCCGCCTCAGTGACCACCGTCAAGTCTGTGAGTAAAATATTAATTTTAATTGTAATTTTGATATTATTATATGTTCAGCATGCCCATGCATCACTTATATGCATATATTTATGTAGTTAAACTCTAGGCACGATTTATGTTGCATTCATAACTGTTAGCGTGCCATGGATGTTGTTGTGGTAATTTGGAGCAGTGTGCGTGTGTTGGCGTGCGTGTGACGTGGTGTGGACTATGGATAGGACGGGGTAGTCACGGCTTGAGTAATTCGCTGGGACCCTTGATTTGGTTATTAAGTGGAAGTCCGAAAGCCGAGTAATTGGCACGGGTTGGATTTAAGAGAGCTGTATAGGGGATCAGCTCCCATATGTTATGATTGATACTACAGGGTGTGTGAGTGCTCCAAATTACCTTTTTGATGTTATGATGTGAAAATGTTGTTGATGTTGCATTTCACTCTACAGGGTGCATTAGTTTTAGATAGTTATAGGGATTATGGTTAAAATTGATATTTTACTCTCTGAGTCGAACGCTCACTCCTGTTCAAAAATCTTTACAGGCCACAGGAGGA